>NC_045438.1:54078948-54315835 GCF_002776525.5 Piliocolobus tephrosceles | reverse complement strand
GTGTGTGTGTGTGTGTGTGTGTGTGTGTGTGTGTGTGTGTGTGTGTGTGTTGGCAGTAAAGAGTGCATCAAAATTGCCTAAAATATAAAGCAAGTTGCTGACATATAAATGTAAAAGCAGAGGTACTGGTAGAGAGAAGCTCATCAGAATTGAAGAGGAAACTAGAACCAGGAAAGGAAAGACTGGAGATAGACTAGAAAGTGAGCCAAACATCTCTCTGCATGTGGACTGGTTGTTTAAAAGAACTATGGAGAGGAGAGGAGAAACTAGAGGAGACTTAACAGCAGCCCAAGGTGGGTAGTAGAACCAAACAAAACTCTCTTGACACTGATTTTGGGTTTATGGACTTCTTGACCATGAAAAGCAAAATTATCAATGGAGAAGGGTCAAGTACCATGGAATTTGCTGGAACATCAATTTTATTCATTCTTGAGAAATTTAAAATGTTTCCATATCAAAGTAAAAACAAATATTAGGAAACAATATATCAGTTTTATGGATTCATTTGTTTATTTATTTGTATGTTTTTTAGGTTAGACCTCATGTTTGGAAGAAATTTTGATTATTCAGGCACCCTGTTGGGCTTTGCCTCAGGGCTCCAGGGGGCAAGTTTGCAGTTTAGAGATAGTGGAATTTCCCCAAGGTTGTGAAGCAAAAGGTTTTAGATTCATATAGCATGATAAGTTTAAATGACACCGTGAAACTGTCTGAGTCCACGGGTCCTTTTTTCCCTCATCTTCTTATCTCTAATATTTTAACTCCTAACTAGAAGAAATATGTTGTGAGACAAATATTGCAAATTGGTTTTTCTCTAGTGGCTTTACTTAAAGCATCTGAAATAACAAAAAGTATTTATAGCTTTGCAAAAGACAGATTAAAAAACAATCTGATTTTCCTTGCATGCTGAAAGAGGAGGTTTTATCATGATATTATCTGTATTACTTAGTCCGTTAGCCAAATGTGTGGCTGCTAAAACAAACACACAAGTAAGCAAAGACTTTCCTGGCTGTAATTTGTTAGATTGTTCCACAAGGGGATGCCCAATCTAGTGAATGTTGCCTGTGTGCAATTGACCAGGTAAGAAGATGATACTCTTAAAAAATGGAAATGAACATTTAAAGGAAAAATAATCACCTCGTAAACTAATTGGGAAAGTACTCTTTGGAATGCAAATATGAAATAAGGTAGATTTTCATATACACTCATCTCTTATTTGAAGGCAGAACAGTGACCTGTCATTCAAAATAAGGGGATAAACAGGAAATTGAAGTTGAAATAATAAAAATGAAAAAAATGGCGTTTAGCTGCAAATTTTTCAAACCATAGAGTAAGAAACTAAATTTATCTCCTGTACTGTTTTATTGTTTGTTTATTTGCTTGTTTGTTTCTAATATTTCATTGCATTTGGCTTTTATAGACATATTCTGGGAAAAAAAAATACTTATTGAGTATCTACTATGTGCTAGCACTGTTCTGGGAGATGCAGATTTACTAGAGAACAAAACAGACAAAAATGCCTGCCCTCATGAGATGGCTATACTTGATCTTTGAGGTTTTTTTATGGGCTCATAGAGCTCCATTTGGACTCCTTTGTAGAGCAAGGCTATAAAGATTGATCTGCCTGTCTACACACAAACACACACACACACGCACACTATCATTCATACATTAATTAGGTACAAATATATAAGGCTAAGTGAAGGGGTACCAAAGGCATAGTGGCTGTATCAGATTGGAATGTAGGGGAATTTTCTACATCTTAGTTTTTTTAAAAAAACTGACATCAATCCATTTCAAACCAATATATTGTACTACAAATGTATTAATTGCAGTAGAGAAAATATTGGAATGAGAGGTCAGAAGAAGGAGATTCCACTCTCTTGCTTTCTCTCATTCAAGGAAATATATGGCTCATAGCATCTGAAGTCTGGGCACAAGGGGGAGAAGTGAGCTCATTTTTTCTCAGGCTGGAAACCTGACTTCCCTCCAGGAATTTCCCAGGAATGAATTGGCTGTTTCATCTTCATCCCTGTGCCATTTCTGCCATTTGCCTGCCAAATTTGTTTCCTAGTGCTCTGAGGTACGTTTCTGAGAATTTAGAGCATAATTAACTGAAGCAGAAGAATTTTGAGATATATCAGAAAATTTAGATCACATTTAATGGAGATAGAAAACTAAAAGGAAGTGTTCCTCAGATGCATATTAGGTGATAAGATGGAATGCAGCAATTTTATTTTGTCTCAACTTTTGGGAAAATTATGAATGGAGGCTATATAATGTGCTCAGCCAGAATGGGAATGAAATGAATGAGAATCAGAAGCAGCCTCAAATAACAAAGAAGGATGTGGCCCTTTTTGGGGGATGGGAGAGGATAGATATTTTGCAGATTGCCCCAAAACTGACATGAACTCAGGGTTTCTAGTCATATCATAGGAGAAGCAGTATTTCCTGAAAGCACTCATTTGGAGCAATCTGAGCTCCCCTTTTACCTGCGATTTTTTTTAATGACATATACACAATAACGGATGGCTTTGTTTTCAAGAATGGCACTGAAGCAAGAAATGAGAAATTATCAAGAGCTGTTAGGGATTCGGTTGCTGCTAAGGGGAAAAGAATCTGAATGTATTCCAGGAAAATATGTAATGATAGCTAATGCACCAGTTGGTGTTTTATTTGTTTTTAAATGGTGGATGTGGAGAAGACATAGCAAGTACTCCACCGCCACTTGCAACAATTTAAGGTGAAACAGATCAAGTGATATTTTTACAGCTGAGACTTTTAAATATTAATTTTTTTAAGTTGTGTGTTTGAGTGCAGTTAAAATTTCATTATCATAGTCCCCAATATAATAGATAATATCATATAGGCTTTAAGAAGTTGATTTTGTACTTGAATTTTTTTTTTACAAACAGCATAAAACATTCATTACAGAATTTATTTAGTTTAACTTATAAAAACAGCTAATGGCTCCAAGGTGAAATAAAATATTTAAATAAGGTATTGTTAAATTTGTATTAAACTTGTTTTTGACATTTCAGACATAACTACAATATTAGTTGTTTGGAGAGAACATGGTGCCAGTGATTATGAATACCAAACTACCTAAAAAATTTTTTAATCCAGAGATGACATCAAGAGAAATGAGTTCTAACTCTGGCTATAAAACTCTGTGAATCCTAGTATGACAGAAAATTATAATATACATACGGCGGGGTGTGGTGGCTCATGCCTATAATGTCAGCACTTTGGGAGACTGAGGCGGGTGGATCACCTGAGGTCAGGAGTTTGAGACCAGCCTGGCTAACATGGTGAAACTGCGTTTCTACTAAAAATACAAAAAATTAGCTGGGCGTGGTGGTGTGTGCCTGTAATCCCAGCTACTCAGGAGGCTGAGGCAGGAGAATCCTTAAATCCAGGAGGTGGAGGTTGTAGTGAGCTGAGATCGCACCACTGCACTCCAGCATGGGCAACAAGAGCGAAACTCTGTTGTCTATATAATCACTATGAATTAATGTCATCAGTACATTTATGATGGCTACCATTACTCTCTAGGATTGTTGATCAACAGTGAACCCAGTTGCCTTACAAAACAGTGAATTTAGTGAATTCTCCCTTCCCAAAAAAGCAAAAGTCTTGAATGTAAACCCCATACCATTCAAGGGCCAGCCTCTTCATCCCTTTTCTTCTACCCTCTCCTACTTGCAAAATTCCATATACTTACCCCCAGAAAATGGTTTCTCTTTTGCCTCTTCTGGGTGCCTTTGCTCAGCTGTTTTCAGCCTGAAATGCTGTGCATGCTTCTCTTTACTTTTCTAAGTCCTGACTATCCTTTAAGGTCTAAGGTAAAGTCCTAAGGCCTTTATGAATCCTGGCCACATCATAGTGATGTCCCCCTCCATTGAAACTGCCTGCATCAGAACGTGACACGTGCATTCCTGTCTTCTCTATGAGTCACCCTTTCCTTCTCATACTCTTACCAAAGGGTGGCATCTACACAGTCCCCAGGAGTCGACCTTGACCCACTTCTCAGTCACAGCCATATGTAAACTATGCATAACCAGGGCTCAGTCTACCTCTTTGGGACTCCTTACTTCTGTTCTGTTTCTCCGTTTCTGCTCTCCCAGTTCCCATGATCCTCTTGCCTGGACTGTCGTGGCAGCCTCCCTGCCTCCATTGCCATTTCACTCCACTTCTCTTCCATGCAGGTGCCGAAGTGTTCACATGAGACTCCTGATGCCACACTACAGTCTGAAAACATTCAGTACCTCCCCCGTTACCTACAGAATGAAACCTAGAGACTTTTGTATGGCTCCTCCTCTGATTCCTTCTGCCTGTCTGTCCTTGGTTGCCACCACTTCTCAGACACCTTATGCCCCAGTCACACTGATGAATGAATGGATCTTTAAAAAGTAAGCTATGCTATTTAGGCCTCCTTGTTTTTGTCCATGCTATCACCTCTAGATGAGATGTTTTACCTGCCTTCATCCACTTGGAAGACTTCACCTTACACACTGCTGTCAGACCTCACCTCAAATTATTTTTTTAATTAAATTGTCTCTGGCTACTCCTGGCATGATCATAATTCTGAGCTTGCCCCTCCAGCAGCGAACACTTGGTATAGACCTTCGTGATTTCACAGCTAAGTTATAAACTCATTATGAGTTTATAATAATGGCAACTAAATCTTTTTTGCTGTTGTTGTTGTTTTTGGTAGGAGACCGAGCCCGGGGTGGCAGCAGTATGCAGTGGGCGCTTTTCTAAATGCCCAGTACAGATAATAGGTCTCTAGTAAATATTTGTTAGCTGTCCATGGAGCTGGAAGCTTACCTGTCAACCCTCTCTAGAATAAGCCACGTGTTATAGCACAGCGACAAGGTAGACAGAACAACAACTACATGCCGGGTAGCCTGAGATTAAAGTGGACAATGAAGTAGACATATTTGGGATGCCTAGGACAAAGTTATTGAACCCGACCAGGTTCTAAATTCCATGAGGCTCTGTCCCTCAGGTCATCATTTTGTTCTGTGTAAATCCCAAAGAGTTTACATTGGCCGTCAAGGCCCAGTGTGATCTGTCTGTCCACCCCCCTGCCTTTGGTACTGATCACCTTCCAGGCTCTTCCTTTCTGATTCTGCCCTGGCCATCCAGCCTCTCAGCTGTTCATGCAATGAGCCAGGACATTCCCAACCAGGCCATTTTCCTTCCTCCTGCCTGAAATGTTCCTCCCCCAGATATCCATGTAGCTCACTTCCTTATCTCCTTTTTCTTTCTCAAATGTCACCTTTTCAGGGGTGCTTTTCTTTTCTTTCTTTCTTTTTTTTTTTTTTTGTTTTTTTGTTTTTTTGAGACAAGAGTCTTGCTTTGTCGCCTAGGCTGGAGTGCAGTGGCACGATCTCGGCTCACTGCAAGCACCTTCCTTAGCCACTATTTAAATTATAAATTCCCCCATCCTCCTCCCTCCAACCTGTTTCTCTCTATAACTCTTAAATGTTCCATGTGATTTTATGTATTTTATTCACTACTGTATCCTAGGTACTAAAATAGAGCGTAACTCACAGTAGCCATTCAGTAAATGTTTATTGAATAAATCAATGAATCCATCTGACATGTGCAACAGCTTTTCCTATGTATCCAACAGATACATTTCTCTTTGAATTATCTTTATGTCCATGTTCTAATTTCAGATCTGGGAGCTGGTTAATGTCTGACCTTAGTCAAACATGTTCTGGATTCAGAGTCATTTATCTTGGGTTTCGCTCCTGGCTCTGTTACTTTCTAATTATATGACCTTGAGTGAGTCATTCAATTTTTTTAGGCCGGGTGATTCTCATTTGTAAAACAGGCCTAGTGATACCTAGTGAATTACTAGGAGTATAACAAACATGTCAACAACTATCAAGTTCTGTAAGCATGTTATTCAATAACTCCTTTTATCTACTATCTGTGCAAGGAATTGAAGATACAACATTGAATTAAGATGAGTTTGAACATAATAGTCAAACAGATATGGATTTGAATTATGTTTCTACCCCTTATCAGCTGTGTAACTCTGAAAACCTCGGTTCTGCTCTTTTTCTGTAAATACATGGGATATTTTATCTCACAACTGATTGAAATATCAAATGAGTAATGTGCCGTATTTCAATAATTCTAAGATGCATATTTTTCACATTTTTACATTCCAGAAATCAGTACACATTTTACAATCGATGATATCTTTGGTTCAATAAGATGTGGTATCCTCTTCAAAGCTTTTATATGTGAAGCTGGATGGTAATTATGGTTTAGAATCTTCCAGGTCACTCTGACAATTTAAGATGTTTACCTCTCTTCCTCTATTGGAAAAAAATAGCTTCTACTGACTAATGATAACGTGGTTTTGTCTTAAAATGTTTAATAACCATTCTTTTGTGGATTGTCTTTAAAATTTGTTTTCTGATTTTACCCAAAAGAAAATAAATGATAGATTTTTTAAGCATTAACAACAAAATAATTTGCTCAATTTATTTCTTCTCAATAAGAGGCTGGCATTTGGATTTTCTGGGTCTCTCTACCTGTGTCTTTGCCTCAGTTTGGTTTACACTTTCTCTTGTCTTTGGTTTGATCATGGAGGACAAGAATAGAAGAATATCCTGGCAACCTCAGCAACTGCACTTTAACATAATATGGTTGCTAGGAGAAAAGGGTGGTAGCAGCACTTGAGAGGAAGTGTGGCTCTGCTGTCCCGGAGGAGCCAGTGGCAGAAGCCAACAGCTCACAACAGCATCCTCCGCCCCACCTTCTGCTGAAGGTCATGGAAATATAACTATCGTATCAGTGGTAATAATTTTGGCATGCATTAAATAAATTATGAACACAAAGGGAATAAAGAGTTACTTCAACACAAAGGGAATAAAAAGTTACTTCTAGAGATGTCATCATAAAAATATGAAACATCTCAGCCCATTATTCCTTAACCACTGTTCTATTAAACTGAAACGACTACTGCTGTGTTACAGTCCAGCAGCAGGTCATTACTCAAATGTTAGATCTTCCTGTATATCTTGTGATTTCTTGTAGTGTCCCTAGTTTTCAGCTAACGAAATTGGAAAAGAATAACTGAAGAGTGCTGTCTGGATTATTGTAAGAAATTCTACACCCATTAGCCATATTCTTTGTTCACTGAACTACAAAAATTCTGAGACAGATGTAGTATACCTCTATAATACTTTTCAATAGCAAAAGCTTGTAGAATTCATTTTATTCATTCAGCAGTTATGGCTGAGAGTCTACTAACTGCCAGCCACTGAGTATCAGGGCAGTGACTAAAAATAAATATTTTAAGATAGAATGCGTAAAACGAGACACACACAATGAACGTGGAATGCCTAATGTTTGCATTGTATTTTTTCTTTATTTGAAAGGGACAACAAAATGCTTTGGGCCTAACCCTTATTAGCATTTGAAAGAAAATAATATTCAGAAAGGAAAACATTTGAGGATCTGCCCACATAGGGCCAGACCTCAGTTGACAACTGTGATTAGATTCCTCCACATGTAGAGAGGGGCCTGGAGGAACTCTAAGGGACCATCTCTGTGACATTGACAGTGTTAACTCACTCTCATGAGAACGGCATGGGGGAAACCGCCTCCATGATCCAGTCACCTCTCACCAGGTCCCTCCCTCAAAACGAGGGGATTACAGTCCGAGATGAGATTTGAGTGGGGACACAGAGCCAAACCATATCAGACGCTTTTTGTTTTACTAGTAAAGATATGTATCATATATAGAATTCCAGTATAATTGATTGGTTTGCTCCTGCATAGTCCAAATTGCATCAATAAGAATGTGACAACTCTGGAACTAGTCTGTCTGAATTTTCACACAGGTTCACGTACATACGTACACGTTATTCTTGTAATTTTACTTGACAGGTAAGATGTGTTAATTTTGCCTGTTTTACCCCTAAAGAAAAACTAGAGACAAAGTGTGTCTCTGTCATGTTCTATTTCCTATCCTCCCTGCCGGTGTCCCATCAGACTCTCTTGGAGCATCATCTGGGGTCCAACTGTTAGTACTGAGTTAAGTGATGAGGCTTATCATTTCCCTTAATAGAAGACTGTGCAGAAGCAAAACACCTTTGAGTACAAAGGCAGATCATTGCATTGATGGCAGAAATACCAAACAATGGATTTGATACCTTGTTGGTAGGTACCAATTCATAACCACCTGTATTAGTCCATTTTCACACTGCTATAAATAGCTACCTGAGATTAGGTAATTTGTGAAGGAATGTTTAATTGACTCACAGTTCTGCAGACTTAACAGGAAGCATGACTTGGGGGTCTCAGGACACTTACAATCATGGCAGAAGGTGAAAGGGAAACAAGGTATGTTTTCTCTTGGTGGCAGGAGAAAGAGAGAGTGAAGGGGGAAGTACCACATACTTTCAAACAACCAGATCTCACGAGAACTCACTATCACAAGAACAGCAAGGAGGAAGTCTGCTTCCATGATTCAGTCACCTCCCACCAGACCCTTCCCTCAACACGTGAGGATTACAGTTCCAGATGAGATGTGGGTGGGGACGCAGAGCCAAACATATCACTACATATGTAGTCACCAACAGTAGCATATACTGTTAACTGCTAAGGCCAACTCTGCCAGTCTCCAGTTCCATTTTATGAAGGAATTCTTCTCTATATAGAAATGACATCTGCCATCACTTTTAAATCGATAGCATACAATATGATCACTAATAGATGCAGTCTTCCCTTGGTCTCCATGGGGGATTGGTTCCATGACCACCCGAGGATAACCAAATCCATGTACACTCAAGTCCCCAGTTGGCCCTGCAAAACCCACCTATGGGAAAAGTCAGTGCTCCTTATACTATGCAGTTTTGCATCCTGTGAATACTGTACTTGCAGGTCACATTTGGTTGTAAAAAAAAAAAAAAACTCTGTGTAAGTGGACCCCGCAGTTCAAATCCGTGTTGTTCAAGGGTCAACTGTACAGAGTAGAGTATTCATGGTCTTTGAAATCTAATACACTAGGTTCAAATTTTTATTGCATTGCTTGGAACATGGACAAATTACTTAAATTTTTCAAAACTCAAATTTCATTTTGTTAAAAGAGATACCGTAGCCAAATTAAGTTTAACCGAGTTTGAGCAAAGGATGATTCGTGAATCTGGTAGCCTCCGAGCCTGAATAGGCTCAGAGAGACTCCAGTACAGCCACATGTTAGAAGATTATTTATGGACAGAAAAAGGAAAGTGATGCTCAGAAAACAGAAGTGAGTGGCAGAAACAGCCGGATTGGGTACAGCTCAGCATTTGCCTTTTTTGAACATGGTTTGAACAGTTGACCACCTTTGGCCAAAACTCGGTGATTGGCACAAGAGTGGGTTACAGTCTGTATACACCTTCATTTAGGTTATAGTTCATGATGTCCAGGGAAACGTTTTAAGCCAAATTTAAAATATTTAAGGGGCTGCTATAGGCTAAACTTGATTTAACAACTTCTAAAATGCAGAGAACATTTACCTGGTAGATGTTCCTCTAGGAATGTTCCTGTGAGGAGTAAGTTAGGTAAAAGGAAGACTTCTAGCAATATTGGCATTTAAACTATTGTTTCCATTCCTTTTTAAAATTTTTCTTTTTCTTTTTAGGTGATGGGTAATAATTTTACATATGTATAGGATATAAAGTGATAGTTTGATAATATGTGTATGCAATGTATAATGATCAAATTAGGGTAACTAGCATTTTGCTGTATGAATTCTAATGCATTTTGCTGTATGAATTCTAATTCCAGTTCTAACATTTGATTCTAGTCAAAGGTTGATATGGAAAATTATGTCAGGATATAAACAAGTATCTAGAAGTAACAAGTTTCTAGAAGAAAGAACAGATAAACTGTGTGACAAATAGGAGTTTATTATTGCCTCTTACAAAAAATATATGATGTAAACAAGAAAAATGTGGCAGTATATGCACATAAATAAAAGTAATTTTGTCTTTAATCACATAAATTGCCTGATATTAGCCTCATATAAAATTTCGGTTAATCAGAATGCTCAGGGTATGTAGTCTCTAGATAAATGGTCTGCCAGGTTAATTAAGGCTTCTTTAATTTCTTAGAAAAAAATATTGTCAAATCGAAAATGTATTAATTTCCCTTTCTGCCCTATCAAGGATAATGTACTAAATATAGCCCTTGATTTGGGAACTAGTAGCACCTTGCAAATATCCTTATTAAAAGTAGTTCTCATATAACAAGCACTAGATTGAAACAGAAACTGGAAGTAGAGTCACTACGTGACATTTGAGGGACTGGGTGCCAGGTGCTGTGATAAGCCCTTTCATACATATTTTCTTATTTGATCTTCACCCACTCTGAAAAGTGCTTTTTCTACTTGTGGAATAATAATTGTACAGATAAGGAAACTGAAGTGTGGAGAATTTAGGTAATCTGCTTACGCTTAGTTATTGAACTAATGAGTGGTGCAACCAGAAACAAATACAGGACTTCTAATTACAAATCCTGACATCTTTTTTTCTACCCAAACGCTTTTATATTGTTCTTCACAAAGCCACTTGTGAAATACAAAATCACTTAGATTCCAGCAAGGGAGAAACTTGATATGGGCAGAATGCACACTTCCTCTAGGACAGATACAGCAATTTTTTTTTCTGCATGTATTTTAGAAAAGGGTTTGTCTCACTTAATGCTTCTCTGATTATAGCAGGGTAGAAAAATAATTCAAGTTAAGTCAGGGTAATACTTATTTGAACTTCATTGTCTGTACAGAGATATTTAAAATTTAGCCCAAATATTCTCCACTAAATCTTCAAATAAAGATTAATTAAAAGTCCTCAAGTTATCTAAATATAAATCAATAAGTAGTAAATGTTAAAAATAAAGAGACAAAGTCACTTTTCTCTAAACTCTCTTGCTAGGAGAAAAAGAGAAGGTAAGGCAAGGAAGTCATGCTTTCATTTTGAAAGTGTGTGCAGAGTGAGTAGATTACACTTTTATTTCAACTAAATGCCATGTGTATTTGTGTATGTGTATCTTACTGGTGTGTTCATTTTCATTTTTCAATCCACTGTATCTAGAGTGATCAGATAATTCATCATCCAAGTCAATTTCATTTTAGAAAGTGAAAAGGGGCATTGGAAACATTTTTTGGGGGGACCAAGAGATGCACCATGAACATCTCTAAGCAAATCAATATAAATGATCACTTAACATTGACCCCAAGAATCTTCTGCTCTAGTATTTTTGTTGGTTCCTTCTCTTTTACTCCATTAATGCACCAGGTGTAGTTCTGGCGAATTTTCTGGTTTCTAATGTCAATTTCAGATTCAGGTTTATTCTGTTAAGATAATAGAATGATAGTATTCTTATTGGAAGCAACTTTATTAAAAATCTGATTTTTGAGATCCCCTTATGTGGCAGACAACCCCACATTTTAACTTGACTTTGACTTTTAAAACAGAGTTGCCACCCAGTATCTGAAACATTGATTAAACTCTGTTTACTTTGAACCCTTTGTGGTTCCTCTCAGTTGCCTGTCCCTTAGGTTTATAATTCATGGAGAGAAGCAAAGAAGCACAGGACTTCTGTCAGGTAGCTGATCACCACATGGGGGGATGAGACCACAGAAATCACTGCATGAAAAATACAATAGTGATATAAGAAGGAGAAAAGCAAAGTGCCAAACAAAAGCAGATATTTTATAACATTTTAGAACCAATAAATATGTTGAATGCATATTCAGTTTTAGGAGTGGAAAGTATTAAAATCTGGAATAAATTTTTCAAAAACAAATTTAAGTGAGAAATCTAAAAGCAGTGGTTCCTGATATGTCATCATTAAAGATATTAGTTGGTCGTCATGGAAATGTTTACTTTCTCTCCCCTGATATAAGTCACTGCAGGAACTCCTCTTGACTAAGGTCACCCCCTCATCCATACTCCAATACCTGAAAGACTCTATATTTCCCTTTTTTATTCCTGTAATCCACTCCTCCCTAATTCCTGACAGGCCTTCAGCAGCAGCAGTAATCACTGTATATCCACCCTCTTTTTTGGATACTCCTTTTACTTTCTCGATCTAAGAAACCTGACTTTTCCATTAAGTCATTACGTCCCTGGCAGCTCTTGGAAGTGATAGTTTTTCACCAGTTTCTACCACTATCCAAGAGGCAGAAAAGAGGCAATGATGAGTGAGAAGAATTGCTTATTCCACCTATTGGACAGTGGTAGAAAGGGGTGAAAAACTATCGTTTGAAAGAGCTCCCTTAAAATCTTCAAATTTGAGCCCCACATCATCAGATTATATCACCCTGTACCACTCATTATTGCCATCATTTACATACTCCTGTGTCACTCACCCTAATTTTCACCAATCTTCACTCCAGGCATACTGTTGCTCTCACAACCTTCCTCTTCTTTCTGATCACTTCAGAGATCCCTCTTCGAGTTTCTTGACCTTCTCTTTCCTAGTGATCTTGTCCTCCACACTATGCTAGACATTCACTCCCGTGTCATACCTCCTTAGACTGAGGCATGAATTCCGTCTACAACACTTCCAGAATCTCAGTGTTGCCCACGTCTTTGACCCCAATGCACATCGTGCGCCCAGGCTTCCAAGGATCCTTTGGCTACACAAGGACCTAAAAGTCATGAAATTACTGTTCTTTAGTCCCTTAATGTCCTCTCATTCCTGGGTGCTGAAGTTTTCTTTTTAAAAAATCATTTATAAATTACTATTGTGGGAGGCTGTGGCAGGAGAATTGCTTGAGCTTAGGAGGCGGAGGTTGCAGTGAGCTGAGATCGTGCCACTGCACTCCACCCTGTGCAACAGAATGAGATTCTGTCTCAAAAAAAAAAAATTACTAAGCCCTACCAGGCACATAATGGTTGTTCAATAACCATTGAATTAAAGGAGAGAAAACATTTGGGATCAAAATTTACATCCATAGGTCATTTTTCCTTGCTTTTGCTCATAAGAAATATTTGATAATTGTTTCATGCAATTACAAAACGTATTTTATTAAAAGCCACAGATAATTGCTGGCTAGTTTATTTTTTCCATGATTTAAGGAACAAATAAATCAAAGTTCCTGTTAAGCTATTACATTTTGTTCTGAAGTCGCAAACCAACAAGATACTGAGTTGAAACAGCCAGAAAACAAACAGGTTCTTGATGCTTCCCCTATCGTCAGTGTTATTTTATTTAGAAGAATAGGCCCTGGTATGAAGAAGGGACAGAGTCCACTTTGGGCCATGTTTTTCAGATGCTATCATCTTTCTGAAATCTTTCAAAAAAAGTAAATTTACCTGAAATAGAAACGAAAGTTAGAGGTGTTCAGTTTTGAATGAATCATCCAACCTGAAGACTTAAAAGCCAGTTCTATGACCCTATTATTCATCAAACTTGCTATGTTAAAATGCTCTAATGTAAAATATTCCTCATAGAAAAAATTTCCTAAATTTTACATATTTTACATTTTAATGTGAATTTTTACTTATGTGGCAATGATAATATAGCTATGACAGTCTTTGAGTTGGAAGGGACTTGAGATCAACATCTAGTTTGATCACTTGCCTGTTACAGAAAAGTGAAAAAGGAAGCCCAAAGAGATGAAATGGCCAGCTTAATGTTGTAAGGAAATGAACACAAACTGACACTCAGAATCTCCAATCTGCAGCCACTCATGCTTACTGAGCATTTAAGTCGGGAGTAAACACTTTGCCAAGCATTTTACGTGCATCACAAAACCCTCAGTGAGGATAGGTTTTATTGTTTTAAATGAGGAAACAGCCCAGAGAGGCTAAATAACATTTCTATATTGCACAGCAAGTTAGCGACAGAGCCAGACCTCAGCCACATTGAACTCCACTTTTCCTCAGCACTTACTAGTTGGCTAACATTATGACCTTGCAGATGATGTATCTTCCATCTGTCAGGCCTGCTGACCCTCCTTCCCTCATTCTTAGCAGCCAGCTAAAACATCATGACTTGGAGAAGCCACTCCAGCCTTCCTCTGAGTTCAGTAGCATCTTGTTCAAAGCTCTGTCACAGCTGTTTATCTTGTAGATTATTTCTACCCAGATTATGAGATTTCTACCCACATCTTTCTTCCCACAAGACTACTGGCTCCTTGAAGACTCCTGCTTATCATTTTTCCTTACATTTCTTAGACCTAACACATATCTAGAACACAGAAGATGCCTACCATGTTACTTGGATGTGTATTATAACACTACAGACAAACTGTGTGTTTCAGAAATCTGAAGCTGCTTTGAATTTTAAGATGAAAACAATTTGGATCCTAAGTATCATTTGTAATGTTTTGCAAATCAAGCTATAAATATTATAGACTCTAAAGAATTAAGTGCCTTCCTGTATGGAGATTTATACATCCTTTCATGCCTCAACAAATATGAATAATATGTGTAATTAGATCACTTTTCATAATTGGCCAATAACATTGCAGATACAGCATTCTGGTAACCAGTTTGATATCTTTCCTCTTTAAATACTTCAGAGAATCACATGAAGTAGTTTTCAAAATTTAATTTTATGTCTCTGTAAAATAATGGATCTATTATCCCAAAGCCTGCTATATCACAGATTCAATTATTAAGTGGGTACATCTTCCTAGAGTAAATATACCTGGTATTTAATTTCAAAATTTATTTTTTCAATTGTGCATTTTTCCAGAACACAATGTAAAAATATTTTAAATTGTGACCATAACAATACTATTTCAAAATGTTTCTCCTGTCTTATTCATGTTATGTTCTTTTTTGCCACTTCTGTTTTTAAAAAATATCTATTACATGGTGACAAAGATATACCACTTAAATGTTTTTAATAGACTATCCTCAATATCCAAGAATATTTCATTATGAAACATAATGGTTTTCTCTTTCTGTTACTCTGGATCTCTTAAAGATTTGTGGAGACATAAACAAAACCAAATTTCATAAATACTAATCTAACCACAAAAAATTAGCCACTTAAATTTCTATTTTTCCCAAATTATTTTCTTTTTCTTTCTCTTTTTTTTCTCTTTAAACTTTTTTAATGGGTCTCAAAATTCTGTGACAAATTTTTGGTCAAGTTGTTTCCCAAATTATTTTCTTAAAAACATGACTCTTTCAAAAATTCCCGTAAACACATACTAAGCAAACCGTATTAAACTCTTAATGGATGTATCTGAGATTCTGCATCATTATTAATATTTTTATTTTTGGAGACAAGTATTTACCTTCTTTTATGTATGAAGATTATGTTAACCACAAAATTCAGTTCACAATTACATTGTGAATGTAGTAATTATAAAAAGTGATTTAAAATGTTTAAAAATTAAACATTCTAATTCAGAAATTATTTGTAGAGCTTTCATTGATAAAACTGGTTATACTCTTTGAAAGAAGATATCAAAGCCCTCCATGAAGGTATGTGCCTATGTGTAAATGAAGAAGGGAGAAGAAAGAAAGAGGGTCAAAAGGTTATTTTGAGACCACCTGCCATTCTTTCTCCCATTGATTGATTGTGTAATTTTCAGATTACTGACATATCGAGAATATCTCAAAACACTACAGGAAAAGCCTGACAAGAAATTAAAATCATTATGTTGAAGCCGATCTTTTTCCTAGTAATCCTGAGTCAGCCTTCTTAAAACTGTAGAGTGTTCTGAGTTTTCTTATTTGATTTTCAAAAAGTATCAAAATGAAAACATGGAAATTAGGTAGAGGAAAGCAAAGGTACAAGGATGAGAAGTTATCTATAATTTGATTTAATTATCAATATTATTATATTATGTAATTATCAACTTTAAATGCATGTCATTTAAAAAGTTCAAAATTAGCCGGACGTGGTGGCGGCGCCTGTAGTCCCAGCTACTCAGGAGGCTGAGGCAGGAGAATGGCGCTGCAGCCTGGGCGGCAGAGCGAGACTCCGTCTCCAAAAAAGAAAGAAAAAAAAAAGTTCAGTAAGCCACTGAGCACGATGGCTCACGCCTGTAATCCTTGCACTTCGGGAGGCCGAGGTGAGTGGATTGCTTGAGCCCAGGAGTTCAAACCCATCCTGGCCAACATAGCAAAACCCTGTATCTACTTAAAAAAAAAACAAAAATGAGCCGGACATGGTGGCATGTGCCTGTGGTCCCAGCTACCCAGGAGACTGAGGCATGAGAATCGCTTGAACCCGGGAGGCAGAGGTTGCAGTGAGCCAAATCATACCACTGCACTCCAGCCTGGGTGACAGAATGAGACTCAGTCTAAAAAAAAAAAAAAAAAACAGTTAAGTATACCTGCCTTAAGTCATGGATGTGTGTAATGTATTTGGGAATAGTACAAACAGAAAGCATCCTCCATTGATGATAGTAGCAGATATTACATAATCATATTTATATAATGCACTTTCATGTACATTGTGACATTTGGGTCTGAGAACAATCCTGTGGGGTACTAGAGAATTTCATCCCTATATCACCGTTGGGAAAACTAAGGCTGAGTAAATTTAAGTGACCTGTCAAAGATTACCCAGGGATTTAGTATAGGTGGGGCTGAAGTCCAAGTCCCCTGACTGCAAGATCAATGATCTTTTCACTAGAGCACTTCAAGTCTGCAGAAAGCTTCAAATGGAAATCCCATTATCTACTAAGTCAAGATTGTGTTGAGTAGTGCCATTCTGGGTGCCTTTCTGTTCTCTTTGACTATGTGGATTCTGTAAAGTGTGTGTACGATTTATCCTCCCCCTTAGGAACCTGCCCCAAATGTGTTCCAGTATTCTCACCACTTTCCCCCTCATCCTTAAAGTAAGGCAAGAAATGATCACAATCAGGAGTTGGGTCCCTTGCCTGGTACTGAAGAAGCTTGTGGAAGATAAAGTGAACATTTTCCTAGTGGAAAAAAGAAAGATGAACCAAACCAAGACTAGAGTCACAAATATTGCACTAACTTACAAAAAGGGTCACCACACTGGGTACCAGTGAGAAGTCATCCTTGGAGAACCATGAGTTTCAGAGATACAGAGAAAATCAGATCAGATTGATAATCTAAAATGCAGTTCATCTGCCTGTAGATAGCATGAACATACCATAAAAATAGCCATTGTTTTTATAGCCATTCATACAATAGCCACTGTTTTTATAGCCGTTAGGTAGCTATTAATGCAAATCTCTATTGTATTAACTATTCAAAATTAGAATCAAATGAGACACTAGATATGTGATATCTTAAAAAACAAAAAAAAGAATGTTTCAAGTACATAGTACTTGGTTGGAAGACTAATTAATTATTGATAATAATATTTCCTAAGTAGCATCTTTATGTTGTCTGGTTTCTTTAAGTTGTTTGTAGTCTTTGTTAGGACTCTCTCCCCTGATAGAGGGAGAGTGGAAATTTAGTACTCTGAAGCCCTGATAATGCCAGGAGTTAGTCAGTCCATTTCCCCCCACCTTTCACTGGTTTTCAGATGAAAGCGAATCATAGAGGGAAATTGAAACCATAACTGCTTCTGTAACACTTTGTTCCTCAGGGGGTAGCTGGACTAAGAGGATGCACAACAGCAAAATGCACTTAAGGTACAAGTTATATGAGTCATCAGACACTGTTTGTATAATTCCAAAACATTCACAGGCTAAATTGAACCAGGATAATTTGTGAGCAATGTTCTGACCTCTAGCATTTCCAAGTCTTATTTGACTCTGTAGCCGAGAGGTATTTTTTAAGTGTGCCACTTTAGTTGTGTGGCATCCCAAGCCCATTCTCCACCAAGCCATATATAATTGTACATCTTTTATCCAAAAGGCAGAATGAGTAAAGATGGGACTGGAGGCGGGTGGAGACAAAAAGCATGCTGTGACAAAACAACCACATTAACTAACAGGGAGTTGCTTTAGAAAACTGATACCACAATACTGTAGTTTCCTAGAGAGAGCTTCATAAAACATGTTAGTAAGAAACTTCAGTGTCAAAAGCCAAAGAGCAAACTCTCTTTTGACTTGTCCTAAAGCAATGTTACCTGAGTCTTCAACTGCTTCCTTCAAAATCATATCAATTTGTACCTTAGTATTTAGATACATCAATGACAGCATTTGATTACAGGCAAAGAAGTGCCCAAAGTGAACAGTTTTCCATAGAATTTGAACACAGGACTTGTGTAGGTGGGTTTAAAGAAGATGAATTATGTCTATATTTTTAAAAGACAGAAATTCAAAAGTAAGTCCGTGATCTTTTGGAATTTTTTTAAGGGTTGGCTTAAGATTTTCAGGTGGTAGTAAATACAGTGGTAAATGTTGATCTTGAGATACATCCAGCTGAATCTGGACATCACATTTCTACTAGTTTTCCCAAAAGTGGGAATTTTTTTCTATTTTATCTAAAAAGCTCGTGACTTGATCTAAAGATGTGTCTGGTCAAATATTGATTAAAAATTGAGATTCTTGTTTTTCATTTCCCCAGGTTTACAGAGTATGATTAAACAGAAACAATATTTTAAGGTCAAGTACTTTCATTAGAATCTTTGAAGTATGCCAGCTGGGCACAGTGGCTCACGCCTGTTATCCTAGCACTTTGGGAGGCCAAGGCAGGCAGATCACTTGAGGTCAGGAGTCCGAGACCAGCCTGAGTAACATGGAGGAACCCTGTCTCTACAAAAAGTACAAAAATTAGCCATGTGTAGTGGCACACACCTGTAATCTCAGCTGCTCGGGAGGCTGAGGCAGGAGAATCCCTTGAACCCAGGGGAAAGAGTGAGCCAGGATTGTGCCACTGTACTCCAGCCTGGGTGACAGAGCGAGATTCCATCTCAAAAAAAAAAGAAAAAATAATCTTTAAAGTATGGATGTTAAGTGTCATATCTTTGCATAATATGTAGTTATGGAGATTTTTAGCTCAACAGCCATTAATGAAGACATTTTCTTAAAAATATTCATGTATTTACACTTGGCAAAATCTTATAAGACAGTTCCCCAAACTAGCCATTATCTTCATGTTCAAGAGTGGAATGCAACATCTCAAGAAACTAAGGGAATGTATTTTAGAATCACTTGTGCCTTTAGATTGTTTTCCTAGGCAGCAGCAACATGTGAATATCATTCTGAAGTAAGATTAATGAGTGGGAATCCATCCCAGGTTCATGCTATTTCTAAACCAAATTCTTTTTCCCTTGTAACTTTCTGGCTATATAATTAAGGAAATACAAATACCAAAATTTTCTTTAAAATATATATAAATGTTTACATTACTTGGTATTTATATTTTCATCCTTGCCTAAATCATTGATTTATTATTTTTAAATTGTTTTGTTAAATGGTCTTACTTTGTTAAGTGTTCTTACTGTAGGTATAAGCCACCAGAGGAAAATGTGTACAGTAGTCCCTTTATCCTCAGGGGATTAGTTCTAAGAGCTCTGTGGACACCTGAAACCACGGAACCTTGTATATACTATGTTTTTGTACTGAACCCTATATGTGCTGTATTTTTTCAATCTGATTACCGAAACAGCTGTGACTGATGGAAGGTTGGATATATAGCATGGACACGCTGGACAAAGGGATGATTCATGTCCTGGGCTGTAGACAGCATGAGATTTAATCATGCTACTCAGAACAGTGCATAGTTTCAACCTTATGCATTGTTTATTTCTGCAATTTTCTTTCCTTTTTTTTTTTTTTTTTTTTTTGAGACAAGGCCTCATGTCGTTGCCCAGGCTGGAGTGCAGTGGCTCAATCATAGCTCAGTGCAGCCCTGCAGCCTCCAACTCCTGGGTTCAAGTGATCCTCCCGCCTCAGGCTCCTGAGAGCAGCAACTACAGGGGTGTGCCGCCACGGCTGGCTTTTTTTTCAGTAGAGATGAGGTTTCACTATTGCCCAGGCTGATGTCAAACTCCTGGGCCCAGCAGATCCTCCTGCCTTGGCATCCTGAAGTTCTTGAATTACAGATGTGAGCCACCGTGCCGGGCCTGGAATTTTTGATTTAATATTTTTGGACCACAGTTGACCTTGAGTAACTAAAACCACAGAAAGTCAAACCACAGATAAGGGAGTCGGGTATTGTATTTTTACCTCTACCTGTTTTAGAAGCAAACACCTTCAGTAACCAAGAAGTTACAAGTTTCCCAACTTTTCCTTTTTCATAAATTGATAATAATTTTTCTTTTAGCTAAACTGATCGGTTTCCTTAACATCATACAGCACATAGCAGTTATGAAAAGGAAAATTTAAACTGGGAACAAAAAACGATTATTCATACACGGTTCAATCCTTCAGTTAATCTAAGAGAAGCAGTTAATCAAGAGTAAGATGCTGCTGTCAAGGGAATTGTCTGCTAATGATTATGTGGACTAGACACTGATGCATGGAAAAGATTTATTGACAGTTTATCTTTTATATGGAAAAAATATTCATAACACATTTAGTAGACTTAGTCTAGACATATTAACCAGCATGCTATAAAAGTTACAAAATAATTTTTAAAATTATATACACTTACATTACATATATAGGTATAGGTGTTTTTTAAAAAACTTAATGCATCTTTCTCTTTTCTCTACAATCAGTTAAACTATTACCAGATTTATTTATTTAACAGCTTGTAAAATATCCAACAATAGTGGAGAAAAACTAAGTCCAAACACATCATGAATGTGGTTAATTGCCCTTAGGAAAAAAAAATTACCAAGTCATCTTTATTAACTTCGGAATAGCACTTGTTGGACACATCTACTTAGATTTTCTAAATATCATTTTCTTACACACAGACTGAAGTACCATGTCTCCTTAATGTGTTGATGGCAGAATCAACATTCACTAAATGACTGGACCCCTTCCTAATTGTTCATTTCGACTGCTTAATCACCAGTATTACAATTGGGTTAGATCCAGTATTTTCATTTTTATCAAAAATGGACTTTATTTCTAGATGAACTCTTAGCATTCTAATTTCAAAAATATAAATGTTTTTTTATTAATTGGATTCTATTGGCAAAAACCACATATATCTACTTCCCCCTGCTCAAACCTCTTAATAAGATATATATACACACATAGATACACATATATACCTATGCACGTGTGTAAAACATGTGTTTCATAATACATGCATACCAATAATGCAGAAAGAACAAAAAAAGTGTACCATTGGTGATCAGAGACTTTGAAGCATCCTTAAAAGACACACTACAAGAGAAAAATCACAGTCCAAACAGTGTTTGAAAAAAAATCCTCTTATAGGTGGGAGCAGTTCTTGAGATTCTGCAAACACATAGTCACAAAATACACAAAGTAGGATGTGTTCCTGGAAAAATCATTAGGTGAGTAATTTCGAATAGTTGAAATATTACTCATTCCTTTTTCCCTTATAATAATCTGCGGGCAGCCGCAGTGTTTACCCTAGGCCAAAGTACTGAATCTAGCTAAAAATACATGGTACTATCTCAGGGAGGTCTAATCTGAAATAGAATGAGTAAACTACTTTGGGTATACCCCCAAAATAAGCTACCTGCACAGTTACTTCCAGTATGTCACACTCTGCACCCCACAGTCACCAGAAGCATCTGCACGTGGGCAAACAAGGAATCTCACATGCCAGGATGAGTAGAAGGAAGACCACCAGTACCATAAAAGAGATGCCAGCAAGCTGAAGAACTGACACCTGAGAAAACAAAATAAAAAACTTTAACATAAGAATAATGATTTCCTCAGAGTTTATAAGATCCTCATATCTTGCTTATAAAATAAACATATGAAAAGGAAACAATTAGACATACTGGAAATAAAAAAGCAATTTAAGAAAACTGTGCTTTATTTAAATGTGTGCATTTATTTGTAAACTTATGAATAATTGGTCAGGTTCAATGCATATGAAATCTTTAATCAGAGTAACAAAATAAGGGTTCAATCTTATATCAAACTCAACATCTGTATTTGTTATTTACTGTTATGTAACAAATTGCCCCAAAATTTAGCAGCAAAACCAATAAATATTATCTCACAGTTCCTGTGGGTCAGGAATTGAGGCACAGTTTACCTGAGTGCTTCTGGCTTAGAGCATCTCACAAAGTTGAAATTAAGGTGTTCGCTGTGGGCAACAGTCATCTCAAGGCTCAACTAGGGAAAAATTCACTTCCAAACTTACTTACATGGATGTTAGCAGGAGACCCCTAGTCCACCCTGACTGTTGGTACTCCAACAAAGACTGTATCAGTTCCTTGCTACCTGTGCCCTGGCACAAAATGACAGAGTGAGGAATGGAAGAGAGAGGGAGCCCAAAACAGAAGCCATGTTCTTTTAATAACCTAACCTCAGAAGCAATATCCCATCACTTCTGTCATATTCTCTTCCTTAGAGGTGAGTCAGTAAATGTAACCCACATTCAAAGGGAAGAGGATTATACATTGATGTGGAATACCAGAAGGCAGGGATCATTATGGGCCAGCTCAAGGTCCTCAGAAGTCTTCTCCCTTTACATAACCAGCTGGAAACCATGAATTTCATTCTTTAAATTAGATCCAGGGATAGAGGAGGCTTCTTGGGTAGTTTCTTAATTAGAGCTCGTTAAGTATCCTCTCTCTTCACTGCAGACTGAAGAGATGAGACATTATCTGCCTCCCACACACCCAACATACAGTGGTGAGACACACAAAGGATAACTGCTTATAAACATTTCATAAAGGGGAAATGGAAAGCTCAAAAAAGCCACTGATCCTTAGAAATCCTGACATCCAACTGGGCAAATGTTGAAAGTTCTTGATTAGATCACAAAACCTAGAAATGATTTTCCATGGCTCTCAGATCTGCCTCTGAGTTATCTTTTCTTTCCTTTGGAATGGCAGCATGTGTTTGCAGCTGGCTAGTATGTGTATTTGTATTTATAAAAGATTAGAGGATATAGATTCGATAGATTTGATAGACGAATGTTAAGCATTATTTCTGGGTTGTGAAATATTTTTCATCATTATGTATATCTGTGTTTTCTAAATGTCCTCCAGTACACATTTTCAGCTGTTTGTTTGTTTGTTTGTTTGTTTGTTTGTTTTGAGACAGAGTCTCGCTCTTGTCGCCCAGGCTGGAGTGCAGTGGTACAATCTTGACTGACTGCAACCTCCGCCTCCTGAGTTCAAGTGATTCACCTGCCTTACCCTCCTGAGTAGCTGGGATTACAGGCGTGCACCACCACACCCAGCTAATTTTTTAAATAAAGATGGGGTTTCGCCATGTTGGCTAGGCTGGTCTCAAACTCCTGACCTCAGGTGATCTGCCCGCTTCAGCCTCCCAGAGTGCTGGGAGTACAGATGTTAGCCATTGTTCCTGGCCTTTTCTATTTTTCTTAAGGATGGGAGAAAGCTTACTTAATTCAAATACCCAAAGATAATGTAATGAACTGATTTTTACTATCAGATCACAAGACCAAAAAAATGTGTAAACTATACTACCAACTTACTAATTGATGTCAATAAATATTACTGCTAGCATTTTTTTCCTGCATGAATAATAATGTGAAAGCTAAGTCATAATGAGAAGGTTGCATGGTGAACTCCTGGGTTCGTGTGGGACATGTGTATGTTTAGTCTAGGGTAAGTTATGTTATTAACCTCCCTGTATCTTAATTTACTCCTCTATATGATGGAGTTAGTTAAATAATAATGCCTACCTCTTGATGTGTTTGTGACAGTTAAGTGATTTAATATATTCTGTGTGCTTAGAATTTTGCCTGCTGCTATTAACAGTAGTGATAATAGTGTGTAAACACATGGAACCAAAAGAAGATACCTATTCCGGAAGCAACATTGTAGGACTTAGCGTTTCCTGCAAGGTGGCTATAAATCAATTATCTATCACAGTGTTTGTGGCATCACCTCTTCCTCTAGAGATCTTGCACTGTTTCTTTTCAGCATAATGTATGTACAGGCCAATTTATAAAGTGAAAAATGAAATCAATGATCACTGGTATTTTGTTTTACCCTGGTGATACTATAGTAATTTTTCTCATGCTTAGAATGAACTTTCAGATAGCCCGTGAGTTATAAAACATACTTCTAAAACTACTACATCAAAATGTATCATGAGTTCCGAAAATCAATTCATATTGAGTATGACGAATCATGACATCATGTCATTCTGTGTTTTTTTAGTATTTTTTATTTTTTCTGTTCAGAAAAATATAAGAATCAGATGGTCATGATTCATGTGATGGTTAAATCTGTAAAAGAATTATAAGACAATTATTTTAACAGTAGTCAGGAGAGCTGAAACCCATGAGTTAGGAAGGATGTAATTATCTTTCAAAAGTCTGTCTCTCAGACATACACAGATAAATATGATCCCATGAACTCCCAAGAACTTTCCTGAACTGTCAGACAATAAAATGACCAGGTTAGAAGCCTGCCCCCTCTACAGTTGTTTTTCTTGTGTGAATCTCTCTATATAAAGACATTTAAATCTGCATGGTAAGCCCATCATTTTCATACTTGCACACTGGGTACATGGGCTTTATTTTTTAAAGGGTAATCTCTTGGACTCTTAATGGATTTGTTAAAGAAAAAAATGGAAGACTAATGAAGAAAATATAGCTATGAAACTTCAGTAATACTTATTAATGCCATTCATCGTTATGGAGAGAATCAGACATTTTGTGATTTTTCTTTCAGAGTTGTGCTACTCAAAAGTATTATCCTTGGACTAATCCTGGTATGTGACTGACAGCCTCTGATCAGCAACAGAATATAAATTAATGCACTGCTTCCCTTATGCTTTTGCAAGCCCCTTATCTCAGTGTGAAGCGGTAATAAACATTTTACAGACCGGAACTTTGAACAGTACTGAGCTGGAGCATTGCAGGTGACGTCACTTCTGTTTCCTGCCCTCTGTCCGTGTTATGGCACAACGGTCTGGTTTTGACCCTGCTGCTCATTTCCAGTGTTATCCTGATGAAATTCACTTAAGTGCTTTGTTTCTTGGTCTTCTCTGCATGAGGAGGATGTGGTACCTGATAATCTCTGAAGTCCCTTGCAGAGCTATAATTCAAATTTATGCAATGATTACATTCATGTTAGTTATAGCCATGGCTAGCAATGAGAAAAGGCTAAGTCAAACATGGAAATTAAATATCATAGTATCAAAGTGTTGACTATCGATACTGTACAAGATAGAAACATGATTATAATAAGTAAAACAAACAGTATGTCCTATGCCATTTGCATATATACCTTACTACAACCATGGAAAAGTACATATATAAGAGAAGACTGAGGGTAAATTAAAACACAGTTTTAAAGCATTCTGAAACTATGACTTGTACATTCATTTTGTTTCTTTTCCAAATTTTTGTAACGTTATCTTATTTACAAATATAAATAAATAGCATACAAATGTACTCAAAAATAATAATCCCTGTGATTTTTAAGTCTTTTTCTAAGTACTTTAATGGATGGAACTGCCCTATTTTCACTATTTGGAATTTCCTATGGCATCTCTCAGTGCCTTGTTCTTGCATCACTTAAGGCTTTTCCAGAGCAAATGTATGTATACTTCTGCCCACTCCAGAGACAAAGACACCATTCCCTAGACAGTGCTTACAAAACGTCCTGTTACATTAACGGAGGCCCAGCTCCTCCTAACTAAGGCTGTCTGTCCACCTCTCCTTGAGATTGTACTCCAGTCTTCTGAGGAACCTTAAATCACTTCCATTTTTAAAAATAAAATTTCCTCCCTTGACCCTGCAGCCTTTTCCAGCTGTTCTCTATCGTTCCTTTCCCTTTCACAACCTTTTAGAATGAGTCGTTTAAGCCAAGTGGCTCCCTTTGCTCACTTCTCCTCTGTCCCTCACCCACCTTCAATCAGTCCACCACCCTATGACTCTGTTAACAGCCCAGACCTTCTCTGGCTCTCATGACCCCCATGTAATTAAATCCATTGACTCTTTATTTCTGTATCAGTTGGTTTTAGAATCCACTCTAGAATAAAACAGAAAACAAATTGATTAAGGGATTTTATGTAGCACCCAGATGTCTAAGAGGGCCAGGAAGATAGGCTCTATGACTGATCGTCCAGGAGTGAGATCCAAATGGAGCAACTGTAGAGAAAACACCACTGCTACTTCTGTTCTGCATTGATAAAGCTCCAGGCTGGATGGTAGTAGCTCTGCAACTCTCATCCTTGAGTAACCAAATCCTTCTACTGCCTTGTATGCTGGAAGACCAGTTCTCCCTAATGTGGCCATCTCCTCCTTCTGCTAAATAAAGGAACTAGTCATTCATCAAAATTTCAATGAGTTATTCATCACTGCATGCTGACAGCCTGAAGTCACCTGTCACACCTGAATGTTATGCCTCAATACTGCAAATATTCCTGTTTCATAATAATGAGATTTACAATGATTTTTAATATTTATGCATATTTTATAGGTATGTGTATGTCTTCAAAAATAAACCCTTTATCAATAGATCTGTGTCACAGTTTTTCATGCGGCAAAACTAACATTGTTTATGCAAAATGAGAATACCATTATATAATTTGTGGCATCAACAAATTTAAGCAAGTTCCGTTTGCCATTTCAGATTTTTCTTTGTTAGAATAAGCCTCCTGTGTTTAAATGTAATTGATATTGTAGCAATACTTTACTTGCATTTCAATTCCAAGATCCAAGCCAGAAAGTGGTATTTACTGATTCCGTTTCTTGTTTGTTTCCCTTTCTGTCCTCCCCCATCAATGTTATCCAAAAGTTAATGAATTGTGTCCATCAAAGATTAGTACTAATTACCTTATTTCCATAAAAACAGACTTACCACTCTGCCAGCTTTTTCTTCTGCAAGCTTGCCTGTAGGAAATGATCCATTAGTTAAAAATTAAAAAGAAATTAGAAAATACTTGTCTCCGTAAATCTGGCAACAGCATAGACCTTGGTTTGTTTCAGCTTTTTGCCAAAAGAGAATTTTTAAAAATCTATTATGACAACTATAACTATTTTCTTTACTCTGTTTCCTGAAAGTTAATGAAGAAAACTAATTTTCATAGTCTCATGATGTGTTCTTTGTAAACAAGACACGAATGTTTTCTCACCATTGGAATTCAGATAAACATTTAATTAGAGATACAATCTTATCTTGGAGAAGATGGTGACGAGAATTTGTAGGGGAGAGTTTCAGAGGAGGGAACTTTTCAGATAAAGAACATCAGAAATCTGCTTACGGTCTTCTTGAGTCTTTCCAGAGAACTAGACCATAAATGTAAAAGTGAAATTCTACAAAGCCAAGCTAAAAACAAGAGAAGTGCTGTAAACCAGAAGGTTCCCAGGGCTTACAGTAGGCAGAAAGCCATTCAGACTCCAGCAAGAATGGACACAGAGTCCAAAGTAACCACCTGGAGCATTTAATGTGGACTCTGGTGGGGTCAGGCCTACTAGTAGGACTGCACTGGCCCTGGAGTGATGGCTACTCTAGACTTGTGCAGTAAAGCTTAAAATATGGGCCTTGATTGGTATGATTAATGGCCTACCAGGACTAAGTCTAACTTCCATTAAAAGATGAAAACAAAATTTATGTATCTAACAATGTCAAATTAACATAGTATCCAGTGAATGATTACTAGACATTCAAAAACACAGTAAAATATGATTCTTAGCCAGAAGAAATATCAGCCAAGAGAAACAGAATGTTAAAAGAGAATAGATTATGGAACTTGTAGATAAATACTATAGCAGTTATAACATAGTTTGGGGATTTAAATGAAAACATGAACATGATGAGAAGGAAAATGGCAGATATAAAAAAAAATTACAAAGTAAAACTCATAGGTAAAAATTCAATACCTGCAGTCAAATAAAACCATTGGATGGGCTTAACAAAAGATTAGATTGTGGGAAAAAAAAATTGAAGGTTTAGTGATAATTTGAAGATTTAGTGATAGAATTTATCCAGCTTAAGACACAGAGAGGAAAAAAAATACTGAAATGAAAATTGACACAGCCTCAGTGTCAAGCTGTGTAACATATATGTAATTGAAATTCCAGAATTTGGAAGGGAGCAGTGCACAAAATTTATTTGAAGAACGAATAGCCAACAGTTTTCCAAATTTGATGAATTCTATAAAGTCACATTTCCAAAGGGTTCAATGAACTCCAAGCAAGATAAACCACGCCAATATACACTATTAAGTAAAAGCCAGTAATAAAGAGCAGTCTTAAAAACAGCCAGAAACCACACACATGCACAATGTATAGAGAAACAAAAGTAAATATGACTACAAACTTCTCCCAAACACTATGCAAGCCAGAAGATAATGGAATGACATTTTAAAGTGCTGAAAGAAACAACCAGGAATCTTTATATTCTCCCCAGTCTATCGTTCAAAATTGAAACCTAAATAAAAGCTTTATCCAGTCGTCAGTAACTGAGAAAATATGTGTTAAACAGAACTGTAATACAAGAAATATTAAAGTTTTTCAGCCACAAAGTAAATAATACCATGTAGAAACAGACCTGCACAAAGAAGTGAAGTCTGTCCTAAATGAAAAATGTGGATAAACACGAAATACATTTTTCTTTTTCTTTTTTTCCTTAAATATTTGTTGATTGGTTAAAACAAAAAGAGTAACATGTATTGTGGGATTAATAATGTGTAAAAATACCATGTAAAACAATGGCAGCACAGGGAACTGGGGGCATGTGAAATGAAAGTATGCTCCAGAAAGAAAAAAGAGGGGAAAAAAAGAAGTAGATGAGACAAATAGAAAATAAATGGCAAGATGGTAGACTAAAACCAACCATATCAATAATCACTTTAAATACAAACGGTCTAAACATTTCACTTAGAAGCTAGACATTATCAAGACCCAACCATATATATTATCTACAAAAATACTCACTTAAAATATAAGGTACAAGTAGGTAAAGATTAAAAGGCTAAACAAAGATATACTGTCAAATCAGTAACCGTAAGAAATCTGGAAGAACATATGAATATCAGAGACCTGGAGTTCAAAATAAAGAATATAGCCAAAAAAAGGACTTTAATCAAGAAGACATAACAATGATAAATGTGCATTTAAACAATAAGAGGACTTCAAGGTATCCAAAAAGGAAACTAGCAGAACTGACAGGAAAAACAGAAAAATTGACAATAATAATTGGAGATTTTAACATTCCTTCCTGAATAATTGGTAGAACAAGTAGAAAGGCTAGAGAAAGGATAAAGAAGAGTGAATAGCACTGTCAGCCAATCTAAATGAAATTTATAAAACACTGCACCCAAATGCAGCAGAGTATACATTCTTTTAAAGTACATATAGATATGTATCACAATGGATGCTGAGCCATTAACCAATTATTCTTAAATTTAAAGAACCTAAATTTAAGGTAAAAATTTAAATATACACAGTATATTTATTCCAAAATGGAATTAAATTAGAAATTAACAAGAGAAAGATATCTGAAAAATACAACAAATAGTAGTCAAATTACACCTTTCCAAATCATGGATAAAACAAAAAAAAGGAGAAATGAGAAAATGTTTTGAACTGAATGAAAATAACATAATTTTTCTAATGCAGCTAAAGCAGTGCTTAGGGGACATTTTACAGCCTTCAATGCTGCTTATGTTATTAAGGAAGAAAGAACTCAAGTACCTACAGTTTCAGAAAAAATAAGCTAAAATAATAAGAAATTTTAATTCAAATTACAGAGAATGAAATAATGATTTAATGCAGAAATCATGAAAATCAGGCAAACAGAATGGATAAGAATTAATACAATATTGATAATCATAATGATTTAAGATTAGAAATCATAAAAATTTGGCAAATAATAGAATTGATAAAACAAAAGATGGTTAACTGTAATAATAATAAAATTGATAAACTTCTAATATTAGAAGAGACTGAAGGGAAAGGGACAGAAATTACCAATATCAAGAATGAAAAAAAGAAGATGGTAGCACAATAAATCTTATAATTATTGACAGAATAAAGAAGTACTATCAGCAGCTTTATGCCAATGATGAACAGTTTACATAAATACATTTTTTGAAAGACGTCAAAATGAGAAACAGAGGCTGGGCACGGTGGCATATGCCTGTAATCCCAGCACTTTAGGAGGCCGAGGCGGGCTGATCACGAGGTCAAGAGATGGAGACCATCCTGGCCAACATGGTGAAACTCTACTCTAAATATAGAGTCTCTACTATTTTAGTCTCTACTAAAAATACAAAAATTAGCTGGGTGTGGTAGTGTGTGCCTGTAGTCCCAGCTACTCGGGAGGCTGAGGCAGGAGAATCGCTTGTACCCAGAAGGCGGAGGTTGCAGTGAGCTGAGATTGTGCCACTGCACTCCAGCCTGGCGACAGAACAAGACTCCATCTAAAAAAAAAATGAAAATAAAAAACAGAAAAATCTAAATGTCTCTGTAACTATTAAGTTTGGAATCCAAAACTTTAAAATTTCTCCCCAAATAAGGTCCAAATAACTGGTTAATTATCTCAAATATTTAAAGAATTAAACAATATGAATCTTCACAAAGTATTTCAGAAAATGAAAGGAGGAACACTTTTCAACTCATTTAATGAAATCATCACTGCCCTTGAGTGAACATTAAATTAAAAAAGAAAACTACAGATCAATGTGCTTCGTATTGATAGATACAAAAAACCTTTGAAATACATTAGCTATTCATATCCAGCAATATATAGAAAAGATAATAGATTATGACAACATAAGGTTTATTCCAGGATTATGAGTTTGATTTCAAAGTCAGTTAATAGAATTTCTTGTATTTGTGGAATAAAAAGAAAGCCCATATGATCACATCAGTACATATTTAAGAAATTACAAAATTCAACATTCATTTGTGATTAAAAAGAAATTAGCAAAGTACAAATAGAATTCCCACAATCTGTTAGCATTTATGACAAATCAGTAGCAAACACCACAACAGTGGTGAAATCTGCTTCCTTTTTATTATGATAAAGAACAAACCAAGAATGTTAGCTGGGTGCTGTGGCTCATGCCTGTGATCCCAGCATTTTGGGAGGCAGAGGCAGGCCGATCACCTGTGGTCAGGAGTTCAAGACCAGCCTGGACAACATAGTGAAACCTCGTTTCTACTAAAAATACAGAGATTCGCCAGGAGTGGTGTCACATGCTTGTAGTCCCAGCTACTCAGGAGGCTGAGGCAGGAGAATTGCTTGAACCCGGCAGGCGGAGATTGCAGTTAGCCAAATTGGACCACTGCACTCCAGCCTGGGTGACAGAGCAAGACTCTATCTCAAAAAAAAAAAAAAAAAAGAAAAAAAAAGAAAAGGAAAGAAACCAACCAAACAAACAAACAAAAAAAAATTTATCAATTCTTTTCAACATTGTTTTAGATACTCTAACCAGTGTAATAAGGTGAGAAAAAGAAATACAGATAGAAAAAGAAGAAGAAAAGCTGCCTTTATTTATAGAAGACATGGTTTTTGTAGAATATCCTGAGGAGTTTTTTTCTTAACTACTAGAGTTAAGATGTAAATGTAGCTATCAGGATACAAAATTAAGATGCCAAAACCTACTGTATTTCTGTATGCTGGCAATGAATGACTAGAAATTGGAAGTAAATGTTACCATTTATAATATTGTTCAAAATCTGAAATATATATAGATAAATCTTTTTACAATGTATAATGCCATTAACCAAAAGCACCTGACATTGTTTTCATTTATATGATTGAAAATAAAGTTGCTAAAAGTATAAATTTTGTTAACCTCATTAATTTATAGAAAAGTGAGCCAGAAAATTTTATGACTACTCAAGATATCACTTTAATAAAGTATTATTTTAATATATAAAACTAGGACACCAACTTTTAAAAGCAGTTTGTAAGTTTATATTGTTTCTTATGTGTCATTATAAACCCTACTGTATTTTATAAGAAATAAAATATTTTTAAAAGGAAAAAATGTGCAAGACCTAAACTCTGAAAAGACAATAAAACAGCAATGAGAAATTTAAAAAGATATAAATATATGAAGAGATACCATGTTCATGGACCAGTGGAGTTAATATTTTTAGGATCTTTAATTTCCCCTAGTTAATCTAATTCAACCTCAATGAAGATCTCAAAAGGCTTTTTGTAGAAATTGACAAAATGATTCTATAAATGTATACAGAAATGCAAAGCATCCAGAATATCCAAAACGATTTTGAAATAGGAGCACAAAGTAGAGAGGCTTACAAAAGCTGATGATAAATTTCCTATAAAGATAGAGTAAGTCGGCTGAGCGCAGTGGCTTATGCCTGTAATCCCAGCACTTTGGGAGGCCGCGGCGGGCAAATCACCTGAAGTCAGGAGTTCGAGACCAGCCTGGCCAACATTGTGAATCCCCTTCTCCACTAAAAATACAAAAATTAGCCACACGTGGTGGCTGGCACCTGGAATCCCAGCTGCATGGGAGGCTGAGGCAGGAGAATTGCTTGAACCCGGGAGGCAGAGGTTGCTTTGAGCTGAGATCGTGCCACTACACTCCAGCCTGAGTGATGCAGCAAGTCTCTGAGTCTCTGTCTCAAAAAAAAAAAAAAAAAAATACTGTAAGTCATTTGCTCACATTGGAGACTTCAAATATAAACTCACAGATATATAGTATTTCTTAGAAGACAAAAAGCATAATCCATGAGAAAAAAAATTAATAAGTGTAACTTCATCATAATTGTAAGTAGCTACAATTTAGTTTTGTTGTCAGTGATACTTTTCTTCCTTTTATTTTTTGCCCCAACTTTCTAATTATGAAATTTGAAAACATACAGAAAGATATACCGCAATTTAGTTTTGTTGTCAATGATAATTTTCTTCCTTTTATTTCTTGCTCCAACTTTCTAATTATGAAATTTTAAAGCCTACAGAAAGATATGCCATTTAAAAGGCCACAGATGTCATAAAACTACTCCTGAACTACTTCAGTATATATTATCAAAGAATAAAGGCCATATCCTACTTAATTACAGTACCATTATACAGCTAGTCAAATTAGCAATAATTCTATAGTATCCTCTAGTATCCGGTTTCCCCAGTTGTCCCAAGTATTATTTGCAGCTATTTTTTTTCCCAAACTGGATCTAATCCAAACTCACCTAGAACAATCTCCCTGTATTTTTCTCCCACACAGCATTGATTTTGCAAGCAGCCCAGGAGAACTGTATTTTAGAAATTCCCATGTTTGATATGTCTTATTGTTTCTTTTTAATATCATTTAACTTCTTCCTTTGTCTTTTTTATTTCTGTAACTTGAAAATTAGGTCTGGAAACTTGGTGATATTCAAGTTAAATACTTTGTGGGAAGGCTAGCAGATGAGTGAGTATCTCCTTTGCATCAGTTATGAGGCACACAATGTCAGGTGGTCCCTCATTAGTGATGTTTTCTAAAAGTGGTCACTAAAACATTACTTCGTGATGAAAGTACATTTTTTCCTTTGTAATTAGTATGGAATCTGTGATATTTGGGCCCCATACAAAGGTTTTGTTCTCAGCCTTTCATATTACAGTTCCAGAATCCACTGGCAATCATTGACTAAATCAATTAGTTTATTGGGGAAAAATGATTATTTTTAATTCTATCATTAGCCGGCACTCTTCTGTAAGAAGCAGCCTTATATTCCCCTATTTAGTGTTACTATGGACATGAATTTGTATTTATTCAGTGTAGTAAAATCTATCGCATATATTATTTTTTGGATGCTTAAATTACTCTGACTTTGGCCAGGAGCCTCTTCAAACTGACTTCTATTTCTGTTTATGTGAACCCATTGGTCTTTAAGCATTTCTCTACTGTCTGACACAAGATGCCCTTGGCTCGTCTTAAGATTTTTCTGCGTCAGACCTTGAATCACTATTTCTCCATCCAGCTCTGGTTCCTTTTTGTGAGGAATGATATTTAGAACCCAGGATCCAGATACTATGTATGTTCATTGCCACTGGCGTATCGTTGCTTCTGAGACTTTCCAGTGGAAAGAGCAAGGAAATAACATGTTAAAAATCACAGGGTCTTGTGAATAATTCTAATTCAGTTGCAGTATTACAATTTTTCTTCTATATTACATTGATAATATTGGTTCTTAAGAATATTCCATTTATTTATATTTTTACATATTTTTGTTATTATATTGTATATAATAGCTTCATAATGACAATAACAGTGTCACTACCAACAGAACCCTACCAGGTGAAATTTAAGATTTCCTTGTTTATATCCAACCAAGGATCTACAGAGTGTAATGTTTAAAATTTGCCTAAATGGACTCTTCCATGTATATATTAATAATTTAGCATATATTAAGGTTTCTTTGTGTATTCAGTTTTAGAATTTACAATGTTTTTGAGCATGAAATACATAGCTCAAAAGTGAAAGTTCTGTAAAAAGTTACACCCTGAGAAATCTGACTTCTAATTGTCCCTATTTCCATTACTCTATTCCCACCCACCTACTATAAATAACCATTATTACTATCTGATTTCTCCCCTGTGTGTCATTGTTTTGTAAAAGTAAGCAAATATGCATGCAGGTGTGTATGAATGTGTATGCGTGCGTATACACACACAAAAACTTTTTTATACACATACACAAATGAATACATTGTTTTCTTTTTCATTTCTCATTTAAAACATATGCTGAAAATTACTAAATATCAGTTTATAGAGATCGTTCTCATTTTTTTAACAGATGCACAGTTCTCCATTTTACAGATGTGCAGTGCCCTCCAGGTAGTTTTCTTAGGCTCTACTAAGCATTCAGACTCAGAAGACTCTCAGTCTACTTAGAAGGATAAAGGATGAGAACCCTGAGGGCACCATCATTTGTTTCTCTCAGTTGTTCCATGCAGCAGTCCATGCCAGTGACAGCGCACAAGGCAGTTCAAAAGCTCTTTTTTCTAGGTGACACATCTCAGGTGCAAGAACATGAGATCCACATTAGACAGAGTAGAGGTAGGGATGGGGGAGGAGGCTAGTGGGGAGACACCCAGGCTCCCACAGAAGCCAGTATCTCTTGCAACAGTTAAATAGGCATAGTTTTCAGGGTCTCCATGAGACATATGCCCAGTTACAAAAGTGAAGGCATTTATAATTTATTTACAATTCTCCCCAGTTCAGATGCAACTTACAAGTTAGGGTCTCATTTTTATCAGAAGCAAAATTGCTGGGATATAGTTGGCATTCTACCTTTATCAAGTGCTAGGATTAATGTTGGACAGTTAAAAGTTTAGACAAAAGTTTCAGTTTCCTTAAAGCTAGATTAGCTAATTTATCTTTGCAAATACTTTTTAAATATAACACAGAATAAAATGTATGAACTAATTTATCTATATTGTTTCTTACTCATCATTTAATAAAATCATCCAAGTGAAATAATCAGCCCAGTCTTGCTCTTAATACTAATCAGCATCCAGGGGAGGGCAGCACATGGTTTCATGCTGAACTGCACTAAACTGGGGGCAGATGAGGGTCCCTGCCTCGCCAAGTCTTTTGTGAAAGTGTACTTCCAAAGAAAAGCTTAAAGAGTGGATTTTAGGTTTCTTCCCAAACTGAGATATCGATGTAGAAAGCAGACTACCAGTCAATCAGTAAATAATCTCTCTTTGATACCAACCATGGACTGTTGTATATACCAAAAAAATCCTTTTTAAAATATTATTAACCCAACTAATGGTGAAAGTGAAGATTGCTGACAACATCCAATTTACAAAAACTAAGAAGGAATTTCTAATAAACCATATCCTGTTTATAACGTCTATATACCTGGCAACTATGAAGGCAGCCTTTTCCCCCATCAATTACAGAATTAAAGAAACATTTTTTATTTTATCTACTCCACAGTTGTATCAACATGGTAGTTAAAGAGTTACAACTATTTCCATCATCCATTCTGCTTTAAACAGGGAGTATTGTAGTGAGGAAGCTGTTGGAAATGAAGAGTGTTCTTAGTAACTTTCTATGTGACTGGTTAAAGTTAAGGATGCAGACCCAAACTAAATGAAGAGGATGCATTAAGAGAAAGATTACTCATTGAATTGATTTTGCCCACCTGTTAAAACCCTGAAACACTAACTTGCAGTCAACAGAGCACCGCTGGCTGTGCTGATTGTGTAGAAATGAACAGCCAGAAGTAAATTCAGTGTTATAGAAACAAGCCACAGAAAACGCTATCAGTTTTGGAAATGTGAAAAATTGTGTAAGTTTGTCTCATAAGTAGGGGTAGCTCTTTTCTGGAGGATGTCGGGGTTCATTTCCTCATCAAAAATGTTTTAAACGCTGAAAAAACAATCTTGTTTTTGTATATCGAGTGACATGATATACTTAATAGTGCTAAATTGCAACGGAATTGTTACACAACTTGAGGTAGATCTGAGTTTCATTTCCTTCTTATTTTACGTCTGGATATTACACTTTTAACATACAGTAAGCTTGAAATCTCTCTCATTATATTTTGTCATCAAGCAATCAGTACACAGGACCTGAGGGAAAATGGGCCAACAGGACAGCCCTCCTGGCTGGATATCCACCATTTGCCCCTGCAGAATATTACCTTCTCTTCCTTTCCTCCTCTGTCCCAGGAGACTCATCTATAAGGGTTACATCAATTGGTTGGACCCTGAGCAAGCACTGACAGGAGGTGAAAGGGGGGACAGTTTCACCTCCTGTCAGTGAAAGGAAGTGGCTGGGAATATTTGTTTCCTGCACAGTCACCTAAGCTGATGGCTTCTCTTCACCTACCTATATTCACATCTCTGGTGGGAAGGGCTATCTCCACATATCCCTCTCTGTCACTAGATTCTGTTAACTGCTTTCTCTCTCCTTGTGCCTGCGTGGCTCAGAAGGGTATTATCACCTACTACTTACCACCTAATCCCAGGGTGCTGCACTGTGCCTGGGGTTTCCCAACATTTGCCAACACGTTTTTTAAACAACCCATTTCTAAACACCCTGTTTGACTGTGCCCCTGGTTACTTTCTGGGACCCTGACTGCTAAACCTTCTTTGAGAGCGTATCCTCAGGTTTGCAAAGGCGTGTCTGTGGCACCTCAAGCGGAGTCAAAAAGTCATAGATGCTAATAAGACTCTGTAAAGTGGAGCAAGCCCATTTGGAGGAAAAGATAGTTACTGCATCTCCTGGGCTGGAGGGGGAGGAAGGATTGAAAGAGACAATGGAGCAGAGCAGGATGATTACACAGAAGATGAGAGATGCATTTCCTTATGGTAATTCTTGTGAAGTAACATTTACACTGTTTTCTGAAATATGTTAGAAGCCCCTTGGTAGATGTTGTAGTGAAGGGGACACCTACACCCTATGAACTTTCATTACAAACTAACTCAATGGAATTGGTATGTCATCGAGATGGAAAGCAAGACACTGCCTTTGGCCTGATATGTGTGTAGTAGGAACTTAATACATGCATGTTTATTGATTTTCTGAATTTGTAAAGCTTTAGTTATAAACCATGAGACATATATTTTTAACTCTGGGTCAAATATTTCACAACTCATATGAAATGGAAATCAAATACTGTAAGTGTATTTGTATGATAAACCATGAACACGTATTTAAGTGCTGATTTTTATAGGCTCCCTTGCTGAATAAAATAATTCAACTCAAGTGATTCCAAGTTATTATAGAAAAGTATAAAAGCCTAGACCATTGAGGGAGATTGACAATTCATGCATCATGGATGGACTCAGCCAACCAACCTTTCAGGGCATGAGGCCTCTACTTCTAGCTGTGATAACTTCTTGAGTCCTATAAGGGCTTAGCCCTGGAAGTTTGTGCTAGTTCATGTTGCCAAGGATTTATTGACAGAGAAAGAAGGATTAGAGACTCTGGAGATACCAGTCTTAAATTTAAATGTGTAAGGATATTAACTGGACATCCAGTGACTAAATTATCTCTCTGATTTCAGTTTCCTTATTTATAAAATGGCAATGTCTACCCTATAGGTTTGTTATGAGGGTTGTATGACAATCTATGTAAAAACTCCTCAATAAAAGAAGAACTACGTGCATCCCATTTCTATTTAATTATATTACCTATTTCTACCCAACTGGGTAACACATTGCCGAAGACCCTTACTTCATGACACTGACTTTTGCTGAGACCTATGATAACCTATGTGTGTTATTTTTTAATGCTTTAATTGCTTACGAATTATTTGGAATAGAGCAATGCAATTATATGTTTTCCAGCAGTGTGGTGAATTGCTTATATTTTTCATACTTCTTAATATTTCTGCTTCTTCATGACAAATAATCATCATTAACTGAGCAGCCTGGACAGTTGGGCACTCCCTTAGATGCTGGGAATACAAGTAATAATGTGATAGGATTCTTATCCTCAAAAGACTTGTTGAGAAAGTACAAAAGCATACAAATAAGGAGAATTAACATAAATTGAGAGCTCACCATGTGCCCAGCACTCTGCTCATTACAAAGATCTTATTTAATACTAACAATCCAAACAATAACCTGGTAAATTAATTAATATCTTGATTTTATGATTGCATGACTTAGTGTTCAAAATAGTTAGACAACTTGCCCAAAGAGTGAGAGGTAGAGGTACAGTTTGAACTGTCAGCTACTACTATAAAATAGATTATCCCTAATAATGCTAGTTCTGATATTTGGTACTGAAGAAAAGTGTTAGAACATGGCTACTCAATGTGTGATCTGTGGGCCTGTGCTCATTTTCAAAACAGTTGTTATTGGTTATTTGTCTAAACCAATAACAAAGACAGAAATTGAGAACGGGCATTTAGAAACTTTTATAGCAATTTGACACAGCACTTTTATGTCTATTACATCTAATAGTGAAAACGAATTGGGGCTTGTGTTTTGCAAGTTTTTTCACTTTATCGTTCATTTTAATTGTATTTGACAAAAGTATTGCTCTGTGGCTGATTGGAAACTTAAAAATAAAACAACATAAAAACTACCTTGGTCCTACACCATTGATAGAGTCACTCTTCTAACCAGGAGGATTAGTGAGGTGGGAAAGTGTCATGGATGAAGTAGGAATGATGATGACAATATGAATAGGTAATGAGAGCCAAGTACCTAGTCTGTGCCCATTGTTATGCTTAGTACCTTATAGTTTATGTGTATGTGTGTTTATATCTATGTATGTGTGTACACACACACACACACACACAATCTTCCATGGGGTACTGAGGGATGGCTGTATATAGACAGCCGGTATCCATGGAAGATTGATTCTAGAACCCCCAAGAATACCAAAACTCATGATGTTCAAGTCCCTTACAGTTCATCCTCCATATCTACAGGTTCTGTATGCTCAGGTTTTGAGGGATCAGATCAAATCCACTGTTAATTTAATCACGGATGTGGAACCCACAGGTATGGAGGGCCAACTTCTATACATAGATAACTATTTAAAATCCTAGAACTTAATAAAGTAGATATTTGTTATGTCTCCTTTATCTGATTATGTTCTATATTTTGCTGCCAATATCCACGTCTCTCCCAAGAGTTATTCTTTGCTAAAAGCTGAACCAACTGGGCTGCTTTCATTACCAGTGCTCTTCCATGGATATGTTAGAATAGAGAATCCTCATACTTTCCCACACCACCCCAAAAAAAGAAAACAACTTGTCATTTTACTCATTATTTCTTCCGTGTATCAGAGAATACTTTAGTGGGCGGTTGGGAATAGCTGTGTCAGGGCTGCTGAGTAGCGCCTTTATTCCTTCATCATCTTACGAAGCCTTTCCCTAGCTGCTGCCCACTCTTCCTGAAATGAGCAAAAATGTTTTGCTATGTGAGGAGTGCTGATTGAATTGATTCCATCACTTGTGTACTTCCTGGAAGTTGATGTGTTTATTAAAAAAACAAAAAGGACAAAGATAGAACTGGCGTGATCTTTGTAACAGGACCAGTTTGCTGAGAATACATTATATTAAAGGTAGAATGATGGGAAGATATGATTTTGATTCAACAGACATAATAAATAACGTACTGAAGTGAAAGACCATACATCCTCTCCAACAATTTTTTTTGATTTTTAATTTTTGTGGCTACACAAAATTTATATATATATATACTGTGTGTGTATATATACACACACACATACAAACACGAGGTGTATATATGTATGGGGTCCATGAAATGTTACGATACAGGCATGTAATCCATAATAATTATATCATGGAGAATGGGGTATCCCCTCAAGCACTTATCCTTTGTGCTACAAACAGTCCAATTATACTCTTTTAGTTATTTTAAAATGTACAATTAAGTTATTATTAACTATAGTCACCTTGTTGTGCTATCAAATGGTAGGTCTTACTCATTCCTTCTATTTTTTTTGCACCCATTATCCATACCCTTCCTAGCCTCTCGTAACCATTCCTCTACTCTGTGTGCCCATGAGTTCAATTGTTTTGATTTTCAGATCCCACAAATAAATGAGAACATGCAGTGTTTTTCTTTGTGTACCTGGCTTATTTTACTTAACATAATGATCTCCAATTCCATTCATGTTGCAGATTACAGGATCTCATTCTTTTTATGGCTGAATATTACTCCATATGTGCCATATTTTCTTTATTCATTCTGTAGCTGGACACAGGTTACTTCCAAATCGTGGCTATTGTGAACAGTGCCACAACAAACATGGGAGTGCAGATATCTCTTCAATATGCTGATTTCCTTTCTTTCGGATATATACTCAGCATTGGATTGCTGGATCATATGGTAGCTCTACTTTTAGTTTTTTGAGAAACCTCCAAACTCTTCTCCATAGTGGTTGTAGTAATTTACATTCTCACCCACAGTTTGCAATGGTTCCCTTTTCTCCACATCTTTACCAGCATTTGTTATGACCTGTCGTTTGGATGTAAGCCATTCTAACTGGGCTGAGATGATATCTCATTGTAGCTGTGATTTGCATTTCTATGATGATCTTTGATGTTGAGCAAATTTTCATACGCCTGTTTGCCATCTCTCTGTCTTCTTGCCTATTTTTTGATCAGATTATTATATTTTGTCCTATAAATTTGTTTGATCTTTTTATATATTCTGGCTATCAATCCCTTGTCAGATAGGCAGTTTGCAAATATTATCTCCCATTATGTGGGTTGTCATTTCACTATGTTGATTGTTTCCTTTGTTGTGCAGAAGCTTTTTAACTTGATGTGATCCCTCTTGTCTATTTTTACATTGGTTGCCTATGCTTGTGGGGTGGGTTTTACTCAGGAAATTTTTGTCCAGATCAGTGTACTAGAGAGGTTCCCTAGGGCTTTCTTGTAAAAGTTTCATAGTCTGATGTCTTAGATTTAAGTCTTTAATTCATTTTGTTTGTTTGTTTGTTTGAGACGGAGTCACACTCTGTCACTCAGGCTGGAGTGCTGTGGCGTGATCTTGGTTCACTCCAACCTCTGCCTCCTGGGTTCAAGTGATTCTCTTACCTCAGCCTCCCAAGTAGCTGGGACTACAGGCATGTACCACCATGCCCAGCTGATTTTTTGTATTTTTAGTAGAGATGGGGGATTCACCGTGTTGGTCAGGCTGGTCTCAAACTCCTGACCTCAGGTGATCCACCTGCCTTGACCTCCCAAAGTGCTAGGATTGTAGACATGAGCCACCTTTAATTTATTTTGATTTGATTTTTGTATATGGTGAAAGATAGGGATCTAGTTTCATTCTTCTGCATTTGCATATCCAGTTTTTCCAGCACCATTTATTGAAGAGACTGTCTTTTCACCAGTGTATGTTCTTGGTACCTTTGTCAAAAATGAGTTCATTGTAAGTGTGTTGATTTATTTCTGGATTCTCTGTTCTGTTCTGTTGGTCTGTGTGTCTGTTTTTAGCCAGTACCATGCTGTTTTGGTTACTATAGCTCTGTAGAATAATTTGAAATCAGGTAATGTGATTCCTCCAATTTTTCTTTTTGCTTAGGGTAGCTGTGGCTGTTCTGGGTCTTTTGTGGTTCCATGTACATTTTAGGATAGCTTTTACTATTTCTCTGAAAAATGTCTTTGGTACTTTGATAGGGATTGCATAGAATCTTTAGATTGGGGTAGTATGGACATTTTAACAATATTGATTCTACCAATCCATGAACAAGGAATATCTTTCCATTTTTTGGTGTACTCTTCAATTTATTTCATCAGTGTTTTACAATTTTCATTATAAAAATCTTTCACTGCTTTGATTAACTTAATTCCTAGGTATTTAATTGTATTTGTGGTGGTTGTAATGGGATTACTTTTTTGGTTTCTTTTTCAGATTATTTGCTGTTGGCATGTGGAAATGCTACTGGTTTTTCTATGTTGATTTTATATCCTTCAACTTTACTGAATTTATCAGTTCTAATATGTTTTTTCAGTGGAATCTTTAGGATTTTCCAAATATAAGATCATATCATCTGCAAACAAGGAAAATTTGACTTCTTCCTTTCCAATTCGAATGCCCTTTATTTCTTTCTCTAATCTGATTGCTCTACTCAGGAATTCCAGTACTGTGTTGAATTACAGTGGTTAAAATGTGCATCCTTGATTTTAGAGGAAAGGCTTTCCATATTTTCTCATTCAGTATACTAGCTGTGTTTCTGTCATATATGGCTTTCATTATGTTGAAGTATGTTTCTTCTATACCCAGTTTTTTGAGGGTTTTAATCATGAAAGAATGTTGAATTTTATAATATCAGGTGCTTTTTAAGCATCAATTGACTTTTTTTTTTTCTTTTTTTTAGACGGAGTCTTGCCCTGTCACCCAGGCTGGAGTGCAGTGGCACAATCTTGGCTCACTGTAAGCTCCGCCCCTGGGTTCATGCCATTCTCCTGCCTCAGCCTCCCGAGTAGCTGGGACTACAGGTGCCTGCCACCACGCCTGGCTAGTTTTTGTATTTTTAGTAGAGATGGGGTTTCACCATGTTAGACAGGATGGTCTCGATCTCCTGACCTCGTGATCCACCCGTCTCAGCCTCCCAAAGTTCTGGGTTTACAGGTGTGAGCCACCACGCCTGGCTGACATGTTCATATGTATTTTGTCCTTCATTTTGTTGATGTAATGCATCACATTGATTGATTTGCATATATTGAATTCATTTTTGCATTCTAGGGATAAATCCTACCGGGTCATAATGAATGATCTTTTTAATGTATTGTTGAATTTGGGTTGCTAATATTTTGTTGAGGGCTTTTGCATCAATAGTCATCAGAGATACTGACCTGTAGTTTTCTTTCTTTGATGTATCTTTGTCTGGTTTTGGTATCAGGATAATACTGGCCTCGTGGAATAGAAGTATTCCCTCCTCCTCTATTTTTCATAATAGTTTGAGTAGGATTGGTATTGGTTCTTCTTTAAATGTTTGATAGAATTCAGCAGTGAAGCCATCAGGTCCCAGGCTTTTTTTTTTTACAGGGAGACTTTTTATTATGACTTTGCTCTTGTTACTTGTTATTGTTCTCACCAACTTACATTCTTATAATCTTACATTCCCACCAACAGTGTACAGTGGTTCCCTTTTCTCCACATCTGTTCAGACTTTGGATTTCTTTCTGGTTTAATCATGGTAGGTTGTATATGTCTAAGAATTTGTCTGTTTCTTCTAGATTTTCCAATTTATTGGTACATAGTTACTCATAGTAGCCTCTAATGATCCTTTGAATGTTTGCAGTATCAGCTGTAATGTCTCCTTTTTCATTTTTTTACTTTGTTTATTTGGATCTTCTCTCTTTTTTTCTTAGTCTAGCTAAAAGTTTTCCAATTTTGTTTTAACTTTTCAAGAAACCAACTTTTTGTTTCAGTGATCTTTTTTATTGTTTTCCTCATTTCAAATTCATTTATTTCTGCTCTGATCTTTATTATTTCTTTTCTTCTACTAATTTGAGGTTTGGTATTGTCTTGCTTTTCTAATTCTTTAAGATGCATCATTAGGTTATTCATTTGAAGTTTTACTTCTTTGTTGATATAGGCACTTACATCTATAAACTTTCCTCTTAGTACTGCTTTTACTGTATCCTATAGGTTTTGGTGTGTTGTATTATCATTACCATTTGTTTCAAGAAATTTGTCAATTTCCTTCTTAATTTCTTCACTGACCCACTGGTCTCCTGAATGCAGGAGCATGTTGTTTGATTTCCGTATATTTTCATGTTTTCCAAAATTCATCTTGTTATTGATTTCTAGTTTTCATTGTGATCAGAAAAGACGCTTGATATTATTTCAGTTTTTTAATGTTTTGAGACTTGTTTTATGACCTAACATATGATCTGTCCTTGAGAATGATCCACGTGCTGAAGAAAAGAGTATGTATGAAATGTTCTGTAAATATCTGTTAGATCTCTTTGGTCTATAGTGCAGATTAAGTCTGATGTTTATTGACTTTCTGTCTGGAAGACTTATCCAATGCTGAAAGTGCAGTGTTGAAGTCTCTAGCCATTACTGTACTGGGGCCTCTTTCTTTAGCTCCAATCATATTTGCTGTATATATCTGGATGTTTTTATGTTGGATGCACATATGTTTAAAATTGTTGTATCCTCTTGTTGAATTACCCTCTTTATCATTATATAGTGACTTTCTTTGTCTCATCTTACAGTTTTTGTATTGAGATTCATTTTGACTGATGTAAGTATAGCTACTCGTGCTCTTTTTTGATTTCTGTTGGCATGGAATACTTTATTCCATCCCTTTATTTTCAGTCTATGTGTGTCTTTATAGAAGTGTGTTTCTTATAGGTAACAGACCAAGGGGTCTTATGTTTTTATCCATTCAGGCACTCTGTATGTTTTGATTGGAGAGTTTAGTCCCTTTACATTCGATGTTATTATTGGTAAGTAAGGATTTACTCCTGCCATTTTCTTGTTTTCTGGTTGTTTTGTGGTCTTCTCTTTCTTCTTTCTTTCCTTCTTGTCTTCTTTTAGTGAAGGTGATATTCTCTGGTGACATGATTTAGTTTCTTGTTTTGTATTTTTTGTGCATGCATCGTATGTATTGTGGTTTGGTTTGAGGTTACCATGAGACTTGCAAATACTATATTATTATCCTTAATTATAAGCTGATAACAACACTTTTTGCATAAACAAATAAATAAGCAAAATGAAAACTAATAAAAACTCTAGGACTTAACTTCATCCCCCTACTTTTTTTTGAGACGGAATCTCACTCCATTGCCCAGGCTGGAGTACAGTGGTGTGATCTCAGTTGACTGCAAGCTCTGCCTCCCAGGTTCACATCATTCTCCTGCCTCAGTTTCCTGAGTAACTGGGACTACAGGCATCCGCCACCACACCCGGCTAATTTTTTGTTATTTTTAGTAGAGATGGGGTTTCACCATGTTAACCTGTTAACCAGGATGGTCTTGATCTCCTGACCTCATGATCTGCCCACCTCAGCCTCCCAAAGTGCTGGGATTATAGGCATGAGCCACTGTGCCTTGCCTATCCCCCACTTTTTAACTTTTTGTTTCTATTTTTATCTTATGGTATTGTCTATGTCTTGAAAAGTTGTTGTAGTTATTATTTTTGACTGTTTCATAGTTTAATCTTTCTGCTTAGAATAAGGTAATTTACATACCACAGTTACAATATTATAGTACTCTGTGTTTTTCTGTATACTTTCAGTGAGTTTTGTACCTTCAGGTGATTACTTATTACTTATTAACTTCCTTTTCTTTCTTATTGAAGTACTCCATTAGCATTTCTTGTAAGATAGGTCTAGTGTTGATGAATCTTTCAGCTTTTGTTTGCTTGGGAAGGTCTTTATTTCTCCTTCATGTTTGAAGGATATTTTTGTCAGATTTGTTATTCTAGTGTAAAAGTTTTTTTTCTTTCAGCACTTTAAATATGTTATGCCACTTTCTCCTGGCCTGTAATATTTCCACTGAAAAGTCTGCTACCAGATATATTAGAAGTCCATTGTATGTTGTTTCTTTTCTCTTGCTGCTTTTAGGATCCTTTCTTCATCCTTGACCTTTGGGAATTTATTTATTAAATGCCTTGTGATAATCTTCTTTGGGTTAAATCTACTTGGTGTTCTGTAACCTTCTATAACCTTCTTATAATTGGATATTAATATCTTTCTCTAGGTTTGGGAAGTTCTCTGTTATCCCTTTGAATAAACTTTCTACCCTTCTCTTTCTCTGTCTTCTCTCTAAGGCCAACAACTCTTAGATTTGCCCTGTTGAATCTATTTGCTAGATCCTGTAGGCATGCTTCATTGTTTTTATTCTTTTTTCTTTTGTTTCCTCCGACTGCATATTTTCAAACAGCCTGTCTTCAAGTTCACTAATTCTTTCTTCTGCTTGATCAGTTCTGCTTTTGAGACTCAGATGCTTTCTTCATTATGCCAATTGCATTTTTCAGCTCCAGAACATCTGCTTGATTCTTTTTAATTGTTTCATTCTCTTTGTTAAATTTATCTGATAGAATTCTGAATTCCTTCTCTGTGTTCTCTTGAATTTGTTTGGGTTTCCTCAAAACAGCTATTTTGAATTCTCTGTCCAAAAGGTCATATATCTCTGTTTCTTCAGGATTGGTCCTTGGTGGCTTATTTAGTTCATTTGGTGAGGTCCTTTTTTCCTGCAACTATCAACAATGTCTTGATAGTTGTAGATGTTTGTCTGTGTCTGGGCATTAAACAGTTAAGTATTTATTGTAGTAGTCACTGTCTGCACTTGTTTGTATCCATCCTTCTCAGGATAACTTTGCAGATAGGACTTGAGTGTTGTGATGTTAGCTGTGTCTGCTTTAGGGGGCACCCCAAGCCCAGTAATGCTGTGGTTCTTGCAGACCTGCGGTTCTTGCAGTACCACAAGGTACTGCCTTAATGGTCCTGGGCTCTTTAGTTAGCAGGTGATTAATCCTGCCAGGACTGGGTGCTTCCCTTCAAGGCAGCATGTTCCCTTCTGGCCCAGAGTGTGTCTAGCAATGTCATCCAGAAGCTAGAGCCTTAAAAGAGCATCTCATGACTCCTATTAGTGCTGTATCCTGTTTGGCTGAGCTGGTATCCAAGATGCAAGACAAAGTCTTCCCCACTTTTCCCTCTCCTCTCCTCAAGTGGAAGGAAGGGATCTATTTTGGAACCACAAGCTGTGCAGCCTGTGGTTAGAAGAGCGGGGATGACAGCATTCCGGTAGCTGGTAGCCGCCCTGGCTGGTGTCTTGATAGGTCGTGCCCCCAAGTCTACTATCTCTGCACCCAGTTCAGCACTAGGACTCCTGTAAAAGTTGTGGTCTTTGTAGCCTAGACTGCCTTTCAACTTCCTTAGGGCCCTCGGGTACTTTAGCCCACAGTGGCAAGGTTTGAGGGAACTCAAGTTCCAACCTCTGGGAGTAGTGATTCAGCTCCAGCTAGGGCTAATATAAACACTCCCTCTGTGGGTGGGCATCAGCTGAATTTGGTCCAGTTTTCCCTTCTGCTCTAACAGTACAGCACTGAGCTCAAAGCCTTAGAATTGCTGTGCTGTCCCTCCCTTAGTGCCTAGAGATGCTCTTCCTACCTGGCTACTGCTGCGGGGTGGGGAGGAGAGGTGGCAGGTTGCATGGTGGTTCAAGACTGTTTCTCTTTACCTCTTCAGTACCTCTTTCAGTGACATGATATTAAAACCAGGTATTGTGAGTGTGCACCTGATTTTTAGTTCTTATGATGTGCTCTTCTTGTGTAGATAGTTGTTAATTGGTGTCCTTGTGAAGCGTGGGGTGGGCGGGAGGCACAGGGATCTGCCATCTTGCTCCACCTTCTCAATGCCATCTTTATTCACTCTCCAACAAATTTTTACCTTGAGTAGAACACAGATTTTTTGAAAAGGCTGACTGATTATTTGATTGTATCTTTCATATAGATATCAACTAGTTTAAGACAGAATATACGAATATAGTTTTGGAAAGTATAGATAATGTTCGCTCTCATATGCTTAATATCTGGAGAGATGGCCAAGTAAAGCTGTTCTTCAGTATACAGGTATTACGAAGTACAAAAGAGAATCACAAGTAACCTACATTGTTTTAGTTGTTAAAAAAAATAACATATAGATATGTTATAAAAAAATAACATATAGGTATAAACACAAACATAAATGGGATACATTTCGTGTGTTTTAACTCCTTCTGGGGATAGTTCCACATAGTATTAATCTCTTCATTCCCATTTAAGGTATTTAAACATGGTCTTGTATTGAATTTCCACAGCTGTTATCCCTGTTTGTATAAGTATCTTAAATCATTATATGAATAATAACTATTAGGGGAAACAGTCTCTGGAATACCCTTTTTCAAATGTTGTGGGGTTTTTTTGTGTATTTTTTTACATTTTAAGTGGTTTTTCTTCTTTCCTTATTTTAACCTTATCTTCTTTATGTGTATTGAAATACTAAGCATGTCTGCTCTCTGAAAAAGAGTTTTATGAATCTCAAAATGAACATGTTACATATATGAAAGTGCTGTCAGTATTTTCCTAAGTAAACACATTATGACTCTATATTAAACACAGAGTTTTTATTTTAGAATGGCACAGTAAAAGTAATAGGGCCATTCTAAGAGTTCTTGTTGTCACCATGCAGTATTTCTGACAAAAGTTGCTCTAACTGTAATGCATTTTTGGCCCCATTAAGACATTCATCCCAAGCTAATGCTGCTGTTCTAAAATAAAACAAAACCTGAATAAGTCAGGTAAAAATTGGATTTTTAAAAGCATTACTTTGTCCATATTTGTCTTCCAGTCTTTCTAAAATTTCTAAGAAATTGAATGACTTTCCACTTCATTTTAACTGTACACATCTGGCATCTGTTAGAGAACCTAAGTGCTAACCTACACTAGAAAGATGCCTTCTCATTCTGCTTTTTTCACTCATTTAACATACATTTACTGAACTCACTGGTTTTCAAGGTTATTCATGATGCTTCTTATCACACAGCATTCTCAAAATACTAGCATCAAAATAATTTTTAAATGGTTGTTCTAGATGAAATACTGGGTTCGGAATTTCATAATGGGTTTTTAAATATCACTGCAAGGGTGATAGATTTATTATGCATTTGAAATTCCAAAATACACAAACATTGGTAGGCACTGACATTTTAAGGGGAAAAAAATGTGCGATAAACCTTATTAGAGACATTTCTCCTGATTAAATTATTTTTTTCCTCTCTGAGCAAAATAGAACAATGGCTCCAGCTCACAAAATATCAGTGCTTGGTTGGAGCTTAATTGAAACTCATAATTATTTTTTCTTGTGTACCAAGAGTACTAAGATGAATGACCCAGCCTCTGCCCTCAAAGCGCTCAGAGCCTTGTAGGAAAAACCTACAAATGGCAAAACTCTAAGTCAGTAGGGAATTAGAGGGCAAAGAAGATAGAGCAGTGCTGGGCACCTCCCCAAAGGCCAGGAGGGTCTGCAAAGATTTTCCGGGGGAAGTGCCTCTGCCAGGTGCTGGTGATACCAAAAAGGGTGAGACTGTTTAGGATGTCCGAGTCCAGTGAGAGAAGCCAGCTTGTACACAAATACAACTCAAAGTGGCAGGTGCACAGTGCTATGTGTGAACACTGAGAGGGCCTATTTCTGCCCAAAGAGCAGAAGGAGAGGGTGAAACACAGAATAGAAGTTCAACAAACCCTTAATCTTTTCTCTCACTTGGGGCTTCACTAGGACACCCCGTGTCCTTCTGACTCTGGGAATCAGACTTCCCCTACACACCAATCACAATGCCTAGTAGATCAGACCTTCAGGGTCACAACTCAGTGTGGCCTGAGCCAGTGCTTCTCAGGTCTCAGTGCCTTTATTACTCACCTGACCTGTAACTCTGTATTGGTTGATACTGTTAACATGCAGATTCAGACACAGGAAGCCTCAGGTGGGGCTTGAGATCCTCATGCCTAACAACCTCCTGGTGGAATGCTGGAATGCCGCCTGCTGGTCCAGGAGCTAACTACATTTTGAATAGCAAAGACCCAAATTTTGACTTATGTTAACATTGTTATTTGGTAATTAGCAAGTAAATCTATCACCCTTGAATTGATATTTAAAAACCCATCATGAAATTCTGAAGAAATATCACCAGCTGTTTGTTGTAAATATGAAAACAGAAATTGGTCCAGGAGTAATAGTAACATTAGAAACAGTTGTTATAATTGGGATTACAAATTATCCAGTGCTTTTCACTTGGCTCCTTGTTACAGTTGGTAGTAAAAACTAGTAATAAATAGGGTTTCTTTCATTCCTCACAATTACTGAATGAAGCAAGTATCATTTTCCTATTTTGCAAACAAAGGCAGAGGTTAAGTAACTAATTCAATGCCACACAGCCAGTACAAGGCAGAACTTTGTGATTCAATTCCAGATCTCTCTTACTCCAGAGCCAATACCCCCTAAAGGGCATAGCTAAAAGAAGCAAATAGAAAGTTGATAGAAGTGCAGAATAATAAGAGTGAAAAATGTGATGGCCTGTAGCATAGAAATGGCTTAACCTTCTGGGGACAAAAACTGCAGCTACACAAGTGCCCATGTCAAAGAGCTCTGTCGAGTGATGCTTTTAAATGCAACCAATAGATACACATGAGCCAAAACAAGGAGGCAGCTGGTGCTAATCTGATTCAGTACTTTAATAGGGGAAAGCACCGGAGCAACTATTTTATAGTCTTTTTACATATTTATATATAACTACATATATGTAAATATTATGAACATGAAGAGAGAACTGCTGACTCACCATCAAGTGACATTTCAGCGAAGATTATATATCAAGTAGGAAAAGAAATTACATGGATATATGCACTCATGGAGCCAGATACTGAGCACCCAAAGTATGGACCAGAACCATATTCTTAGCAATTATTCGCTCTGAATGCCCAAAGAATTTATTGCTTGAATTTCTGATCGTTTTAATATAATCATAAAAATGGCGGTTTAAAAAAAAATGCACTAACAAGTATACCGTTCTAGGATTAGTAGTATTACTCCAGGACAATTCTTTTCAGATAAATGGGTCATGAGTTAAGAGGTGGCATTGAAAGCTTGCTCAGTTGCATAGATATATGCTGGCTTAGCTGAAGCAGGGTACCTATCAGAAATTTTAAATTGAGAAGTGAGTTGCTTTTCCTCACAGGGAAAATTTGTCACAACTAAGAATAACTATCTGTACTTGGTGAATGGCTTCCTTGTCCACCCCAGTGCTAAAGTGGGCTTCACAAATTTGGCTTATTTAGCAGATAAGTTCGTGGGACCGACACTGAATCAACAACAGCATGGTAAAACTGAATGCTTTCAACAACCATGACAAGACAGCAGCAATTATAATGAAGTTTGATTGTTGGATAACGAGTTGATTGTGGGTACTATGAGTCACTTGAGGCTCAGTTCATTTACATGTGATAAAAAGCACAGTGTCAATGGTGAAATAATAAACCAAACCATTAGTCCTTCTTCCTCACTGACTAAGCCTTTGTGTAGAACCCTGAGATAGGAAGATCCCAGACAATGAATACAAAAACTTTACATCCCACCATATAAGTGAAATGATCTCTCAGCAGGAAGATAATGACGAAAACCTTCAACATCTGTAGCACTAAAACATTGAACCACACTAACTTTTTGGCAACATTATGAACAACTCTCCTCAGTGTTACCTTGAAAGAGCTACCACATACTGAGCACTTACTATAATTGCAAAGATTTGTTCCAAGTGTTTACGTGTCAGATTCATTCAGCTCTTGTAGCAGAATGGATGTACTTATGTTTTCTATTATTATCAATTATTGTCTGTCAATGAGGAAACAAGGATAAGAATAGGTAAAGTCAGGGTCCCCAACCCCTGGGCCATTGACAGGTATTGGTCTGTGGCCTGTTAGGACCTGGGATACATAGCAGGAAGTGAGCAGCAGGCCAGCAAGCATTACTACCTGAGCTCTGCCTCCCCACAAATCAGCAGTGGCTTTGGATTCCCATAGGAACACGAATCCTATTGTGAACTGCACATGCGAGGGATCTAGATTGCATATTCTTTATGAGAATCTAATGTCTGATGATCTGTCATTGTGTCCCAACGCCCCCAGATGGGAATGTCTAGTTGCAGGAAAACAACCTCAAAGCTCCCACAGACTCTACATTATGGTGAGTTGCATAATTATTTCATTATATATTATAATGTAATAATAATAGAAATAAAGTGCACTATAAATGTAAGGTGCTTGAATCATCCCAAAACCATCCCCCACCCCCATCCATGGAAAAATTGTCTTCCATGAAACTGGTCCCTGGTGCCAAAAAAGTTGGGGACCGCTGGCTTCAGTAACTAACCAAAGGTCATCCAGTTGATAACAGAGGCAAGATTTGTACAGAGGCAGCCTGACTCTAGAGCTTGTTTACTCATCATATTGTAATACAGCTTGGGAGTGGTGATACAGGAGACTGCCCTGTTTATATTTGTAAGTTTAAATCCTAAAAATTTGGTGACTTCAAGAGTGAGATGAGAACTAATTCTGATGTGTAGACTCATTTCTTTTCCAATTCAGAATTGGAAAATTCTAATTTTCCAAAATTGATCTTACTTCAATGGCATCTTGACCATTAAGAAAGATGGAGGAGCATTTTTTTTCTTCCAAAGTTAAGAATATGAAACTTTTATTTTTATATTTATGTATAATATATATCAAAATCCAAGATGTTACATGGATTTTAAAATAAAATAAAATATAAGTGTTTACATTGCAGTAGGTCATTCAGACTTCAATTTTTCCCTTCCTCTGTGAGGGATACTTTGGGAAAGGATAAGGAGCACCATTGAGGCTTGACACTGTGCTTTAGGGCTGTAAGATTTATATGTGAAACTTCCAAATCTCTGCCTTGGGAAAATAGATGTTTTTAGTGATTAGAGAAATCTGTCATATTCATCATCCTCAATAATTAATATTTATTTTGCATCTACAATAGAGAACACTGAGATTCCAGGAAAACACACACACACACACACACACACACACACACACAGCCCTTCCTCGTAAGAGTTTTTCAATCCTGTTGGAAAACAATATCTAAACAAAAGGGTGAAGAATAATATTAGTCAATGCTCAAGGATTGACAGTATAATCTATAAGAATGTACAGATTGATAGAAATAGAGATTCATCATCTCAGTCCCAGCTGTATTTTGAAGAGAGCAGTTAGGTTAGGCAGCCTATTTCAGGAATAGTAACCACAGAACCAAGAGAGATTTTCTGTCTAATCATCTATGTAAACTTGAGGCCTCTTTAAATCAATCTCTTTCTTTTTTTTTTTGAGACGGAGTCTCGCTCTGTCGCCCGGGCTGGAGTGCAGTGGCCAGATCTCAGCTCACTGCAAGCTCCGCCTCCCGGGTTCACGCCATTCTCCTGCCTCAGCCTCCCCAGTGGCTGGGACTACAGGCGCCCGCCACCTCGCCCGGCTAGTTTTTTTTTTGTATCTTTTAGTAGAGACGGGGTTTCACCGTGTTAGCCAGGATGGTCTCGATCTCCTGACCTCGTGATCCGCCCGTCTCGGCCTCCCAAAGTGCTGGGATTACAGGCTTGAGCCACCGCGCCCGGCCAAAATCAACCTCTTTCAAGGGTTTGTTCACTAGTAACTTAAATACTCGAGAATGCTTGGCTTGAGGCTCATCTTACAGGTGAATTAAGATCTTATCTGAGTATCAGTGAGACTTTCCATATTTCTGTTGCTTCTATTTGTCAATCTGTGTTCTAACATTTGGGATCTTACAAGTGAATGCATGTCCTCTTATTCTCTTCTACATGGCATCACCTCAGTAATTAGAAAATTATGATTCTGATTATCTTTCTCTTCTTTAGAGGAAACACCTTTGTTCTAAAAGTAGTGTTCTTGTAAGACGTTCATGAGTTCTTGTTAACTCTCCTCCTTTTAGTCTTCTGAACATATTTCAATTTATTTCTTAAATTGTAGTGAGCAGAATTGAACATATCTGTTTAACCAGCCCAGAGAATATCTATTACATCTTGTTTTAGAAAACATTTCTGTTAATGCATTCTAAATTCCCATTGACTATTTTAACATGACACTGTTGGTTAATGCTGAATTTACTGTCCCGAATTTTTCATATGCTCCTGTTAAACCATGTTTCTCCCATCCTAGCCTTAACAGTGTTTTTAGACCTAAGTTTGTATCCTTAAATTTATCCTTTTTACATTGTATTTTGTTTTATTTGGCTCATTGTGAGATGGTTTTGATCATTGCACCTGACCCTGAGGAAGGGAAAGAAGTAACAGAGTAAAACTGTGGACAGCGAGAAGTCAGAGCAGAATTTCCCCTCATTTCTTGGAAGATATAACTAATGCATGATAATGAAAAACCTTCTGTGATTAGTACACCTGATTTATGTGAGTTCCTTACTAATAAATTTGCCTAAGCTTTGAAAGGAAAACCATTGTGCTGAGTCCATTAGTATTTATTCCATACCAGCTTTCCCAGCACCTCACCATAAGGACTAGATGAAGTGTTTTTACAGGTGTCTGATAAGATGCCAACTGTAAAACACTTTCCATCCTTGCTCAGCTCAAAAAAATCTGAAGTCCCAGTTTTGTGCACAGGTGCATCCTTCTTTGCAAAGGAGAGGCCAGCTTCTCCTGCCTTGTTCTCCTCCACCATGTGAAATCAAATGAGTTTTTGACACTCTTCCTCCATAGGGAGGTAGGGAGGAGGAAAAAAAATTGACCTTGACATATTAAAAAATATTTGAGAGTGTCAGTCCATAGTTATGCTTCATTTTACATAACTTTTCATTTTTTTAACTTATAACATTAAGAAAATGTGGTTGGCTTAAAAAATTAAAATTGGTGACCTGAAGGAAAAAAAAAATAACAGATTTTTTCCCTTCTGTATTTACTGATAAACCCACACCAATTTCCTGAGCACCCCAGTTTGCAGTGGTGCACAGGAAGTAGAAGCAAATAGGGGTTCCAGGATGTGATCACCTGAGGGCATGCAGCGATTTTCCATGCTTACTTTACCACGGACAGGGATTTGGGAAGGAGCTTCCTACGCACTGTCACTAAGCAGCTCTCTGAGATAGTGCGTCTTCCGCCTGCTCTGTGTGTCTAATTATTCAGACGCCCCAGCTAGGTAGCAAAATATACCTCATTGCTTGCTGGGCGGTCCAGAAGTTTAGACTGGAAATACAGATAAGATGCTGAACTGCTGGTATTCAGGGACTTAGAGAAATCAGTCAGAAAAACAGGAGTGATTTGTTCCAAATGGTATGGGAACTACACAAAGGAAATCAATGAGTAGGAATTTGTTTCCCGAAGGAAGATCGTTATGGGACAGCATACACAATTACTTCAGAAGAGCACAAATAAAGCGTTTGCCTGTGATGTTTCTTTTTAAGCCAGCCGAAAGACATAGAAGAGAGTGAAAGTCTTGCAAATCGTTTTATTTATTTACTTATTTAGTTCTTTTTTTTTTTTTTTTTTTTTTTTTGAGACGAAGTTTTGCACTGTTGCCCAGGCTGGAGTGCAGTGCCGCAATCTCAGCTCTCTGTGACCTCCACCTTCTGGGTTCAAGTGATTCCCCTGCCTCAGCCTCCCAAGTAGCTGGGATTACAGGCTCCTGCCACCATGCCTGCCAACTTTTTGTATTTTTAGTAGAGACGGGGTTTCACCATGTGTGGTCAGGCTGGTCTTGAATTCCTGACCTCAAGTGATCTGCTCACCTCAACCTCCCAAAGTGCGGGGATTTCAGGCATGAGCCACTATGCCTGGCCTTGCTCTTGCAAATCTAACAAATAATATTTGAACCCCTCTACAGTGATTTCAAACCACAACAACCTCAGACATTTCATGAATAAATGGATATCCAAGATGGCATTTACTTCTGATTCTTTCAAAATTGAGTATTTAACAATGAGAAAATTAAGGTATTCAATTCTCAAGAAAGTTTTTGAGTCTTTCTGCAATTTTTCAGGAGATAGACAAGAAATCCCTGCCTGGTATAAAGCTGTATATATATATGTGTGTGTGTGTGTGTGTGTGTATGTGTGTGAAAAAAGAAAATATAGATAAGTATAAAAGATAATAAAATAAATACTCCCATACCCAAAACCCTATTTCGTTTTTCTTTTTCTTTTCTTTTTTTTTTTTTTTTTTTTTGAGACAGGCTCTTGCTTTGTCACCCAGGCTAGAGTACATGGTGCGATCCTAGGTCATGGCAGCTTCGAACACCTGGGTTCAAGCAATCCTCCTACCTCAGCTTCCCAAGGAGCAAGTAACTGGGACTACATATGTATGCCACCATGCCTGGCTACGTTTTTTATTTTCTGTAAAGATGGAGTCTCACTGTGTTACCAGGCTGGTCTCAAACTCTTGGCCTCAAGTGATCCTCCCAAAGGTCTGGAATTACAGATATGAGCCACTGTGCTCTGCCTCAATACCAACATGTAACTATAAATATTTTGCTTTTTCTTCAGATCTTTTTTAAAGAAATTATTAAAGTTGAAATTCTTTCTTTTCTAATCACACCCTGATCGTCATCCTCCCAAACACCCAGTAATGGATCCAGTCCATGCTCTGTAACTACATATGTTATATATATTGTCCAGAAAAGATATGTATTGTTGTTTTGTATGCTTATGAAAATTATATTGATACTGTATTTAATATTTTACAGCATTTGTTATTCAACATTGTTTTATGATTGCCTCAGGTTGATTCATATAGATCTAAGTTACTCATTTTAAGAGCTGTTTTGTATATTAACATATAACTATATCACCATTTTAAAATTCATTCCTGGAAAAATGAGAATATTGGTTGTGTCTTAGCTCAGGCTGCGATAGCAAAATGCCATAAACTGGATAACTTAACAACAGAAATTTATTTCTCACAGTACTTCTCTGAACGTTGAAAGTCTGAGATCAAGGTGCCAGTATGGTTGGGTTCTGGTGCGAGCCCACTTTTAGGTTGCAGACTACTGACATCTCATTTTATCCTCACAGGGTGGAAAGACAGCAGGAGAGTTGTCTGGGGGTCCCTTTTTTAAGGGACCTTTTTTAAGGGTACTAATCTCATTCATGAGGCCTCCACCATCACTGTCTTATGACCCCGTCCATAGGCTCCGCCTCCTTATATCACCGTGGAGATTGGATTTCAACATACGCGTTTGAGGAGGACACACACATTCAGTATTTAACATTCTGCTCCTGGCTCTCCACAGTTCATGTCTTCACATGCAGAATACATTATTTCCATCCCAGTAGCCTCAAAAGTCTTAACTTGTTCTAGCATTGGTTCTCAAGTCTAAAGTCCAAAGTCTTATCTAACTATCATATAAATCAGATATGAGTGATTCTCAAGGTGTCATTCATTCAGAGACGGAACTCCTCTCCAGCTATGAACATGTAAAGCCAAATATTAGGTTGGTGCCAAAGTAATTGTGATTTTTGCCACTTTTAATGGCAAAAAACACAATTACTTTGGCACCAACCTAATAAGTTGTGTACCTCCAAACTATAGTAGTGGGACAGATGTAGAATAGATATTCCCATTTCAGAAGCAAAGGAATAGGAAAGAAGAAAAGAGTGACAGCTTTTAAGTAAGTCCAAAACCTAGGAAGTCAAACTCCGTATCTCAGGGCTGGAGAATAATCCTCTTGTGCTTGATGCCATGCACCAGGCCCACTGGGGCAGAGGTCCCATTTTCCAGACCCAGTAGACTTGAGATATTGCTCTGCACCTCTGCCAAATTTGGGTCTCAATCCCAGGGTTCTGCTGGGCAGGCACCAAACCTCCACAGCTCCTCCCAGTCCTACCCCCACGCCTTTGACTGGAGGTAATCTAACTTGTTGAAAATGAGGCAATTCTTCCTCCACCCTTTGCAACACGGGATGAAGCCCTGATGATCTCTGAATCACTTTTTTGTGGTCATTCTTCCCTTGTCTTGAAGAATAGATCATATTTGCAGCTGAAAAGTTTTATGGTCTTCCCTGTAAAATCCAAAAAGTCTGACAACATTTCTTCATTCCTTCCCATATCCTTCCCATTCAGTTCAAACTGGCAGTTTTCCTGCTGAGGTAGCTAATTCAGTCCATGCTTCACACCATACTAATCTCTTTATCAAATGGTGGTTTGGTAATACTCTTAGTATTCTCTTTTAAACATGCTTTCTCATTTTGTGCAATATGGATTGGCTGAGAATTTTCCAAGCTCATAAGTTTAGTTTCTTGTTGTTTGATAAGTCCCTCTTCACATCATTTCTCTCTTCTCCATTTTACTAAACAGTCAGGAGGAACAAAGCCACGCCTTCAATACTTTGCTTAGAAATATCCTCAGCTAAATATCCAACTTCATTGCTCATGAGTCCCAACTTCCACAAAACACTAATAATACGAACACAATTCAGCCAAGTTGTTTGCTGCTTAATAACAAGAATTGCCTGTTCTCCATTGCACAAGATGGAGAAAAGGACAGTGAAATTTACAGTGTTAATGAGGATAATAACATGCTTTTACTGCAGTCTGAGAATTCATCAAAATGGCCTTCACTATCCATATTTCTACTTACACTCTGTCCATAATTACATATGTATTCTTTAAGAGGATGGAAGCTTTCTCTACAGCTCTTCTCTTTCCTTTCTGAGCCCTAACCAAATCACCTTTAAAAGTCCCTTTATGACAATCTTGGCTTCTTCTAGATGTACTTCACAACTCTTGGTTAGTTCCAAAGCTGCTTTCACATTTTTAGGTATTTGTTATAGCAGCACCCCACTTCTTAGTACCAATTTCTATCTTATTTTGGGCTGCTATAATAAAGTACCATATATAGGTGGCTTATCAATAAGAGATATTTATTTCTCATAGTTTTGGAGGCTGGAAAGTTCAAGATCAAGGTGATGGCCTATTTGGTGTCTGATGAGGGCCTGCTTCCTGGTTGCAGATGACTATCTTCTTTCCATGTCCTCACATGGAGAGAAGAAGAACCAGCTCTCTGGCCTCTTCCTATAAGAGTACTAAGCCCATTCGTAAGGGCTCTGCTCTTGTGACCTAATTACCTCTGAAAGGCCCTATGTCCAAATATCATTACATTTGGGATTACATTTCAGCATATGAATTTGAGGGGGACATAAACATTCAGTCCATAACAGATTGTTTCCAATTTAAGGTATTAAATATACTGTAATTAGTGTCTTCATATACAGGTTTGAGTTTCTCCAGTGTATAAATATGAAAACGGAATTTGTCATAGGTGATGTGTATCGTGAACTACATGTAGTCAATATTGTTCTTCAAAGTGATTTCTCAATGTATATTCCTACCATTAATGTGAGGAGTTTTAATTTACCCAAATACTCTTCCAAAATTGATATTGTATGACTTTTTAACTGTGGAAAATTTGGATGTGCAATACTTTTTTATCCACATTTCTCTGTTTAATAGTTCTGAGCATCTATTCATTTAATTTGCAGTATTTATATTTTCCTCTTTTATGAACTGCCTCCAAATTTGTTTGCCAATTTTTCTATTAGGTTTTTATGTTGTTAAATTGCAATCTGTTACTTATTATTATGGATAATATTCCTTTGTATCTTCCAGTATGATTCTCTATTTTCCTTTTATTTATGGTTTCCTTATTTGCTCAAAAGTTTTTAATAAACTAAACTATATAAAAAAAGCTTTTCCTTTTGAGCTTGATCCTGTAGTAAGAAATCCTTTTCTGCTCTGAAGCTATAGTCTACATTTTTATGACAGTTTTAGAATTTGTAACTTTTTTTTATTCATTTTTTGAGTTTATTTTTGCATGTATTATCACTTGGAGGTGTAATTTTTTATATATAAGTGCAAATATCTCAACACCATTTTTGAGTAGTCTGTCATTCCTAAATGATAAAGATGCATACTCTAATTTAAGCCAGGATTGCATAAATGCCTGAGAAACCTCAGCTCTCTGAGAGTTTTATTATTTTGATCTACGTATCTGTTCCCATGCTATTGCCTAATTATTATGATTCTATCTTATTAATAGAACAAATACTCCCACTTATTTTTATTTTCAGACATGTCTTGGTTATACTTTGCCCTTCAGTCTTCCATATAAGTTTTAGAATTCATTTCTTAAGTTCCATGAATGATTCAATTAGAATTTTTACTGCAATCACATTGAATTTATAAAATAATTTAAGATAGTTAAGATTTTGGTCTTCCCACTTGAGAAAATAACCTAACTCTGTATTCAGGTCTTATTTTATGTTTTTTGATAAAGTTTTGTAGTATTTCTATAAAGTTCTTATACAACTTTTGTTATATATATTACCAGTTACTGTTTTGGTTTTGCTATTGATATGAACTATGCCTTTATGTCTCTTATATATTCAAATTCGTTATTGCTAGCATATTAGAAGTATATGATATTTTAAAGCTTAAACTGACATTCCTCTTGAACTCCCTCTAATACTTATCTGCTGAATCTCTTGGAATTTTTATGTAAATAACCATATCATTTGTAAATAGTAAAATTTGTGTTTCCTTTTCCAATATTTATTTTTTTCTAATTTTGATGCATTGGCTGCAAAATTAATAATTTTGAATGTTGGGTATATAGACTTTATTGTTTTCTTCTTATCATTAATAGGAATGCTGTAAAATTCACCATTCTACAAATATTTGTGTACCTAGTATGTGCCAAGCATTTCTACAACAATGAATGAAACAGACAAAAGTATCTACCTTCATCAAATTTATTGGCTACTTGGTTAGACAAACAAACAGGTAAAACTTGTATGACTATTGGTGATACGTTATATAGAGATAAGTTAAACAGGAAAAGGTAACAGGCCATACTGGGGATGGGGTGAGGGAGTTCATTTTTAAATGAGATGATCATGAAGGTTTCAAGGAGAATGTAACATTTCAGTGAATACTTGAAGGAGTGAAACCCTAAGTGCGGAACAAGTACAAAGATCTTGATGCGTAATTTGTACGAAGCATGGCTGAGGAGCAGCAAGGAGGCCATTGTGATTGAAACAGAGAACAAGAGGCAGAGAAAAGGAGATACATTCAGGGGAGTAACAAAAAAGCAGACTGTAAGAACTTCACTCTGAATAAGATAGTAAGCCCCTGGAAGATTTGGATTGGATTTGAATGGAAGAGTCTTTGCTGAAATTATCTAACTTAGGTTTGAAAGGCTCATATTGGCTGCTGTCTTGAGAACAGAATAAAATGGAATTGTAATAGAAGGAGACAGGAAGTGGTAGAAACAGAAGATGGGTGGGAGATACCAGTTTAGAAGTCTTGGCATTTGCTGATCTGCTGATGTGACATCCAAATGAAATAGAGGAGTCAAGGATGAGTCCAGGGTTTTTTGGTGTGAATAATGAGAAGGATGAGGCTTTCATTCACTAAAATTGGGAAAACTGTGGGAAGAACACTTTTTTGGGAAAAGATAATGAGGGCAGATTAGAGCATGTTAAGTTTGAGAAAGCCAAGTGAAGATATTGAGTAGGTAGTTGGATAGATGCATCCTGAATTCAGGAAAATTATCTTGGCTGGGCATGTAAATTTGAGGATTTTGTACAGAAAGCTGGTAGACCCAAAAAAGTCTCAATGAGTTCATAAAAGAAGTGATAGAGAAGAAAGAACACTGTGGCCATTCAAAATTTGGAAGCAAGGAAGATGAAAAGGAAACAAGAAAGTAGACTGCAAAGAAATGATGAGAAAGACAGGTGAGTGTGGTACCCAGGAGGAAAGAGAAGAAAGTATTTTAAAGAGGGTGGAGTTAAAATAGTCAGTTTGGACTACTATAGACAAAGTATCATAGTTGGGTAGCTTAAAAACAACGTAAATTTGTTTCTCACAGTTTTGGTGGCTGGGAAGTCCAAGATCAAGGTGGTGGCCTATTTGGTGTCTGGTGAGGGCCTGCTTCCTAGTTGTAGAAGATTGTCTTTCTGTATCCTCACATGGTGGGGAAAAGCAATCCAGTTCTCTGGCCTCTTCTTATAAGGGCACTAATCCCATTCATGAGAGCTCAACTATCATGAGCTAATTACCTCCCAAAGGCCCCAGCTTTTAATACCATCACAATGGGGGTTTGGAGTTCAACAAATAGATTTTGGAGGGGCAACTTCAGTCCGTTGTAGTGTAAAATGCTGTTGGCCCAGAAGGACATGGCAAAATAACTCTGGGACTTAATAATATGGGGACATTGAGGTGTCTACAAAATCTGTTTCATTAGAGGGTTAGGGCAGTCCACTCATTTTCGTAATTGATGTAATCTTAAATTTAATTATTGAGTGTATCTAAACAGAGAAACGTACTTTTATTTTAGCCAGGTCATTAAGTTCAGCATCCTATTTTACCAATTTCAGTTCTGTTTCTTACATTCTACTCCTTCCCTCTAATTTTGTTTTCTTCTGACTGAAGTAGGTTCCAGCAAATATTTGAGTAATCTACTCAGTGAGTTTATCAGAAATAATCTTCACTCTTGAATTTTTATTTAGCTGCATATAAAATTGTAGGATGATTATTATTCCTCAGCGCTTGGAACACATTTCTCCATTGCCCACCGTCTTCAGCATCTAATATTGCTCATGGAAAGTCCACGGTCAATCAAAGTATTACTTGTGTGTGGGTAATTCAGCTTTTGTCTTTATCGTCTAGATGTGTTTTTACTATTTTGTGTATAAGTGTAGATTTATTTTTATTTTTATTCATCCTACTCAGCATGTGGCATACTCCTTTATGTGAGGCTTTGTTCTGTTTTGTTTTCTTCCAATTGTAGGGAGTTCTTGGCCAATTTTCCTTAAAATATTATGACTTTCCTGACAATCCATTATTTCTCCCCTTATGAAGAAAATCTTGTTGGGTGTATATTGGGACCTTTCAATGTTACTGGTCTACTTATCTCAATTCTCTTTTCATGTTTTAGCTTTTTATCACTCTGCTGAATTCTGAGTATATTCCTTGGCACCATCTTTGGGATTGTTTGGGAAAGAGCTGATTATGTGTAAATCTTTTAATAGCTATTTGTGTTTGTTTTTACATTCCCATTATGTCTTTTCTTATTTCATATTTGCCAATTTTTGTTTTATAATTTATTTTATTTTATTATTTGTTTTTAATTGACAAATAATAATTGTACATATTCATGGGGTACATAATGATGTTCCAGTACATAAAATGTAGAGTGATAAGGTCAGGGTCATTAGCATATTCATCATCTCAAACATTTATCATTACTCTGTTGGGAATTTTCGATATCCTCTTTCCAGCTATTTGAAACTATATATTATTGTTAACTTTAGTCATCCTACAGTGATGTAGAACACTAGAACTTATTCCTCCTATCTAGCTGCCATTTTATATCCCTTAAAAAATGTGTCCATATCCCTCCTTTACTCCTACCCTTCGCAGCCTCTGGTATGCTATGCCCTTCTTTTTACTTCTATGAAATCAATGTTTTTTAAACTTCTACATATGAGTGAGAATATGTGGTATTTAACTTTCTGTTCTTTGCTTATTTCACTTAATATAATGTCTTCCAGTTCCATCCCTGTTGCTGTGAATGACAGGGTTTCATTCTTTTTAATGGCTAAATTAGTATTCCATGATGTATGTATACCGCATTTTCTTTATTCATTAATCTATTTTTGGACACCTCGGTTTTGGACACCTTGGCTATCGTGAATAGTGCTGCAATAAACCTGGAGGTGCAAATATCCAAAAGGCATCCAAATTGGAAAAGGGGAAGTCAGATATGTTTTCTAATTTATTGTTCTCCCATTTAAATTGTATTCTTTTCTTTATCACATTGTTTATCTTAAATATATGTTTGTTAAACTCATTTTAGGTGATTCTGTTATTAACACTTGATCAGGAACATATTAATCTCCTAATTGTTGAGTTGGTTATCTGTTTTCTGGTGTTAATATGGATTTTTGCTTTCAGGTAACACACTGAGTGAGAGACGTATTTCTTACTGTCACTTACTCTTCATAATGTAATGCTTTTCATTTCTTTCCACTAATCCCCTTAAGACCCTTAGTCTTGAAGCAGCTCTTTTATCAGTATCTCAGGATTCCCTGCCATCTGGCAGTGATTTTGGAAAATTCCCTGACGCAGTCACTGAACAAATAAGCTGATTGGCTGAAGTCTAATGTGGATGGCTTTTTCTGCATCCTACCCTTTCTGCAGCTAGGCATTACTGAATAGCAGAAATTATTTTTTCAGTACTTTTTTTGTGAATGGCACAATCACAGCCCCTGATTTTATGTGGGCAACCTGGAATCGACTCCCACTCCTCCTAGGGGAGGATCTGACACCTCACTGGAGTGTGGGACCTTTGCCCACTTCTGTTTCAATATCTGAATTGCAGAATGACTGTGGCTTTAGACCCCATTTACCTACCACTGTGGTTCTCTGCTCTGTTTCTGGTCGAAAAATGTGGTTATCTGGTTTTCAAGAACACAGTATTTTTTAAAGTGTTTATCATTGTATTCAGAACTGAAAATATCATTTTAAAATAATGAGCTCATAATGCCAAAATAACCTGAAGCACTTTATAGTTTTAATAAGTACTGCTCTCAGCCACACATTTGACAATATATGTGTATGATTTACATACATGACATATTTATGAAAAACATCATTCAGTAGATTGCATTACTTTTTCTAAGAGTTCATGCTAAATTTGATACCACTCTAAGATGAAACTTTTTATTTTAATCCTCAACACAGTCTTAGATCAGGATTGGTCCTATAAATAGGTAGCAACTCATTTGGCCTTATTTGTAAGATCACAGATAAGACACTCTGTATCCCAATATTTATTTTATCTGCCATGATATATAAATTCCACCAGAGTAATTCCCCTGAATTTGATGACTTTTATTTTCCCCCGAGTCTCCATTAAATAACAATAAATTTGGGGGATGGAGGAAGAGAAGCTAATGCCTTTGCAACACTGACACCTAACAGAAAATAAGGCCCTTTGGTAATGTTATTAAGGTTAGGCCTCTGGGGGATGAGTCAAAAGTGCCAAAAAGGATATTGAGTGTTTCAAAGGAAGTGAGAGGGGGCCAAGAATAAACTTGATCTTCCTCATACTCTTATATAGTTAGAAACCATGCAACAATCATTTGTAAAGCTCAGTTTATCTTACTGTAAACATTAGTGGAAAAACGAGTTACATATACCCTCTATAATCACTGAATGGTGTCCATAAAAAAGGCAGACTTAATCATTTTTGAGTAAAGAAAGAAGTTAAAAATAAATTTTCAAACCTTATCATATTTACTTTACCAACAATCTTGATTACATGGCAACTTTGTTGCTATAATTTTATGCAGCAGATCATGGTAGACGTTCCTCCCCAAAGTTTTTAGTACATTCTTCTAAAAAGTTTTCCCGAGAATTTTTAGTTTGACTTCTCAAGCTTCCTTGTTTTACCTTTTCTTAAATTATCTCCCTCCTCTCTTAGTGAAATGAGACTTCCTTCAACATAGGTAACTTATCCTTATTGCTTTTTTCATACCCAATTTTTGTTTTTTTTTTAATCTCTTTCAGCCAATTGGGTCCTGAAGTAGCTGAAATGCGAAAAAGGCAGCAGTCCCAAAATGAAGGAACACCTGCTGTGTCTCAAGCACCTGGAAACCAGAGGCCCAACAACACCTGTTGCTTTTGTTGGTGCTGTTGTTGCAGCTGCTCCTGGTATGTCATGTTACCTGTAGGATGCCACACCTAGGCTTGGCAGGCACTAGCGTGAACAGGCATGCCAGATCTCAGAACTGTAGAAATTTCTCAACATGTCTTTTTTTGTTCTTTCTTTGCAAGTAGGACTTATTGAAGTCTATCATTGGTTTAATGCAAACACTTCCACAAAGAAAATAAATATATATTTCCCCCAAATCTACACTTAAATTGATAATAAGGTAAAAAAAAAAAAAAAGAAGAGGTGTGTTTTATATCATGTTTTTCTCCATTCATGCTTCTTAAAGATTTGGGTGAAAATAAGATTTTAGTTACATAAGTATTTATCAATAAGCAATATTCTCCAATGTTACAGTCAAGAACATTAAAATAACATCTAGTAACACTGCATGTAGTATTGAATGTGTGTATGTGTTTTTTTTTTTTTTAGTTCTCTGCTGCTACTTGATAGGGTGTTGAGCATTCAGCTGTATGACCAGATAACTGTAAGTCAGGGTAACAACCTCTGCCCAGAATTCCTGCCAATAAGGACAGAGAGAAAAGAGTCACTCATTCACAACCACCTATCTAAAAGGTCAGTGGCTGTGCTTGGAATGAAGTCCAACTCAGTTCATTGAAAAATCCTGAAATTAGAGCCAGAGAACCTACTTCCCATTGCAGCGTTATCACTGGTAGGCTCTGGGACATCATGCAAACTCATAATCTCTTTGTTCTTTGATTTCCTCATTGGCAAAAAGATGAAGAATTAGACAAGCTAATTCCCAAGGGGCCGTCTAGTGCTAAACGCCCATGACCCAGGGAACTCAGAGAACCTGCTCGAGTTCCAGATTCATAAAGTACCTAACATTTATGCAGGTGAGATTCTTCAAAGGGATGCTAGACTTTTTGAACCATACATTTTGGGGTCTTTTAAAATCCAGTTTACAAGTGGATCTTCTAGCCCAACAGTGGTCTTCTGGGTCTCCCCAGACTAATTCAGAACCTAAAGAAAGGACCCTATGTTGGCGTCATCTCTCTGTGTATTATCTCTACAGTTTCCCAACATATATTGAGGTCTTTTTTTTGTTTTTTTTTTGTTTGTTTGTTTGTTTTTGTTTTGATATGGCAAAACGTTGTATCATTGGGGCCAAAATAGAAGGTAAAGAGGGCTGTACTAGAGTGGTACCTTGGTGATGAACAAGCTCCATCCACTCTGGAAAACTCCAGTTCCAGAAAAACATCAGATATTGCAGTAATCTGGAAAGCTTAAGTAGTTTTTATAAATATCAATATTGCTTCCCAGATGATGATTCTTTGTTACAGAAAGTCATACTGTATTAGTCCATTTTTATACTGCTATAAAGAAGTACCCAAGACTGGGTAATTTATAAAGAAAAAGAGGTTTAGTGGACTCACAGATCCACAGGGCTGGGGAGGCCTCATAATCATGGCAGAAGGTAAAGGAGGATCAAAGGCACATCTTACATGGTGGCAGGCAAGAGTGCATGTGCAGGGGAACTGCCCTTTATGAAACCATCAGAACTCATGAGATTTATCCACTGTCATGAGGACAGCATGGGAAAAAACCATCCCCATGATTCAGTTACTTCCCACCACATCCTTCCCATGACAGATGGGATTGTGAGAGCTACAATTCAAATGGGATTTGGGTGGGGACACAGCCAAATCACATCATATACATAATTAGTTTTATTTCATTCTTAAGCCTTAATAATTTAAGATAGAGGAAACAGAGTTTGAGATGAAGTAAATATTTCAGTCATAGTTGTGTAATCTTTTTCTGTGTCATGCCTAAAGAGATTATCTAGCTCTGGTCTTAATCTGTGAAGTACCATGTAGTGACTTACTATAGTGGTTCTGAAGTCAGACTGCCGGACTTCAAATCTTATCCTCACCCATCTCTATCTGCATGACCTCCAGCAAGTTAGTTAAATGCCAGTAATAAAAGTCCCTGCCTCATAAGGTCATTGTAAAATTAAATGAGATAAAATACATAACAAGCCGAGAACAGTGTCTGACACATAGTAAGCACTTAATAAGAGTTAGCTCCCTGGGCTATGGAACACTTCATATTGAAAAATAAAGATCACTTTAAAGAAGAAATGGCTTGAAATAATGTTTTAAAAAAAGATCAGTTTGTAGCTATAACACAAAAATTATCTTGGAAAAGAAAGCTATTTTATTTTAAGTTCTGTATAAAACATCACCAATATATTGTTACACAAGGTTGAGGAATAGACTTCTATTGCTCATTTGCACTATACCAGGTTCCTGTAATCAGTATATAATTTTCCTTAGCTGCCAGAACTTATTTCTGAATTGCTTTGAGATTAAAACACCAGAACAGATAGAATACTGAAGTTTCTTTGTGCTATATGTATTAGCTGCCATATAAATATTTAGTGAGATTTGCTTTTATCAATTTTTAAAGGATGTATTAAATAACAGAACATTTAACATTAACACATGAGCATGAGATTATTGCAGTACACAGACAATGGCTGAAGAAAAAAATAGCTTTTGGAAGCTGCATCAACTCTCTACACCTCTAGAGTGGATCCCCAAACATTGGGTACATTGGCTCCATGCTCTGTTAGCTCTAGACTAGCAATACCCTTGTCAGGAACTGCATTTGTTGTCAATGAATATTGGATGCCTAAGTCTAGGCCATAAAATGTATAGTCTGTAAATTTACAAGTCCTTCTGTATATGATAAATGATAGATAATTTCTAATAATTATAAACCACTTGATTATTATGTATTTATTTATATTTGAGACAAAATCTGCTCTGTCATGCAGGCTTGATTGCAGTGGCAAAATCACAGCTCACTGCAAGCTCCAACTCCTGGGCTCAAATGATCCTCCCTCCTCTTCCTCCCCAGTAGCTGGGACTACAGGTGCATGCACCACACTTGGCTAAGTTTTTTTTTTTTTTCAGTGGAGTCAGCGTCTTGATATGTTTCTTGGGCTGGTCTTGAACTCCTGGGCTCAAGCAATCCTCATGCCTCAACCTGTCAAAGTGCTGGGATCTACAGGCATAAGCCACTGTGCCTGGCCACTTAATTTTTTTTAAAGGATAAAAGTTAAAGTTCCTTGAACTATGGATTTTAATTATGACTATATTGTCTTATTACAAATGAAAATGTCCTTTACCCATATGTTTTGAAAGTACCATTATTTTTGTACTTCAGGTTTATAAAAGAAAATTATAAAGGCTTTTTGGAGTAAAAAGAAAAAGAAATAAATGTTCTTCAGATTTTCCAGGCTAGGTCAAAGGAGCAGAACAAAAAGAAACACTAAAAATGTAATTTAGGGACTAAAAAAAAATGTTAGAAATCAAAATATGAAGTAACTGTCATTCGTGAATGGGAGCAGTTGTCATGTGGCTGAATTTACTTCCTTTTAAGGAAATAGAGTGGTAGGAAAATAAATTTCTATATCTAGTAATAAGTACAAATACTTCACCCTAAGCTTCATGTTATGGGTTTTTTAACAATGTAACATTTTCCTCAAATTTGCACTTCTCATTCATATTTCATTGTCAGCTCTTCTCTCATTTTTAAATTGATTCCTGTCTTTATAATATTACCATCACATTTTTGGAGGGGAGGATACAGACAGTGAGTACATAACTGCTGAATTGTTCCCCAGTTTCTTTGAAAATTCTAAACTGTTTAGACAGGCTTCATAGTGACTTAGACTGACCATTCTCTATCTCTGTCATAGAGGCACTTTCTCCCCCCTACATCAGTCTCTCTCCTTATCTCCTTTTTCTCCTCATAGCCCTTGCAATTAAAGAAGAGAAAACAGGAGGATGAGGTTTAGAATCATTAACATCCTTAAATACATAAGCAATGGATACCTAAATCCAGGGCATAAAATGGACAATCTATAAACATGCAAGACCTTCTATTCATATGACTAAGCTAGGGTGAAGAGACCATTTTGTCAAGACCATTTGTCTACATGTTCAAGGTTGACACTGGCAAGTGGAATATCTTGTTTCTTGAGATAGTAACCTTCTTCCCTTTTCTTTATAAGAAAGAAATCTTTGAAAGATACTGAAGGCTCCTCTCAAACTGCCTTCAGTCAGGACAGTGTGAAGCAGTGAGGTTGTTCAGATGCTCACACGTGAGATAACACATATAAAAATGCAGGGCAGACTAGAAACTGCTGTGGGCTTACAAAAAGGAGGGGCATCAAAAATGGCCACAGAGCTTTCAAAGTTTATTATGAGCTTGAAGCTCATTTTCAAATTGTCCTACGAACTCTCTTGCAACATCATTCAGAGGTTGCATTAAAATAACTCATGCTACTTTTTCACATGAAATCTTCAGGTACTAATTCCTCTTTTAATACTGGATGCTTCTGTGGGTGTCCCATCAAGCAAGACAGGGTTACCTGTGTAAAAATTAGAACTCCAGAGACCTCAGCTACCATCTCTCCAAAATGTTTACGTTGCCCTCTGCTTGGCACATCATGGTAGTGAGATGATGGCTGTGGAGAGGAGAAGAATGAAATATCACTGGCCATAGCCCTGGCTCCAGCTTGCAGTTACTAAGAGAATGGTTCTGTCTTTAGCTACTTTATAAATTAGACTTAGGTATAAGCTTTCATTTGAAAAAACAACAGCAACAACAAACAATGTTTGGAAAATGTTGTATCTATTTTTACAGGTAAGGAAACTGATGGCTTGCTGATGTCAGTAGACCCATTAGGGAGTGAAGTGGAACTGAGATGCAAGCCTCTGAATGTCTAGTCCATTGTTTGGTTCATTTTAATGTGACACTTCCAAACTTTTCATTTCCAGGTTTGATATGAGCCATTTCCAAATACAACTTTACCAGTTGAATTCACAATCTCATGCACTCCTGGGTATTGCCCACGAGATTTGGCCCACTGCACTGGACTCTTCTCAGGAGAGATTGGTCACAGACTGAATTTAGTAAATTAACTAGCCTTTGGAAAGCTAAAATTGTCTCTCTTTTGGATACATTGGTTCCCAGAGTTTCCAGACCATGGGATGGATCTCACTAAGTAAATGTTAAGTGCTTCATAAATATGCTTTGGACTGCCCCTCCCTCCATTTCTAACAAGTACCATGGCCTCTATAATTCAAAACAGTGCAAAAATAATGTCCTATTTTATCCTCTGATGCTGTCACACTTTAGCTCTCTGCCAAAGGAAATACTAAGATGCATGCTTTAAAAGTCAAAGGATATTTTTTGAAAGGAAAACCAAAAATCCATGCCTGCACCATGGTAAAGAAACCACTCCCTGGAAATAAAACTCCTCACACATGCAAGGTGAATCATTTCATCTGAGGCACCAGGGAATACATGGTTTCCTCTGTGCCTGTCACCCTCGGAGAGCTGATTCATCTCACATGGCAGAATATGTTATTCTTGCAGAGTATAGAATCCTCTCACACTGCACAGGATTTCCAGAGTACTTGTAAACAGACCATCATACATACCACTTACAAAGAAGCAATACAGAAGTCTCCAGTTTGGAAACTCCATCTTGCCATGGCATGGGTACATTTCCTCAGTGTCTTTATCAGTTATATCAACTTTACACAATCAAAAGATATCTATCAAAATGAACCCAAGTTTCTCAGGCCATATACACAAAACGAGAGTGGACAATAGGACTATGGACTGAATGAGAGTTAATGGTAGAAGGAGCCTCACTCTGGTGAAGAAATCCAGAGTCCCAAGAGGACAGGAGGAAGAAACTGTAGATAAAGAGGTGGCAGGTGCATTTGGTGACAGGGCTGTGCATGGTGAGATCTGCTGACCCCAGATACCCCAGTCAGCTTCAAGGTTCAGACCTAGACAAAAAATTCAAATTTCAATCAAAGCTGACTCACCCTACGTGGCAATGTGGTGAGGACTGTCTATGTCTGGATGGGCCGGAGGTACCAGAGCTTCAGGGATGACCTTGGTAGTGGGCTGGTGCTGTTCATACCTCTGCCCTAGAAAAGGCTGAACACATGAAAGGTCAGCATTTGACTCACCGACCCACTGAACCATTTTTGTGATACTCCTGTCTGCCCCATGTTTTTGTTTTTTAGGTTAATACCTTCAGTAAAAATTATAGTACGTAGATCTTGTGTTTGAATTCACAAAGCTCAATATTGGTCATTGCTGCCAGGCATTTTTGTAAACAGGTAACTGAAGTTTCATGCATGAAAATAGCAAAAAAATAGGCCAGGCATGGTGACTTATGCCTGTAATCCCAGCTCTTTGGGAGGCTGAGGTGGGTGGATCATGAGGTTAGGAGTTCAAGACCAGCCTGACCAACATGGTGAAATCCCGTCTCTACTAAAAATATAAACATTAGCTGGTGTGGTGGCGTGTCCCTCTAATCCCAGCTACTCGGGAGGCTGAGGCAGGAGAATCACTTGAACCTGGGAGGCTGAGGCTGCAGTGAGCCAAGATCGAGCCACTGCACTCCAGCCTGGGTTACAGAGAGAGACTCTGTCTCCAAAAAAATGAAAAATAAAAAATAAATAAATAAATAATATATATATATGTATATGTATATAAATACATTTTGGCTTACATTATTTGGTCAATATTAGTAGGCATTTAACATTTGTTGAATGGGTGATGGATTTGGATTTGCCATTTGAGCCTACTTTATGAAATATAAAAACTTGTGTCACAGAAATTCTTTTCAAAAATTACAGGCATATTCTCCCAGGTCACCAGATTTTTTTTATGCACCATTTTTCTTCATGCACCCGTGTGTGTGTGTATGTGTGTGTGTGTGTGTGTGTGTGTGTGTTTTAAAAGTAGTAGTACTGCCGGGCGCGGTGGCTCAAGCCTGTAATCCCAGCACTTTGGGAGGCCGAGACGGGCGGATCACGAGGTCAGGAGATCAAGACCATCCTGGCTAACACGGTGAAACCCCATCTCTACTAAAAATTACAAAAAACTAGCCGGGCGCGGTGGCGGGCGCCTGTAGTCCCAGCTACTCGGAAGGCTGAGGCAGAAGAATGGCCTGAACCCGGGAGGCAGAGGTTGCAGTGAGCTGAGATCTGGCCACTGCACTCCAGTCTGGGCGACAGAGCGAGACTCCGTCTCAAAAAATAAATAAATAAAATAAATAAAAGTAGTAGTACTAATTAGTAGTACAGAGGGGCATGAATTTGGGTAGGGAGCACTAAATCTGGTTAGTATTTGTGGGATACAAAATCAAGAAGAACAAAATAGAAGACTAGCGAGATAGGCAGTGACAAATAATCAAATATCTTTTACACCTCATTAAGGAGTTTACACCTTTTTAGAGATGGGAAGCAACTGAAGAGTTTTAAGTAAGGAGGGGACAAAGTCCATTTTATATTTTAAGTGTTCTCCTGAGGGAATGGAAAATGTTTGGAAGGAAAATACAAAAAGTAAGGGGGATGTTAAGAGACTTTTATAATAGCCTTGGTGAGACATGGTGAGGCCCAACATAAGGAGACAATAAAAGGGATGGAGAGAAGTGCATTTTCAAGAAAAAATTAGGATATACTGCCAAGAATTAGTGATAGACGAGAAAGAGAAGGATGACTCCATATTGCTTGCATGAGTAGCTGGGTTGCTGGTGATCCCATCAAATGAGAGGACACTGCAATAGGAAGTTATTTAGGCCAAGGATACAAAGACGAGTTCAACTTGCTCTGATTGAGGTATCCAAGAGTTAGTTGTATAAATGAATTTGAAGCTTGCAAGACAAGCATGGATGAAATATGACAATCTGGGACTCATCAGTTGCAAGAGATTAGAATGATTGGCCCTGGTGAGTATTCCAGGGTGAAAAGCAGGGAGCTACAGACAGAAACCTCAGGACGCACCGCATTTAAAGAACAATGGAGGAGTGAGAGTTGCAAACACAGAAGAGGTGATGTGAGGAATGACATGCAAAATGCAGCAAGGGGGCCAGGTACAGTGGCCCACAACTATAATCCTAGCACTTTGGAAGGACATGGCAGGAGGAAAGCTTGAACCCAGGAGTTCGAGACCAGCCTAGGCAGCATAGTGAGTCCCCATCTCTACAAAAACATGTAAAAATTAGCCGAGTGTGGTAGTACACACCTGTAGTCCCAGCTACTCAGAGTGATGTAGGAGGATGACTCGAGCCCAAGAGTTGAGGCTGCAGTGAGCCATGATCACATGACTGCACTCCAGCCTGAGTGAGACCCTGTCTTAGAGAAATAAAATAAAACACAGCAAGGGACTGTTACAGAGGCCAAGAGAATTGAGAGTTTCACAAAGGGAAGTCTGAGGTTGCACATATACCAGGGAAGTCCAACACAATAAGAATCATAAAACATTTTGTGATTTAACCAACCAGAGGGGCTTCTTGGTGAACTTTGAAAGAACCAAGCTTCTCTGTAAGATGTACAACAAGGAAGAACTTGGAGAAAGAAAAGCTCCTGACAGAGAAAATGAGTGAGCCCCTCTTTAAAGGCTCGGAGACCCCATATGCTCCTCCTTCAAGGTGAAGGTTTGCTTTGAGAGAAGTTGGAGTTTCCTTCCTGACTCATTCAAAACAAATTATTCATTTTCCAAGGCAATATGAAATTCAGCCGTTCCAAATCCAGGTCAGCTTTATTAGCTACCTGCACAATATTTAAGAACTTCCTCCAGAAAATTCCAATCAATAATGCAAAAATGAGGTTGACTTCTTTGCTACCCTTATTTATAAAATTTCATAGTTGTGTTACACCTGATTAAATTAAGTATTAGCCCTACTTTTGCTTCTCCCATTAAAATTCTTCATTATTTCTTATGGGCCTAACCTACTGGCTTTCATGGTCTAGGTGTGGTAGACCTATTACAATCTGCCTGCTATTTTAGCACATGATTCAAGAATTACTTGTTCTGTTTTTGTCAGATAAGGCAATCAAATTCACTTTTTGTGAAAATGAAATTGATTTTATAATTCTGCTGGACTGAGTGCTATAAATTATAGCATGTATAAATGCTATAAAATCCATATCTTTGTTTCCGATATTAATATATTATGTATTAATCTACATCTTTTTGCATGGGAACATCTGTTCCTAAGTGAAACACAAATTTCTGTCACTGACACTTTGTGTATAAAGTGATATACTTTTTTTTTTTTTTTTTTTTTGAGAGAGAGAGAGTCTTGCTTTGTCACCCAGGCTGGAGTGCAGTGGTGCAGTCTTGGCCCACTGCAAACCTCTGCCTGCCAGGTTCAAGCGATTCTCTTGCCTCAGCCTCCCGAGTAGCTGGGACTACAGGTGCACACCACCACACCTGGCTAATTTTTTTTTGAATTTTTAGTGGAGACAGGGTTTCACCATGTTGGCCAGGCTAGTCTCAAACTCCTGACCTCAAGTGATCTGCCTGCCTCAACCTCCCAAATTGCTGGGATTACAGGTGTGAGCCACTGCCCCCAGCCAAAGCACTATAGATTATTTAAAAATACAGAGCCATTTAACTGCCAATTCCATAGTGGAACAGTAACTTCAAGTATTTCGTTCTAGAGGTAGTCTTGCCATATTTGACAATTACACACAAATTCTAATGGCGTGTCTTCCTCAGAAAGCTGACTTTCAAGAGGCTATATGGGATAAGGAAGGACCAATGGCACTGGAATTTTACAGACCTGGGTACATTCCAGTTTTATCACATGTAACTATGAAACCTTTGGCAAGTTACTTACTACCTCTGAGTCTCAGTTTCTTCCTCAATAAAATGAGATTACTAATGTACATAAATCCCTGCGTAATCCTTTATTGATAGGTATTATTTCTGTCCCTTTACATGTCTCAGGCCCAGCGGAATTTACCAGTCTGTGTAGGATGTGGCTATTGCAGGCTTGGCAATGCTCTGTTTGCGTGTTGTCAGTTAAGGTAGCAGATGCTGTTTCTTCAGTCTGTATCACTTCGCCCTTTCTCCCCAACTCTCACATTAATCAGCACAGATATAAGTCAGGACAGCCCTGGAGCATGCACTGCACAGCCACAGGGCTCCCAGAGTGTTGTAACTTTTATATAGCAGGGTTTTGTTTCTCTACAGATCAAGATTGTTGTCTTCCATGGTGTCTGTTCCCAAGGAAGCCCCGCACATTCATCCCATATGCATTCACACACACATACACACTAACTGGAAAATGTGAGGGAAACATGGATGGGTAGGTGAATGAGCATTCCTGCCAGCTATCGGATATATTTCTGAATATTCACTAACAGGGTTTTAACTTTTTCACTCTCCTTTTTATGATAGGGACCCAGCCCTCTAAAGTCAGAAGCTTGAGCTCCAACTGAACTAATGCACTTGACGTAGACAATTGCATGCTATTTTAATAAGAGTAACACTGTTATTGCTCCTAACTAAATAGAAGTCCATCTGGCCTTTTCACATCTAAGATATTTGCTTTCCCACTAAGGCATTCACTTAGTTATAAATTATAGGTAAAATTACAGTGGGTTGAAGGAATAGCTTAAAATAGGATTTTAATCAACGTGAGAACTGAGGTGTAGAAGATTCTGATGATTGGCGTGTATTTTTTATTTTTATTTTATTTCATTTCATTTCATTTCATTTTTTTTATTTAGATGAACTCTCACTCTGTAGCCCAAGCTGGAGTGCAGTGGTACCATCTCAGCTCACTGCAACCTCCACCTCTGGGACTCAAGCGATTCTCATGCCTCAGTCTCCCAAGTAGCTGGGGCTACATGTGCCCCAGCTAATTTTTTTGTATTTTAGTAGAGACAGGGTTTTGCCATGTTGCCCAGGATGATCTCGAACTCCTGAGCTCAGGTGATCCGTCCACCTCGGTCTCCCAAAGTGCTGGGATTATAGGCGTGAGCTACCACGCCTGGCCTGGCATGTATTATGTATCTTTGTATTCAGACCTGTAATTCTCTTAATTTTAAGGAAAAATAAAGAAATTCTATGCTAAATAAGCAGCTTTGGTCATCTAACTGAACATAAACGTACAGAGTAGATTTCGATTTGCACCATGTAATTACTTGTTAAATGAAGTTGGCATTCCAGATGAAATCAATGTGTCCATGAGCCGAAAATCCAGGGCTTGGGGTTTCAAATGAAAATTTAATGTAGACAAAAAGAGGGAATTTTTGATACCCATCTTTTCGAACAGATGCATATATAGAAAGAAATTGGCATCAGAGAGAGAGAGAGAGAGAGAGAATCAGAGAATGAAGAAATTTGTCTTCAGTTTCCATGGGTCAAAAGAAGAAATGAATGTTTACATATCACCCAAACTGGAATTGAAATAGAAATAGTGTGGAGAATCCATTCTCAGGATGGCTCTTTGAAAACATTTTAAATAAAAAATATTTCCTACCTGTTGGTAGTTAAAACCCTTTTCTAATTTATTTGTTCTAAGAATGTACGACCTAAGTTCCGTATTATCCCAGCATGACACAGTGGAATGCAAAATGATTTCTTATCGGAAAGGATAATGACAATGATGATAACATTATGCCTGCCTGTTTTTAAGACTAAAGTATTCCTAAATCAAATGACTTTGGGCCAGGGTCTACTCAGAATATTTTGTAAATATCAAAAATGAAAAATGATTGCAGTTATGCAAACCTCCCAAGATTAAGTTTATCCTCTTCGATTTCGATTATTACACTCACTGAAAAACTGAATGACTCCTTTTAGATTCCTTAGAAAGATATAGCTATCAAAACTCCTTAAGTGAATGAATAGATTCTTTTTCCAAATAAGGATATTTACCCGCAGAAATTTTTTTCAGTTTTTGCTTTCTTCTGACTTGGTTTAAATATTGTATTTATAAAGGTAACACAGCCATCTAGTGGACAGATACTTGATAGCTGATTATTTTACTTGAGTTTAAGTTCATGAAACAAAAGCTTAAGCCAAATGAAATACTTGTTTCATGACACACGGCACATGATTACAAAATGCGGGGTGAGCCTTTAGAGGGGCAACATGGGGTATTTTTAGGCAAGTGTTTTATAACATTTCCAGACACAAATTTCTAACCACTGACCCCATCCCCACATACCCCACTCAAAACCGTACTCTATTATAAAAATGTAGAAATGAAAGAGGTGAAGTTCAAATCATAGGTTTAACATTGAGTTTCTATGTGTCTGAAATGTTGTATGTTATGTGGTTACCAGCCCATCTTCTGGTGTCTTTTTGGCTTGGGGTTTTAGTTTTTTGGGGGGGTGGGTAGTCTTTTGTAAGCGAAACATCAGTTCTATTCTCCTTTCCTTGTTGCACTCTCCCCACGTTATCTTTGCTAATGGAAGAAAGTCATACTTCCTAGGACGGCCCCCCTAAGCCATAGCAACACCCTGTCTGCAGTCATTAGCGGTGTTACTTTTGTCCTTCCTCTTTCACACTTTGCTGTCAAAACCTTCTATAACAACTCCTTTTTGTTCATCTCAAATTCCAGGGAATTGAGAAGTTACTCTTCATCAAATTCTACTGCAAACTCAGGAGTCTGGGCAACAGCTCCTATGGAGTGATAGCTGTGGGATGATGCCTTAGAGAGGGCATTTATACTCAATGCACTGGATTGTACTAGGAGGTTTATTTTTCGAAACCTTAAAGAAAAATCATTTGTGTAAACAATTGCAATACCACAATTAACTCTTCTATGTAAAGAGAAATGGCATTGCAGAGTGAAAATGAGCCTGAGACAGGAAGTCAGAAGATGTGAGTCCCAATCCTAGTTCTAATAAATTTGAGTTGTGGGTCCTGTGTAAGTGAACCCCGATAACTGTTTGCTTGTAAATGAAAGAAGAATGACTAATAACAACTCCCCTGCTTACCTTCAAGGACCGTTGTGAGGAGGAAGTGACAAGGTAATGTATGAGGTTTTGTAATAATGGCAAAGGAAAAGTCTCTATTTACTCAGGTGGAAATAAAAAGCTCTTTGGTAAATTTGGAATCGGAATTTTAATGTGCAGCCAACTTGCCCTTCCATTCAACTACGCATCTGTAATAATATGTGCCTTTTTGTCACAAGCTTTTATTTTTTGTTTCACATCCTTGTGAAGTAGGTCGTTGCCATTATTCCCATTATGAATGGTGAAAACAAAGCATGGAAAGCTTATACCATCCTAAAGGAGGTGTATTCTACATTTGGAGTCCACCTCATCGTTTTCTTGGATAACACATACTTTGCTGCCTGTTTTAATCTCCTGGTCTAGCCCTGCAACATCTGATATGTCCATTCTGGTCTACATTTGTATCGTGCCCCTGCATGCTTTTATCCCCGCTCTGAATGAGATCGCCTTTGTCCAGGTCTCCATCTGGCAAACAACTGCCCATTTTCAACCCACTTTAATCATTACCTCTTCTGTGAAGCCTTTCTCAATTCTCTTATGGAAAAGCACAGGTACCATCAAGGGTGTCTAAGAAACCTCATATGCACAATTCTATCTGCGTTCTTATCACAATGCCATGTGATGTTTATTTACCCGTCTGAGCTCCTCAGTAGCAGAGCCTTTGTCTTTTTCATCTTGTGCCAACCCAGGGAACATTGCATGAACCAGTATTTCTTACACATTAGTAAAGTATTGCTAACTCCTGTAGTATTTACTGTGATATCTTGAATGCTAAAATGAAATATTTAAAGAATAATCTACCAACTCATTTTCAGAGCATAAAGGATGTTGATTTCATTTTTGCACCGGGAACTTTGAGGTAGAAGCTGTTAAATAAAAAGAAAAGATTGATGTCACAATGTGAGACTATTTCAATATTGAATAGACTGCTTTTACCAGAGACGGTAGTTCTCTCTTGGAGCCTTGATGTCACACTGTATGAAATTTAGACATCTTGTTGATTCTTCAGTTTAATTTTTCTGTAAATATATGTGGTTTCCTGACCAGCCTCTATCCCAGAGTTACCATGGCTACTGGTAAGTTTTCATCTTCGTTGCAACCATTTTAACAGTTTTTCTTAAGAACCAATTGTTTTCCTTACAATAGAAGACTGTCTTCCAAAACAGACCCTGCGCATATCCATGATGACAGATCAGTAGATAAACTCTATGATTGGCAGCAGGTAATGTTTTGTCTCACCCCACTATCCACACTCCCCTGTAAACAAAAGAACAATCCACCCCCATAGAGGGGGCACATTTTCTTAAATTGTGAAATGTCCCAAGTGTTTTTCCTCCCTTTGCAAAGTCACTGTTTATAAAATCTCTAATGGGATTGTAAATGCTTATTTTAATATATTTGGCCAAGGATATTGGCACTTTTCTTCCATAAAGTATTTAAGGTTTGATCAGGACCCCCGCAGTGAGCACTGTGTATGCGTTTAGTTCTCTTTGTGGCTTTTATTGCTTAAAATGTAGAAATGTTAGTTTTAAATGTTAACATACATAAAAGTCGGTGGGGGGAGTGTCTCTTCTTGGAGAGATATGCGCTAAAAAAGAAAAAAAAAGACCTGTAATCCCAGCACTTCGAGAGGCTGAAGTGGGCGGATCATAAGGTCAGGAGTTCAAGACCAGCCTGACCAACAGGGTGAAACCCCGTCTCTACTAAAAATACAAAAATTAGCTGGACGTGGTGGCTGGCGCCTGTAATCCCAGCTACTCAGGAAGCTGAGGCGGGAGAATCGCTTGAACCCGGGAGGTGGAGCTTGCAGTGAGCTGAGATTGTGCCATTGCACTCCAGCCTGGGCGACAGAGCGAGACTCTGTCTTAAAAAAAGAAAAAAGTGTCTCTGTGGGACCCTCAAAACTGTTGATCTGGCATGTTCCTTTTAGGGCTTTCCTCAAACACATATAACACATATAAGTTGATCTAGAGCAGATATTTCCAGTGAATTATTACCTTAAAAAACACACACACACACACACTACTTGGAGCAGAACCAAGTAGGACAGACATTAGTCAATAGCAATACAGTCAAACTGTTAAGTATCTATCCCTTGTCTATTTTCTCCATTTCTCTTTAACTTAAAATGATATTTTCAGCAGTTCTTGATAACTGAAACCTTGCAACCCATTTTTTAAGACCAGTAGTAAAGGACAGTTAATAAAAAGAACAATTTGTCTGTTGCCGAAGTTCAGTTTCTTTCTACAGGGCAAGACTGTGGCCAACATTAGATCAAGAGCTGCACAAACAGTGAACAGTTAAACATTTACTGAATGTCTGTTATAAGTAGTTTTAGTCCAAATATGTGCCCATATTTTACCATCTGTAGAAATGAAAGATGTAAACTCAACCTAATATTTCATAATGATGGCTCTAATATGCTAACATTTGGGACGTTTGTAAATATCACAGAAACAGATAGAAGAGCCAGAATTCATGTTCAGAAACTCGTGATTCATGCCTGTGGACTCCAGATTTGTCACTCTACAGCAAAGGCACAACGGAGAACAAATTTCTCAAAGATGTTTAATGAAGTGAAGGATACCTGCATCTTGTGTACTGCCTTCTGTGGGACACTGTGTGGAAATGTAATAAAAATAAGCTCAAGGAGTTTATTGTTTAAGCAGGGAATGAGAGTTCTTTTGCTAGTTGTGTTATAGTGCCTTAATATGTCTCTGCACACACACATAAGCTCAATAAAGCTTGGCAGAATGAGTATCAGTTTCCTATTTTAAAAAGAGCTGAATAGAATTTACCAAAAAATTGTACATTTTATATATACAGGAAACTTTATAGAATATTGTCAGCAGTGTATCCCCCCTCATCCACTTTTCCCATCATTACTGGAAATACATCGAATTCCAGAGAAGAACTCTTTCTTACTCATTAATGAATCTCCTCTAAAATATTTCTCTGGCCTATTTGTATATCGACACGGAGGACTGAGGTTTCCTAGGCTATCTAAAGCCACAAACACAGTCACAGCACTCACATGCAAATACCTCCAAAATTATGCAGTCTCTCTGAATTCGTCCCCAAAACTCCAGTACGCTGAAGGCTTTGCTGTCTCTAACCCTGGGACTGCTGCCTTCCCCAGGGGTCTAAGGGTCTGTGCAGTGGTTCCAAGGGACCATCCACTCTAGTTTCTGCTCCCCAGAATCCTTTGGGCTACATTACCTTTCCCTCCATGGTTCTATACCAATAAACCTGCGCCTGTCCCTAGAAATGGGTAGAGGCAAACTCGGTGTATTTCGCTATGAAATCCTATGTTTCCTGTGTCCTTTTCCTCACTACAGACTCCTTTTCAATTCCTATTGGGTTCTCTTTTTTTCCAGTAAGTCTGCTCTCTCAGGTCAGTTTTCCTATCTAGCCTCACTTTCTGTTGTCAGAAATTATTCCCTTTGCTCCATTCGCTCCATCCTCGCGCTTGCACTTGAGAATGAAAGAATGAATTAAGGAGACATTGTCTTGGTTTCTCCTATCAGACTTTCCAGATTGAGAATAACTGCTTGTTGGGCACCTCTTCCTAAACACTTTCTTTCCACACCAATGATGTTTAGTGACTCTTCTTTGCATTCACATAGTAAGTGGTCTAGGACCTCAGGGTCCCTCAGCAGCCATGGTTCATTGTAGGCACTCAGAAATACAGGGTTGTTGAACAGAGTAGGCTCCCAGTTCCAACTATACCACCTAGTTAGTGTTCAGTTTGGGGCCGACCTCCCAGATGGGTCTGCACCTCACTTTGCTCATCTGTAAAATGGGGATAATAATATTAATGGTAAAAGAATGGTGCCCAGCACATAACGGGCACTAGAAAATCATCATTTCCATTGCCTCTTATTTTGAGTAAGTAAGTGAAAGAAGGAACAAATGAGAGATGTCTGAACTTCTCGTGCTCTCTGCCAGGCTCTTAAGCTCCTCGGCTTCTAGACAGATGGATCAGTTGGCTAATGTAGGAGCTTAAATTTTCCCAAGCCACTGACTCTCCCTACCCTGCTTCTTAGTATCTCCCATGACCTCACCTGTTATTTCTAGTCTACACCTAGAATTTTGGGTGTTCCGCCCTAAAGCACTGCTAAGCTTTAGGGAGCAATTGTCATTGGACAATTCTTATTTTTATTCTTGTTCTGGACTACTAAAACCTTCAGCATTATCCTCTGTCCTCTATGATGCTGTAGAATTCCCAAACTTGTGTCACACAGACACAGGCTCCTCCCACCCAGTGCTCACCTGTTCCAAATGCTCAGTTACTGTTCTGTCCCTTTCAAGACATTGGAGATTGGTTTACTGGGGTGAAAGGGCAAAAACAAAGTCAAATATAAATCCAGTAGCTTGATTTTAGCAATTGAAGGAATGATATTATCGGTAACAATAACTTGGTCTGTAAGGAAGGATGATGTAAATTTAGGAAAATCTGTATTAGATTCTGACACATTGTATCTTCTTAGCTCTCAATCGGGGAAAATTAATGGAAAACAGACTATGAATAGAATTAACCAAAAATCAAAATGACATTTTGTTTAAAGAGTAAGGTAATTATATGTGTGTGTGTGTGTATAAAAGCATTTAATCATATATCTCAGAAATATTAAGTAATTCAGATTATGTAAGGATGAAGTCAGAATATTTAACAATATCCACTTTTGAGAGTGTGATTTACTTTATAATTTTATTTAAAAATTATTCTTTTCCCTTTGACATGGATTTGCCCATCATTTAAAAATGGTATTGCTCTTTTATACCTTAAATATTATCACATAGTTGAACATAGGATCTCCTGTGAAATGTTTCGCCGGAAAAATTTATTCTTTTCTTCCACTGATTGAGTTTCCCTTGACAAAATTAAAATGTTCTGCTACATTACAGCCTCACTGTTAGGAATGAAGAAAGAGGGGAAAATGCGGGAAGACCCACACACACCACAAAAATGGAGAGTATCCAGGTCCTAGAGGAATGGTGAGTGTGAGAACCACATAGCTATTGTTTCTTGTATTTACATGCCATTTACATCCACTGTGTGCCTAAGTATTGCCCCTTGCTTCATGGTACTCTTCAAAATGATTTTGGGAAGTGAATGCAAATTCAATCTGGAAGATCTTATTTTGTCATTGCAGTTGCTTTTCAGCAATTTTTCTATCAGCTATGTTAAGTTATTGGCTAAAACATGGTCTGAATTTACTTTCCTCTTTAAAAAAAAAATAGTGTCATATGAATTAGCACCCAAAATTGTCCTAATTCATTACTTCTCATTTCTGAGAATTTAAGTTTTTAGAAGTGTCTAAACACACACACAAATGATATGGAATGTCCAAGTGAGTGAGGAGGGGCATCCAGCCAGCTCCTGGTTCCTTTTTCCACCAGAGCAGACTCTCCCCACGTGTTTCCTCCCAAATGAGGCACCTATGGACTAAAATCAAAATACAAATAGTCCAGTCATATAATTATAAGTGCTTTCTTTTTCTGCTTTTTATGAGAAGGTTTTAATAATGATGCTTCATGGTAATTTTTAAGCTCTTTAAAATTAAAAATTGTTTTAAGTGAATGAGGAAGTGCAGACATTATGGAATAGTAACAATCTATTTGAAATACCTGGTTAAAAAGTTAAATATATATAAATATATATAAAAGTGTATATATATGAATATATATAAAGGTAAATATATATGAATATATATAAGATATGTATATGAATATATATAAAGATATATATATATAAATATACTTCTTTGGCCAAATGTCTTTTAGGTTGGAGAATTATTAAATAGATCATTGAATAGGAAAGAAAGATCAGAATCATTTCAACCATAAGACTCTCCAAGCTTCTCTCTTCTACTTCTTTAATGTGTAAGCAAGTGGATTAATTACTGGTGGTTTCTGCAATCACCTCGTCACTAAAAAATCTGTATATAATTTTAAATTCTCCAGTGTCAATGTCATTATAGAAACACTCTGCTTCCAACTGTGATAACTCCATTCATGACTAACATTTCGTACATAGAAAAACTTTCATAGAAAAAAAACCTTTGTTTTTAGAGACAGGATCTCACTTTGTTGCCTAACCAGGAGTGCAATGGGATGATCATGGTCACTGTAACCTCAAGCTCCTGACTCAAATGATTCTCCTGCCTCAACTCCCAAGTAACTGGTACTATGGGCACATGCCACCACACCCAGCTAATTAAAAAAATTTTTTTTTGCAGAGACAGGATTTTGCTATGTTTCCCAGGCTGACCTCAAACTCCTGGCCTCAAGAGATCCTCCCACCTCAGCCTCCCAAAGCACTAGGATTATGGGCATGAACCGCCATACCCAGCAGAAAAATTATTGAAGTTTAGGAAAATATGTGACAAGTGCACACAGTGTTTTCTTATTTTAAATCAAGTGACACATGAAAAAAAATGGCCACCAGAGATGAGGGAAAAAAACCTGTATCTTATGGCTGGAAAACTGAAATCCTGAATAGAGGCAAAGAAAAAATTCATTTTGTCCTTAGTCACTTACTGACTGTTTCTGTCAACTTTCAACGTATTGTTAAAGTCTGAACATTTCCAAGCTTCATTAGGAATGTATGACTGCATGCATATTATGTATAGCCCCCTTGCCATTTGAATGCTTGGCTCCCTACATGCCTCTTACGCCTGTGTGAATTTTTGTCAAAACTCAGAAATAACTGACCTAGTCCTGGCAGATACGTATTTGCCAGATCAGGCTGGATTGAGTGGCAAGGTACTGACCACTAGATGGTAGCAAATTGATAGAATTTCTATCTGCTCCTCTACTTACCTGGTCTAGCATTCACCGGTCACAAAGCTCCCTTTGATCATGGCCCTGTTCTGTTTCTGCAGCCAAAACCCCACTGCAGAGGAAGTCTTGTCCTGGTCTCAAAATTTTGACAAGATGATGAAGGCCCCAGCAGGAAGAAACCTTTTCAGAGAGTTCCTACGAACAGAATACAGCGAAGAGAACCTACTTTTCTGGCTTGCCTGTGAAGACTTAAAGAAGGAGCAGAACAAAAAAGTAATCGAAGAAAAGGCTAGGATGATATATGAAGATTACATTTCTATACTATCACCAAAAGAGGTAAAAATCTGGAAAACATTGAGGTGGGCTTCCTAAGACCAAGGATAACTGTCAAGGGATGGCTGTCCACATTGTGTAGGGCATGGGGTGTGGAGAGGGTAGAGACTTCACTGGGTAGATAATTCAGCTTCTATTGAGAGAATTTCCCTGAGCACATGGGTGAAGGCTAGGTTTCCCTACTATGCTTTAACTGTTTATCTCTAGCTGACTTGTGTGGTAGTTCACTTGCTTTGCAGAACTAACACTAAGGAGCCTGCTTAAACACAATTTGCTGTGACAAACGAAAATGGAAAGTGAGAATGTATTTTAGGGTGGTATTTCCCAAAGCATGACCCCTAGATCATGTGAATAAGAATCCCCTGGGGCATTTGTTTAAAAAATAAATTCTTAAGGCCTAACCAGAACTTCTGAATCTGCATTTTTGGAAATAGGGCTCAGAAATCTGCACTTTTTACAAGTTTTCCACATACATACTGGTTGGAAAACCTCTGGTATGGGGACTCAAAAAAAAAAAATCTGACATGTTTGATGATGATGATGATTGAATCTTTACAGAAATGAAAAATGAGCCTTGATGACCACTAATATTCTTAGGTGGGAAATGGAAATTATTTTGCTCATCCTAGCTTATCTGTTATTGAAAGTGCAAGCATCTTTCCCGTTGCCAGAATGTACCTAATCAATAAGCAATACTTCTAGCAACCAAATAGCACTTTTCCATTGACTTTTTAAAACTTAATTTGTTCTTGAGGAATGTTCCAGCTAACAGAGTTAAAAGCATTTGGTGAAGGAGTGGTTGATAGTGTGTCCAGGTCCTTGGAGCTCTGAGTGATGGAGCTCCAGCGGGATTGAAAGCACTTGGAGAACACAGAGGTTCCTAGAATGTCTTCTCTTTTCCATACCAGCCTCTTTTTGTCTTTTTTGTTTCTCCTAAACAACTGTGATTGTTACCTTTGCATTTAAATGGCATGCCCCTCTCTTGTGCACCTGAACGTTTATGGGCTACAGTCATCTGTTGCTCCTCCAATACTTGGTGTGGTTCCAGGCTGCCTTGCACTTCTTGCTTTGAGATCTGTAAAAGAAATTAGTGTCTATTTTATTAATCTCTAAGTTTGGAATGCTACATAAACTATTTCGCTTCTAATAAGATATAGAGTACCTAAATTACTTAGTTTTTTTAAATTAGTTAGGTTAAAATGCCATTGGTATTCCACAGTGCTCCAGGACTATTGTCTGTACGAAATGAGAAACCCTCTAGAATTAGATGTACAAAGGATTGATTTATTTTTTTATTTCCTACATGAACCTGAAAAATGTATTCATAAAAACAAGGTGGGGAGAATTTGATAAATGTAATACAATGTAACATCAGTAATAAATGTGTAGCCTCAACGCATTTGTTACTGATGTCACACAGTATTTCTAACACTGGTATAATTCTACATCCTGAAACTATATTCTTCAGGCTTCTGGCCTGCCTCAAATTTTAGCATCTAAACAACTCTATTTGTATTTTATCAGAAGAATAATTTTTTGCTAATTTTTATTATTTTAAAGATATTGCATATAGCAAATAAACCAGATGATCTAAATGTGCCCAAATATGTGCTTCTTTTGCCTTTAATTATACAAAGTGGGAGTCCTTGGGAAGATTAGCCTATTTCTGCCCCCAAAGTATGTAAGATGTGACATCTTAAAATGATAGTTGTCTGAATTACTTTGTCCACTCTTTTGTGCTATATCTGTATCATCTTAAAATGATGACTGTTCCATTCTTTTTCAGTGTTAGGAGAAAAAATATTCTCCATAATATGTACATATAATTCCCTTATTTTTACAGTTTCTGTTATTTAATGTTTAGTTTTTTATGTAAAACATTTTCTTATTATCCACACAGCCCCTGATTTTCTGATGTCACTGATTGATGGAGCTTTGTAAAATACTTAATTTTTTCTCTTTGAGTCATGTTTAGAGTTAAAATAGTGATTATTGAAACATAAACTAGTGCATTTCCATTGTTTTTGCTAAAGTAATAGAGGTTTGTTTTCATCTTTTTTTTTTTTTTTTTTTTTTTTTTTTTTGAGACAGAGTCACCCAGGCTGTAGTGCAGTGGTGCAGTCTCAGCTCACTACAGCCTCCACCTCCTGAGTTCAAGCGAATCTCCTGCCTCAGCCTCCTGAGTAGCTGGGATTACAGGCACCCACCAACACGCCCAGCTAATTCCTGTATTTTTAGTGGTGACAGGGTTTCACCATGTTGGCCAGGCTGCTCTCAAACTCTTGACCTCAAGTGACCTGCCTGCCTCAGCCTCCCAAAGTGCTGGGATTACAGGTGTGAACCACTGCGCCTGGCCATTTTCACCTAATTTCTTTCTTTTGAACACAAGTTTCACTAGAAAGTCACTAAAATCTCATTTCCTGATCAAGAATGTGACCTTTCCAGAATTACATACACTAATGTTTAGTGTCTTAACCATATTTATTCTCTCCTTTATGTTTCCTAATACCCGTATTTTGGCCACTACCCGTTCTTTAATATCCTCAAACGATCACAGAGAGAAAGAGACAGAGACAGAGATGAAATTCAAATTGTTCTAATTTTGCCGACTTGTAATTAACTCTTTATATAGAAATTAATAGACCATTGAAGTGCCATTGTTTAGCCAGCTGATTTCTATCCTGTCAACAGAGTAATTAAATTTGATCCTTGTTTAATGACAAAAACAAATAAGCAAAAGTAGATATTTTCAGTTATAAAAGATAACTGTTAAAAAGCTATGTTTTAAACCAAGGTATCGTGTTCATTGACTCGACTCATTGATATACTCAGCGCATGACATGCACTTTCTAGTTATTCCAGAGCCCTTTCAATCTATTATATACCTCACTGAACTTCCTGTGCAAAAAGTCATCCATTTCTAATCAGCTACAATACATTACTAACTTATGACATCGAGTTATCACTCTTCAAATTTTGTTTTCTGACATTGGAGAGAGTACATGTCAGATTGAGAGAGCCCTGATTATACAGGAATTAGAGCACTGGACTAATATTCAGGTGCACAGGATTTTAATCCTGCCTTTGCTACATCCCAGTTGTGTGGCCTGGGATAAATCACTTTACCTCTCTGAGTCTCAACATTCAGTTCATTTGTTTACAAAAATGGCAATAAAAATAAGCACAGAAACTAATAAACCAAATGCGTAATGGCAACTGTAAGGCTGTGAAGCTATTGAAAAGGTCTGTTAGGCTGCTCTGGGCTTTCTACCTCTGAAATTCTATACAGGTTTCTATTTATTCAGAGTATTTGTGCTACTACTTCTTCCTCTCCACCTAATGGCATAGCTTGTCCGTCATGGTCCTCCTTACTGCTGTCCCCACACTGAACCTCAGAATCTATTTAAACACAGTACTCAAGGCAGTTAATACCAATCTGAGTTCCTATTTCTCATTTTGGGGCTAGACAATCTGGGCTTTCTACTTCTGAAATTCTATGCATGTTTCTACTTATTCAGAATATTTTTAAAGAACATGAACATTTGAATCATTATAAAATGGTAATGATTAAAAATTGTGATGATTTTACTATTAAACAGAAAGCCATTTTTCTTCACTAGACTTTCATTTTACCTTAATTTGATTGAGTGTTGTGTTTCTCTTTGTTAAATACAGAAAAACAACTACATTTAAAAAATTATTTATGTATAGATAACTTTTTCCCTTAATGAAACTATTGAAGTCAATGTGCTAAAAATTACATTACCTTAAGAACATGTTTTATGCATTTGTAGTAATTTGAGCATTATGTTATAAAATAAGAAATATCATCAGGCACAGTGGCTCACGCCTGTAATCCCAGCACTTTGGGAGGCCAAGACGGGTGGATCACGAGGTCAGGCATTCGAGACCAGCCTGGCCAACATAGTGAAACCCTGTCTCTACTAAAAATACAAAACATTAGCCGGGCATGGTGGCAGGTGCCTGTAATCTCAGCTACTTGGGAAGCTGAGGCAAGAGAATCACTTGAACCTGGGAGGCGGAGGTTGCAGTGAGCCAAGATCGTGCCACTGCACTACAGCCTGGGCAAAAGTGCGAGACTCTGTCTTAAAAAATATATATATATATATATATGTGTGTGTGTGTGTGTATATATATATATATTTTAAAAAGATATTTGCAATTAGGAGGTGATATAACTTCTGTTCTTAGTATAGTGTACATTTTATGAAGGAAAAGGCCAAACTAAAAAAAAAAAAACTAGAAATTTACACATTTGTTTTAAAAAGTAAATTTTTTGAAAGTGATGTCTTCAAGGGCAAAATACATGAAGATAATAAAGAAGCCTTTAAGTCTAATAGTAGACTTGTTCCACGTAGCAGATTTTGGTGGCAGCTTATATTTATTATTGAAAAGATGTGTTAGGCCAATCTTGCATTGCTATAAAGAAATACATGAAACTGGGTAATTTATAAAGAAAAGAGGTTTAATTGGCTCACAGTTCTGTAGGCTTCACAGGAAGCACAGTGCTGGCATCAGCTCAGCTTCTAAAGAGGCCTGAGGAAGCTTATAATCATGGAATAAGATGAAGGGGGAGCAAGCACATTGCATGGGCAAAGCAGGAGCAAGGGGTTGGGAGGGGCCACTCACTTTTAAATAAGCAGATCTCGCAAAAATTCACTCACTATCACAAGGACAGCACCAAGAAGATGGTGCTAAACCATTCATGAGAAATCTGTCCCCAGGAACCAGTCATCTCTCACCAGACCCCGTCTCCAACACTGAAGATTACATTTCAACCTGTGATTAGGGTGGGAACCAACATCCAAAGTATATCAAAAGACAAACCTAGCAAAATAAATAACTTGAATAAAAAATATATTTAAAGGCTCTTAACTGTAAACAGCATTAAGCTACTGAAAAAAGAAATAATTATAAATCCTTCAACAAATATAAGACATTTATCTGAATTGAAGAAAACTATGGTCCAGTTATGTAGAAATCTGCCTAATGATGGCGTTGTCATTACCAGGACTATAAACTGGATCTGTCACTTACTGTCTGTGAGCCACTTAGTGACTCACTTTAGTGCGCTGGAACCTCCACATCCTAGTGTTATGAATGAAGGCATGGATGGAGAAAGCCTAACAACCCACGAAATCTGTTACGTTCAAGCTCTGGGGAATGGTAACTGTAATAGTAGTAGGAGTTTGCTTTTTCTGATTTTTCTAAATTCCCAGTTACCGTCTGAGAAAAAACAATAATAGACCTATTTAAACACCAGAATTATCTAAAAAATAATGCTTATGTGATAGACATGCAGATTCTGTGTGTTCATGTAGATATGTCTTTAATATCTACATGAATGTGTAGATATTTTAATACACAATTTAGCACATTCAATGATTTAATTCAGTTTTCCTAAACAGAACTCACTTGACTGTATTTTCCTAAATGTATTTTTTATGCACGCATATTATCATTCAAAAAATATTTATTGACTGCTTACTATGAGCCAAGCACTGGGCTAGATACTGGGGATATGATGATAAACAAGAGACACTGGCCGATCTCTTAAATGAGCTTACATGTTAGAAAGACAGACAAATCTTGTTGAAACAAGTAACTAAAAATTGTGATGGGCTGGAGCTTGAATTAGATGGAATAGAAGTGGTCAGGAAAAGTCACTCTGAGAAGGTAAAATTCAAGTTGATGCAAAAGCCAAACACATTGGGTTTGATCAAGATGATGTCATAATTATGATCAATTATTATTAATTACTTTACATTAGCTTCATTATTGGCACAGTGGTCTTACATATATTATTACAGTCTGAGTCTCACAGCAATCTTTCAGCCACGAGGACAGATGGTACCACTTTATAGCAAAAGAAACTGATTCTCAAAGAGGTAAAATGAATGTTTGAGGACATTAGAAATATATCTGGTAGAGATAGAATGCTAGCCCAAGATCTTCTGATTCCAAATGTGGTGCTTTTCCAACTACACCATGCTGATTAGTTCTTGCATTGCCTATTATTTTCTTCCTGATGTTACCATAGATTTCTATAAATCCAACTGTAGAACTTCACACATGATGAGAAATAGCAACCTTAACCACAGGCCTGAACCCTCCCCCTAGACCAGCAGGATATACTCTCCTATTATCCAGACACCACCAAGAATATTACATTACAGTTTACCCTACCAATCATCTTTGTTCTAAGGGATAAATTCAAACAAAATAAAACGTGACTAAATGTACACAAAGCAAAAATTTATTAAAATTGATAGGAGGATCATGTATTCTTTCGATTTATAAAATTTAACATAGGAATACCAAATTTAGTTTGAATTAAAAACAGAAAAGAAAATTTCCAGTGGTAGATGTTATCATTGGTAAAATTTGATATGGACTTATAAAGGGAAAAAATTAATCAGAATTGTACTTGGAAAGGAATTCTAAATAAAGAAACTTCAGTAACAGTAAAAATAAGAGAGAAAAATGGAGAAAACTCTTGGTTGTGATACATGAAAAACATTGTTCAGGGAATTAAATAACGTAAAGAAGGATTCTCTACGGAAAAAAAGACTTTCAGTGAAAATTCATGATTCTTGTATATTTATGCCAAAAATGTCCATAGGATCAAATTTTCCTTTGCATCTTGATGACTAGAATTAAAAGGCAGGGTCAAAAGTTGGTGTACTGCCTTTCAGCAATGCTAACCTACCTTCATATCCTCCTTCAATGAATAGGAAATCTAGTAAGATTAACTAGAGTATGTGACTCAGTTTAGCCCAGATTTTCCCAAGCCACACTAACAAGATTTCTCTGTCTTCATTCTCCCCGCTTTACCTCCATACTCTTGTTGAACAGTTCACTCTCATGACTATTTGCTTGCAAGTCCCTTGCTTTTCTGCCTCCCTGCCTCCTACTCCCTGTGAGAATGAATGCTTCCAAGTTCACGGAGACCTATTGCAAAGTCACTTGTGTCTTTAAAACTTCAGTTGCTGTGTCTCAACATTGCCGGACTTTTCAGTACTGCTAGAACTGCCAGTTAAATGCGGTCAAACCTATCATGCTGTCTTGTGTCCTGTGTCACAATGGTGGTGCTATTGTGCTATAAATTCTGTTATTGCTGGAATGCACTCTTCCCCTGACACCACCTCGGTATGAGTCTACGTGGCCTGAGTTAAGAGGAGACGTGCATTGCCTGAGGATAGCTCTTATCTTGTGCTACTCAACTTTCTCTTCCCTTAGGATGAGTTCTATGCAGGAAATTCCTCAGTCCCTCATGCAATGGAGCCCAGATAAGATGGCTTTAGAAGCCATCCAGACACACCTGAATCCTAGGGTGACTGTGGCCCAGGCCCAACTGGGATCCACCACCAATACCTTGTATTATAGATGATCCACATTCTGAAGCACAAAGATGCTACAAGATGAAACAATAGATTGTTATCCCCATGGGGCTTATCCTTATTATTTGACCTCGCTACACTTCTTTTGACTGATCGACAGCCTTTTCAGGCAAACAACCTGCTATTAAGGTAAATATTTTATTCTTTAAATAGTAATAACAAATGCATTTTCATTATAGATTACTAAATATTGAACTGTATGACTTTACAATATTTCACTACTGCTTTTAGCTTGCAAAATTAAAAATTAATGAGGACATAAGACATTTAATAGTTTGTTATTTTATTTGTCTTAAGATAATATGAGTCCATCTACTGAGAAGTTTTACACTACATTTAATGATACTATTATTTAAGAAGTAAATGACCCCCTTTTTTAAAATCACTAATGTAAAGTTTCCTGCTCCGTTGAAACAAAAAGTTCTCTTAAGTTTGAAAGAAAGCACCATTTCTAAAAACAGAGGTGTTTGGTAAGATTTTACCTTACCATAACATGATGTTTTAGAATAAGATAAATGAGTTTATCTCAGTTTAAACTCCAGTGTCAATATTTCCCTCTGGCATATAAATGCAAAAATATAATTTTAGATAAAATAAAAACGTTGGAGAAAAATATTCTGTACTTTTTTAAATTACTTTGTACTTGATAGTGACCTCATGTGGTAATAACAGAAAATAAAAATTGAACAATTCATTTCCGGAACATTTTTATTTTTGAAGAATTCCCAACAAAGACAAATGTGTAGTTCAGCCAAGTAATGTTTTTTAGACTTGCTTCAGCAAGACTGCAGGTTCAGTTACAGACAACCTCAATAAAGCAAATATCACAAAACAAGTCGCACAAATATTTTGGCTTCCCAATGCATATAAAAGATATGCTTGGCCAGGCATGGTGGCTCACACCTGTAATCCCAGCACTTTGGGAGGCCAAGGCGGGCGGATCACGAGGTCAGGAGATCGAGACCGTCCTGGCTAACAAGGAAAAACCCCGTCTCTACTAAAAGTACAAAAAATTAGCCGGGCTTAGTGGTGCCTGTAGTCCCAGCTACTAGGGAGACTGAGGCAGGAGAATGGCGTGAACCTGGGAGGCGGAGCTTGCAGTGAGCCGAGATCGCACCACTGTACTCCAGCCTGGGCGACAGAGCTAGACTCCGTCTCAAAAAAAAAAAAAAAAAGATACGCTTATACTATACTGTAGTCATAGTATAAACAATATTTAGCAATAGCATAGCAATAGCATTATGTCTTAAAAATGTGCATACCTTTATTTTAAAATTCCTTATTGATAAAAACTGCTAACAATCATCTGAGCTTTGAGAGAGTCATAATCTTTTTGCTGGTGGAGGAAGGATCTTGCTTCGACATTGATGGCTGCTGCCTCATGAGGTTGGTATTGCTGAAAGTTGGGGTGGCTGTGGCAATTTATTCAAATAAGACAACAATGATGTTTGCCACATCGATTGACTTCCTTTCGTAAAAGATATCTCTATAGCATGTAATGCTTTTTGGTAGCATTTTACCCACAGAAGAGCCTCTTTCAAAATAGGAGTCAATCCTCTCAAACCCTGCTGCTGCTTTATCAGCTAAGTTTATATAATCTAAATCCTTTGTTGTCATTTCAACAATGTTCACAGCATCTTTGCCAGAAATAGATTCCATCTCAAGAAACCGCTTTCTTTGCTCATCTATAAGAAGCAAGTCCTCATTCTTTAGAGTTTTATCATGAAATTGGAGCAATCAGTCCCATCCTCAGGCTCCACTTCTAATTCTAGCTCTATCACCATTTCCACCACATCTGCAGTTAGTTCCTCCACTGAAGTCTTGAACTCCTCAAAATCATCCAGGAGGGTTGGAATCAGCTTTTTCTAAATTCCTGGTAATGTTGATATTTTGACCTCCTTTGATGAATCACAAATGTTCTTAATGACAGCCAGGCGCGGTGGCTCACTTAATGACAGCCAGGCGCGGTGGCTGCTAATCCCAGCACTTTGGGAGGCCGAGGCGGGCGGATCACGAGGTCAGGAGATCGAGACCATCCTGGCTAACACGGTGAAACTCCGTCTCTACTAAAAAATACAAAAAATTAACCAGGCGTGGTTGTGGGCGCCTGTAGTCCCAGCTACTCAGGAGTCTGAGGCAGGAGAATGGCGTGAACCCGGGAGGCAGAGCTTGCAGTGAACCGAGATCGAGCCACTGCACTCCAGCCTGGGGGACAAAGCGAGACTCCGTCTCAAAAAAAAAAAAAAAAAAAAAGTTCTTAATGACTAGAATGGTGAATTATTTCCAGAAGATTTTTCATTTGCTTTGCTTAGTTCCATCAGAGGTATCGATCACTATGGCAGTGATAGCCTTATGAAATGTATTTCTTTCTTTTTTTTTTTTTTTTTTTTTGAGACAGCATCTCGCTCTGTCACCCAGGCTGGAGTGCAATGGCGTGGTCTTGGCTCACTGCAAGCTCCGCGTCCTGTGGGGTGCACACCATTCTCCTACCTCAGCCTCACAAGTAGCTGGGACTACAGGCACCTGCCACCATGCTCGGCTAATTTTTCATATTTTTAGTAGAGACAGGGTTTCACCATGTTAGCCAGGATGGTCTCAATCTCCTGGCCTCATGATCCACCCACCTCAGCCTCCCAAAGTGCTGAGATTACAGGCCTGAGCCACCGCACCTGGCCTCTGAAATGTATTTCTTAAATAATACTTGTAAGTTGAAATTACTTCTTGACTACGGGCTGCAGAATGGATGTTGTGTTAGGCATGAAAACAGTGCTAATTTCCTCGTGCATCTTCATCAAAGCTCTTGGATGACGAGAAGCATTGTCAATGAGCAGTGAAACTTTCAAAGGAATCTTTTTTCTTTGAGCAGTAGGGCTTGACAGTGGGCTTAAAACATCCAGCAAGACATGCTTTAAACAGATGTGCTGTCATCTAGGCTTTGTTGTTCCATTTATAGTTCACAGGCAGAGTAGATTTAGCATAATTCTTAAGGGCCCTAGGATTTACAGAATGGTAAATAAGCATTCATTTCAGTTTAAAGTTACCACTTAGTATTAGCCCTTAACAACAGAGTCAGCCTGTCCTTGAATCTTTGAAATCAGGCATTGACTTCTCTCTAGCTCTGAAAGTCCTAGATGGTATCTTCTTCCAATGTAAGGCTGTTTTGTCTGTATTGAAAACCTACTGTTTAGTGTAGCCACCTCTATCAATTATCTTAGCTAGATCTTCTGAATAAATTACTGCAGCTTCTACATCAGCCATTTGCTGCTTCACCTTGAAGTTTTATGTTATGGAGATGACTTCTTTCCCTAAACCTCATGAACCAACCTCTGTGAGCGTCAAACTTTTCTTACACAGCTTCCTTACCTTTCTCAGTCTTCACAGAATTGAAGAAAGTTAGGACCTTGATCTGGATTAGGTTTTGGTTTAAGGGAATGTTGTGGCTTGTTTGATCTTCTGTCCAGGCCACTCAGACTTTTAAATTTCAGCAACAGACTGTTTTGCTTTCTTACTCACATGTTCACTGGAGTAGCACTTTTAATTTCCTTTGAGAACATTTCCTTTGCATTCACAACTTGGCTAACTTTCAAAAGAGGCCTAGCTTTTGGCCAGTCTCTGCTTTCGACATGCCTTCCTCACTAAGTTTAACCATTTCTAGCTTTTTATTTAATGTGACAGATGTGTGAATCTTCCTTTCACTTAAACACTTAGAAGCCACTGGCGGGTTATTAATTGGCCTAATTTCAATATTGTTTTCTCCGTGGGAAATAGGGAGGCCTGAGGAGAGGGAAAAAGATGTGGGAATGGCAGGTCAGTGGAACAGTCAGTATTCACACCATAGTCATCAATTAAGGATTAACTAAGTCTTACATGGGCATGGTTCATGGCCTCCTAAAACAATTGCAAAAGTAACATCAAAGGTCACTGATCACAGGCCACCTTAAAATATATAATAATGATGAAAATTGTGAAATATTATGGGAACTACCAAAATGTGACACAGAGACACAAAGTGAGCACATGGTATTGGAAAAATGGTGCCAGTTGACTTGCTTGACACAGGATCGCCACAAGCCTTCAATCTGTAGCAAACACAGTATCTGCAAAAAACAATAAAGGGAAGCGCAGAAAAATGAGATGTCCCCATATGAGTTGGTCTAGCTAAACCACAGAAATGTAGTCTGGATTGCCATCTCCCAACAAATCTAGTAGCCATCCCTGGGGTGTAGCAAATCAACCCAATTCCATGTGGTCTATTGAGCTCAGGAACCTGGGGACACTAGATGGAATAGGAGAGGCTTCAATAAGAGACTGTATTAGTTCCCAGACTTAGTCCAAACAGTGGTGGGAAAAGAAGCCAGAACTAAAAGGCATTTGCAGAATGCTTATGACATGTTTAAATATAAATATGGAAGGTTTGTATGTGAATATATCATGAAATAACTATGGTTCACAAGTCCTATTCCTTGCTAAATAGTGAGGATCGAGGAAAACAATCTGGACTCTGGTTATTTACCACTTGTGGGGTTGTTCTAACACGGTATTTCAGCGCAGGGCTTTAGTTCTGTTCCTCCAACCATGCCTTTATTGCCAAGTATTTTTCCCCATTTCCCTTTCCAACATATTTTACCAGTTCCAAGAGGATTTGCATTTAGTGAGGAAGAGGGAAAATCTTAAATCATTGCAGAATTTAATTTCTGTACACTTTTCAAATAACACTGTATTGATTATCTTAATGTTTATTCTGCATTCCTATTCCTATATCTCCTCTCAAAGATTTCACTCCAAGCAATTGATCTGCTTCATCGTTAGTAAGAGGTCTTTGGATGTATAAGAATGTTTGCTAGTCCTTGCCAGGCAAATGTGAGACATGAAGCATACCTGCTCATTGCATGCCCTGCTACACTCTTGGTTTCCTACTTTTGACACAGTAGGACTCGTTGGGATACAAAACTGTGGGGAATTGGCATTTTATATGCATGTTAATTTTTGCCAGGGAACTCTTTTCTGCCAGTAGATTTTTTATCTTCTTATCAATATTGCCAGCCTCCACCAATCACAGAATAGGAGGAGGTGAATTCATATTCTAGCTAGGAAATTTCGGATACCTCAACCATGATTAGAAATTGTCAGAAACTCCTGAATGAATGCATAGAAACCGTAAAACCAAGTAAGCGAAGACATCTGTAAACTAAATTTCTGGTTTAAAAGACTTAATTTGCTTTTTTTGTTGTTGTTTAGTGCAAATTTTGAAGGAGAAAAGTACATAAGGTTTTGTAGTGTGAAAAGACGAACTCAAGACTTCTGGTAGTTGGATTTGCTCTTTGAAGTTTCTCTAAAATGTCACAAACTTACAGTTACTGAATTGAGGTCTTTTGAAAAAAATGTTATTTAATGTATTTGCTCTTGTTTCTTTTTAGGTCAGTCTTGATTCTCGAGTTAGAGAGGTGATCAATAGAAATCTGTTGGATCCTAATCCTCACATGTATGAAGACGCCCAACTTCAGATATATACTTTAATGCACAGAGATTCCTTTCCAAGGTTTTTGAACTCTCAAATTTATAAGTCATTTGTTGAAAGTACTGCTGGCTCTTCTTCTGAATCTTAATGTTCATTTAAAAACAATCATTTTGGAGGGCTGAGATGGGAAATAAAAGTAGTTAAATAACATCAGAAACTGAGTTCCTGGAGAACTACAGTTTAGCATTCCTCAGGCTACTGTGAAAACACAACCATTATGGTCTTTGTCTCCATTTTTATCAAGGTTTTCCATGGTTAAGTTTGGAGAAAATACCACACAAAACAATGAATTGCCAAATTGTTTGTTTTATTCAACACTCATTCTACTTGCAAGCAAAGTGTATTTGTAGTCCTATGAACAGTCTCCTCGTGTATCTCCAGAGACTGCATGTGCAAAGTAAAACTGCTTCATTTGCCACGTAGTTGTTGTAATATTTAATCCAATAGAATAACTTATATCTGTATTTAAGGACTTTTGTGCAATATGGTCTTAAGAAATAATTGCCAAAAAAATCGGCCATGGTTTGCATTTTTTAACATAATCTAAGACAGAAAAAAGCAATTTTTACAATGTAACAATGGTATTCAACATTCTATATACTGTGTTTAGTACACTAATTTTGAAGCCAATATTTCTGTACATGAAAAAGAGCTATTTATCTGTTTGTTGGAAAATCCTAATGGGGATTCCTCTGGTTGTTCACTGCCAAAACTGTGGCATTTTCATTACAGGAGAGTTTACTATGCTAAAAGCAAAAAACAAAAAACAAAAAAAAAGAAGAAGAAAAAAAAGCACAAAACAATTTGAAGATATCCTATCTCAATGACAAATCAAAGAGTGATACTGCTTTTAATTGTAATAGAAGAAAATGAATTTATGTATATATCAGATGTCCAATACTGTAATTAATTTATTAAAGACTGGCTCTCCAGTTTTAAAATGGTTGTGTAAAGTTATGTAATTCAGCAAGAAAAAATAATAATAAGCTTGATAACTTAGTTTTGGAATATAAGCAAAAGGACTTAATAAAGGAATGCCTACATGTAGCACTGTAAAACATTTTGATAATAGCATCTGTCCTGTGGCATATTTTCCTTGAAAGTGAAATCCAGTGAAAAGCTGTTTTTACCAGGAAAAGTTTTATAAGGGTTATGAAGAAAATAATTCTCTACTTCAGACCTTAACTGTTTTCACAGAGTATCTTAAGGATGACATTTTAAAGATGTTTAAACCAAACTATTAGTTTTCATCCATAATTAAAAGGCAGTAGAGTGCTCAAATTTTCCAGCTGCCATATTATTTTTTATAAGTACACTAAATCTTTATGACAAAACACTTGCCTGACATTGTCATGTACTTCTGACCTTCAAGGAAACAATATTCTGTCATGCAGAAAAGTGATAATTAAAATAATCAGTGTCATATTTATATCAAAGTGTTGCATTTGAATATTAATATCCCCTGAAGACTATTTTTTTAATATTAAAGTGAATGAATATAATACTGAGTAACCTAAAATGAAAGTTTTAAAAAGATTTATATCCATTGAGAACACTGGCCTTATATTAAGGATGATATTACAGTTACAGGTTTTCTTTGTCATTTTTTTAACTACCTCTCATTTTTTAATTTATTAAGCATATTTTTTAAAAAAACGAGTGTGGGGGTTTCTTTTTAAATTTATTTTACTTGAAAGGTTGGCATCATAAGTTTCTTTTTCCATAAACTTAAAACATTTCAAAAATTGTTTTTTTAAGCAAGTATGATTTTCTAATTTATATAAAATTCAGGAGACATGAATAAAAGGGCTATTATCTATTCCCTATGCAAATATTTTAACTGTTGCAGTGTTTGACAAAATGGGATTTTTAAAAAATTGCGGAGTAGAAAACAAAATATTCTGTTTACACTGGCGTTGCTGACTATCCTACCATATTCAGCACTTTTAAATACGTTATTTATGGAAATGTAGTTAAAATGCAAGATAGAAAATATTTGTAATAATCATTTCTTTTAACAAATGCCTGTGTTTTCTGAAAGTGTTAGTGTGTTGACATATTTTATTCATGTCATTTAAATACTATTTGAATAATAGTTTTCAGTAATATGTTGAAAAAAGATAGCTATGAAGATGTTTACAAAAGTCATATTTTTTCCTAAAGAGTAAAGAAAAACCTAAAAGAATCATCACTTCTATTGTGAAGTTCTATTGTTCCTAAATTATTTAATTTTTTTTCTTGCTTAGAATTGAGTTTATTATGCTACTATGATATATACACATGTATGGTGTAGTATCATATTTGTTTCTGTGTTTGAGGCACAACAAATTGGTGCACATGACTAGAAAATATGTAATATACTGTGATACACTGCATGCATCCATCTTTTTAAATGTAGACTTTATATTCTTGTTGTTACTATATATGATGGTGACCTGCTAGTCATAAGTTATCTTTATAAGATACTTTGGACTATTAGATGAATTGTCTGTTTGACAATATCTTTAATATTTTACCAAATGTAAAAGATAAGGGCCCTTATAAAGAGTCCTAATCTCTAACCTGGGCATTTGTAGAACACAGATTTTAAAGTTGGTATATATCCTTTTGAAACCTGATTAGGAAGTTGTGCTAAGAAAGATTCTAGAGCAGATTTACACATCAGATGTTGATAACCATATGCTATGTGAGCATTTCTGTGCTAAACTCTTATTTTTGGGTGAGGGAGGGTTTCTCATTTAAGAGTATGTCTGTATATTTGCAACTCTACTAATTTTCTAAGTATGATATAATTCCTTCGTTTAAGTTACAGAGCTATTATAAATAAACAAAAAAGCCTTCAACTGGTGTCTATGCTACCATTCCAAGAGCACAATATTTGTTTTATTAGAATTTGAGTTTCCTAGTGAGTAAATTCCTCCCTGGGGAAAAATTAGCACTTTAAAATGGACACTCTGTGTTTTCAATTGTCAAGGTATCTTTGTATACTGTTAGAATTTGCTGATGCACCCAGAAAGAGATTAATGCACTTTCTATAGTGCCTAACTTTAGATATATCTATAAAAGAAAGAAAGTAGAGGATACAGATTATGTATATATAAATAAATTGGAGAGCCAGATTTCTTCAGAGATTGATCTTGTACATTAATCACACCAGTGATGGATGGATGGCACTTCTTTACTCGGGCTGTTATGATGTTATCCAAAGGTAGTATAGATGCTCTGACAGTGTTAGAGTGTGCACATGAACCACAAGAGCAAAACACAACTTTGATACTGAAGTTATTAAATGCAGAACTCAAGACCATAATGTGATCTTTTTTTTTTTTTTTTGAAATCTTAAAATATGTACATAGAATGACCAGTTTTGATATGTGGTCATAGTGCATGGTGTGTTTATTAGTATCCTTTAATGCTGCCTAGGTTCTGACTTACAGAATGAAGTATGTGTTGTTTATTTACCTGATAGTTCAGTTTTGCCAAAGTACCATAGGGATAAGTGAATAATGTTTATTTATTAGGAGCAAAAATACATTTTCATCCCATTAAGCTGATTTAAAATAATGCCTGATTTTTACTTTTGAGTTTATCCATTTTTCTATACCTTTAACTTATTTGTACTTTTAAAAATCATATTGTAATGGTGACAAATTATATCTCAAAAAAATACCAATTATTAGATGCTTTGGTGTTAAAATGAAAAGAGAAGGAATTTAAAATACAATCAAAAAGTAAAAAAATAAAACGTATTGGAAAACCACCTAAAATTTCTTGGCCAGGTGCAGTGGTTCAAGCCTGTAATCCCAGCACTTTGGGAAGCCAAGGAGGGCGGATCACTTGAGCTCGGGAGTTCGAGACCAGCCTGGCCAACATGGTGAAACCCCAAATCTAGTAAAAATACAAAGATTAGTCGGGCATGGTGGTGGGTGCCCTTAATCCCAGCTACTCGAGAGGCTGAGGCAGGAGAATCGCTTGAACCCAGGAGGCAAAGGTCGCAGTGAGCTGATATCATGCCACTGCACTCCAGCCTTGGCGACAAAGCGAGACTCCATCTCAAAATAATAATAATAATAATAATAATAATAATAATAATAATAATTTTTTAAGTCTTAAAGAGATAGAAAATGCCTATAGTTAGAAGTCTATCAAACATGTATTTTGAATACTTTGATCTTGACACATTGCCAAATTATTTTGAAAGACGGTAAAGATATTTCCAAAAAATATTTTTGCCTATTTACATTGACAGTTTACGACCATAATTTTCTAACTATATTTTTCAAACATGTAGTTTTGTGTTTTCTGTCTTCAAATTCCTGACCAATGGGTTTGTTCTCCTGTGAAAACAACATCCAATCTGCCAAAATTTTTAATTCTTCACTTGCTACAACTGCAAATATTTATCAATAAAACTGATAACACAAAACTTGCTTCAGATTTTCTCTGCAATGCTTAAAATATCCTTGCAACACAAGACCATGCACAGTGACCAATACTATTTCTAAATACCCAGATTTTATTTCTTTACAAGTATTTTTAAAATTATTACTCTTATAGGTGTAGTCCTCTCCAGCCCCAAGTGACATTTTTTCCGATGAATTCAAGGGAGTGGTCAAGACTTTGACTTTAGTGAAAACAGTACAAGAGGCAAAATGTTACCCTAAGTGATAGAAGGTCCTAGTATGGGAACTGAAAAGGAACACTATTAAGCATTGATAACAATAACCAAATATAATATTCTTAAATATGTGATATGTGCAACATGAAATTCATTCTTCCCTCATTATTTCTCATGTTACATCTCGTTTCAGAAGTTTCTGAATTTTAAAACTGTTGACTTACACCTAACTGCTCTCACTGCATTACAGCTTTTAAACAGTTAGAAATAAAGATTTTAGAATAATAAACAGATTGTGTTTCTGTCCTAAGCTTGGATACATGTCCTTTCTAAAGATTTAGCTTTTATTGCTATATTAAAAGAATGCCACATACAGTGCTTACTAATGGAAATGTTTGTCTACAGATTCACTTAGGTAGGATAGTATAAAAACATCAGGCACTTAAAATTACAAATTTGATTTCAAGTTATATTTCTGTCTCATGTGACTTTGGTCAAATCATTTATCTTCTCTGAGTTCATTTCCTCATCTACAAATGACAAATAAAATATGTAATTAGCAGGATTGCTACGAGCATTAAATAAAACAAACATGGAAAGAATAAAGTGTGGCATACATTATTATTTTATCAAAGTATATTATTTTATCAAAGTACTTCACATCAATAATTGTTATTGTATACTTGTACTAAATGTCATTTTAATACACTTTCCCCTATTTTCTTCCAAAACATGCATTAAACATCTGATTTAGCTAGTCCTTAAAACATACAATCATATTTTAAGATGGAACACTATATCAATGTTATTGCTTTTCTCAGTAATGTGATCCCAAATCACTACTTTCAGGTCACCATCACCTCAAATCTATAGAAATGTTTCTTTCAATGACATATAGATGATTGATTGATTGATAGACAGATAGACAGATATACAATTATAGGTTAAAATTAAAGTTTAAATAAGATAAATCATTTGAAAATTTTATTTCCAAAGGAAATAAAACAACATTTCCAAGGACAGAAATAATATCAAGTTACTTGCTAAATATATAAATGAATTATAGGGCTAAGACTAAGTTATAAGAGATTGACAATTAGAAAACACTTTTTAATATTAAGGTGGTATGATTTTCTTTAACAATTTTACAATGAAAATAAAAACTTATTAAAAGGTGGTAATGGGCCAGACACGGTGGCTCACACATAGAATCCCAGCACTTTGGGAGACTAAGGTGTGAGCATCACTTGAGCCCAGGAGTTCCAGACTCGTCTATGCAACAAAGTGAGACCCTGACTCTAAAGAAAAAATAAAATGTATAAAACTTAAAATAGTAATGTGCCCATTAAACCTTTTATTTTAGAGTAGTTTTAGATTTATAGAAAAACTGCAAATAGAGAGGTCCCTTATACATCTATGGGCATTAATGAACCAATATTGATCATTAAGTTCATACTTTATTCAGATTTCCTTAGTTTGTAACCTAATGTCCTTTTTCTGTCCCAGGATCCAATTCAGGATACCACATTACATTTAGTTGTCATGTTTCCTTAGGCTTCTCTTAGCTGTGACAATTTCTGAAACTTTCCTTGTTTCTGATGACAGTTTTGAGAAATAAACTGGTGTTTTGGAGAATGTCCCTCGGTGGGGATTTGTCTGATGTTTTTCTCATGACTAGACAACAGGTTTTTGGTTTTTGGAAGAACACAACAGTAAAGTGCCATGCTTATCACATGATATCAAAGGTACATGCCATCATTGGGACTCCTCTTAGCTGTGACACTTTCTCAACTTTAGGCTACTCTTAGATGTTGATGTTAACCTTGATCACCTAGCTGAGGTAGCATCTATTATGTTTCTCCACTGTAAAGTAACACATTTTAAAAGAGATTATATTGATAAATTTTCTGGACATTTACACGGAGCTAAACAAATTCTAAACACTAATATTAGGTTCCACTAACTGATTGCTAATAAATGCTTTAAAGAAAATACAGTGAAGTGGAAAAAATAAAACTCCAAAAGTCTTAGCCTGAATATTCACCTAATAGAGGTGAAAGTGAATTTTTCCCTTGAACTATCTGTGCAATTAATTACAATAATCATCCACATACTTTGGATATTAAAGATCTTAGTCTTACTAATCGTCATAAGAGGTAATTTCAATTTAAACTAACCATTTTGCTTATTGCATTTCTATACTGCCCTCCACTAATCAATGAATACTGAATAGTGAAATAATGTAAAAGACCTGATATATTTCCTGCTGGCTTTAACCGATTTGTCATAAATATATTTCTTATATATGATTTTTAAATGTTTGCTAAATATTAAGAATTTCAATGTGTTTGGTTTTGTAAAATTACATATCGAATGTGTATAAATTTTTACTACCATGTTCATCACACTTAATCTATATCCATATATTGTACTCCACCAATATTTATTAGTGGACAATAAAGAAGTTTTGAATGCATGAATACAACTTAAGAGGCACCACACTTGGTTATTTTGCAATGCCGGAATAACGGTGGGTATTCATAAATTGAATAGATAATCCAGATTATGTTTCCTCCAATTTAAGTTTTTCTGGGTTTATTTCCCCTTCCGAGAATCAATTTTATCATTTTACCTATGTAAAATAATATACTTCTGGAAAATGCTAGAATTTTCACCATGTAACAGAATTTGAGCATGACAATAATGTAAAAATATTCAGAAGTCTCAAACTATAGATATCTTTGAGTTTTCAAAGTAAACAAAATACAGCTGTTTTCATTTTACTATATTGTGGAAACCTATGGATGTTATTGTAAAATGCATATGCATTACACTGACTTTCTTAAAATGTTTTGAATTAATAAAGAATTCAACAATGTATCCTTAGAAACTTAACTGTTTCCTCATTGGTATAACACTATAGGAATAAAAGGTACACTTCTATGTGTTACTTAAATTTCTTATGCACTTGGGGGAAAATAAATTCTGGCTAGATGCTTTATATTGTTCTCTAATGTTTTAATTAAAATTTTGCACCTTTTATAAATAATAAAATATATTGTTGAAATGACTTATGTTCTGAGAATTCAACTGAGAGATATACCATGTTGAGTTCAAGTGATTCTCACCATTTCCATGGTTAAAATAAATTCAAAGTTAAGTTCAGACTTGGGAAACAATTGTTCTAATAGAGATGAAAACATATTGATCAGTCCTGTTCTATCCTCAGATCAGGATTAAAATAAAACGGGTTTCAACAGCAGAACGATTGTGTAAAGTTGTGTAGCCTGAATACACAAAGGGAAATGAACTGAGGTAATTAGTTGGAGCTTTTAAGTAGCAAAAAATTATTTTTGCTTCCTGTTGAAGAGTCATTTCATTCTTCCACTTACTCTGCATTTGCATTGCATATCGTGCTAAACGATGAAAAGAGAGAGGCAATGCAAACGTATTGTCTAAGAATTTTATACTCGACCTCAAGAGTTTCGATTAGATGATCTAAGGATATTTTAACCTTGATAAGGGTTCCCATTTTTTACTATTTTATTTTTTATGAATAAATTAGAAGTTGCGTTCTTCTAATATATCACCTCTCTCAACAGTGAAACACCACTTAGTAGACGCTGCCGCAACCAGTTAAGTGGTGGCAATTCCCAGATTGAGCGTTTAGCCCTCGCATTCTCAGGACTGTCTTGCTTGTGTTTATTCCCTCATATCTATTTCTCCGTTGAGCTGTGAACAGGTCTTTTGAAAAGTGCAAAGTATTGTGCCAATAAATGTCGGTATTGCTGGCACCTATCCGCTACCAGGTTTTTGGAAAGGGACGAGAGTTGGACTCCTGGAGGCAGATAGCTGAAGACTTTGTTGGGCTGTTGTTACTGTAACACGTAATCACTTCTTTAAAAGCTGACGATAAGTGGGACTAAGTGAAAATGAATGGGCAGGTGAATAACAAAGTCCTTTGAAAGCAAGTAAATGACACGGCAATGAAAGGCACGCATGTCTATTGTGCAAATTCATTCAGTGGTTATCTCATAATACACTTATCACGTCCTTATTAACACGAACCTGACCCACCGTGGACAAGAGAAACATAAGCAGCAAAAAGGAAGAGGAATACACATACGCGTGTCCATAATAAAACTCGCTCTTGGAGACTCAGGGCCAGCCGTGCACTGGAGACTTGACGACTTGCGTGGCTGTGACCTCCACCCTGCAGCGTCTAGACCCTCGATTGCCCTCCACTGCGGCTCTGGAGGTCCCGACTCAGGGCATGGGAAAGAAATCCTCACTATCAGAAAACAGAGGGGCAATTTGCTGCTCTCCCTTTCCGGCCCAACCCGACACCCATCAACAGGGTCCTTGCGAAGAGGCTTTCAGAAGAGGCTCCCAAGGTCTCCCAGGCCCGCCCTGCCCCAATCACGCTCCGCTCAGCCCCCTCAACTTTTAGCCTCCAGGAAGTTCGCAAAGTTCTCACGCTTGGCAGGAAGTTCCTGCCAAGGCTGCCGGAAAATCCTTTAAAAAACAGCGCGTGCGCTGGGCGGGGCTTGGTGAGTTCTCACCCCTATCTCCAAGTTCCGGGTGTTGTCGCGAGGGCTGGCCTGTCCGGAACTTCCGGCTCCGGTCAGGCTCCGCTGTCTCGGCCTAGTGATGCGGTCCTGGGTTCTGTGGGGCGCTGCCCGGTGCCTCTGGCCCCGCGGGGCCATTGGCCCAGCCCGCCGGCCCCTGAGCTCCAGTAGCCCGCCGCTAGAGGAGCTGTTCGCCCGGGGCGGGCCCTTGCGGACCTTCCTCGAGCGCCAGGCGGGGTCTGAAGCCCAATTGAAGGTCAGGAGGCCGGGGTTGGCGGCAGTGATGAAACAGTTGAACGAGAAGGAGCAGGAGCTGCGGGAGACTGAGCCCTTGCTGCACGGTAAGAGCCGGGCCCGGGGGAGCGGCGTCAAAGCACATTCTTGACTCTTCGTTTGTCTTTTCCACTACCCACACTACCCGAGTTCGAAACTCTTACTCACTTGCAGCCTTTTTTATTTTGGATCAGAGGTAAGGACATCATTACGTGCTCTCTGATCCTATCCTCCCCTGTGGGCTCTCTTGTGCTCCTTTGCCACGGTGCTCTGCCCCTTTTACATGCTTATTAGTTGTGTATTCGGGCAAGAGATCATTAGCTCAGCAAGGATAAATAAGGCACTGTCCCTGTGATGGGTTCCACAGCGGTGTTTCTCAAAGTGTGGTGTGGAGACCCATCTGCAGTAGTATCGGGGCAGTGCTTGTTAATAGCAGACTTAGGACTCAGAATCTCAGACTTAGACGTGTTTTTCTTTTTTTCTTTTTAGACGGAGTTTCGCTCTCTTGCCCAGACTGGAGTGCAGTGGCGCGATCTCGGCTCACTGCAAGCTCCGCCTCCCAGGTTCACACCATTCTCCTGCCTCAGCCTCCGGAGTAGCTGGGACTACAGGCGCCCTAATTTTTTTGTATTTTTAGTAGAGACGGGGTTTCACCGTGTTAGCCAGTCTGGTCTCGATCTCCTGACCTCGTGATTCGGCCTCCCATAGTGCTGGGATTACAGGTGTGAGCCACCGTGCCCGGCCTAGACGTGCATTTAACAAGTTTCCCAAGTGATTCTGGAATGAGGCTTAAGTGTCTGCATTACTATAAGCTCCCAGGCCTGCCAAGCTGTTGGTCCAGGCACCACTTTGGGTAGCAAGCTTCCACAGAGATTCGCAGTCTAGTGAGGGACATAATTAATTACCTGTAATATAGCTGGAAGTAAGAATAGATATAAATGTATGAATAAAGACCTAGGAGAGCAAGCACTTGTTAAACACTGGGGAGGTGTAAAGGCCCACCCATACAGGATATAATAATAGTTTAACTTGTATTGATCCCTTACTGTACTCCAGGGTTTGTTTAGTCAGACACCACTAATTACTAAAAAAATTACGGAAATAGCTTTTAGGCGCTTACAGTCTAGTAAGGGAGATGTGTAAGAAGTAAAAATATTAAGTGACTTTTATAGTTATAAAGATTAGTGTTTAACATCTGCAATAAACCCCAGAGTGTTATCAAAAACAAAGGCTGGCATTTAAGTGTATCTCGAAGGGTAAGCAGGAGGTTGTCTGTCAGATGGTGCAAGAGATTGAAGGCAGAGAGGTGACCGACCTAGGTAAAGGTACTAAATTGGGAAACTCAATATGGCCTAAGTATAGAATAGGTGGGAGATGATAATGTCATAGAAACATGAAGCCAGAAAGACAGTTAAGAACCTTGCAAGACAAAAAATTTGAATTTGTTTTTTATAGACCATGGAAAGTTGCATATGTTTTTAAGCAGAGAAGTCACGTCTTTGTAAAGAAAAGTTAATGGTGGCATGCATTGAGGATGAATTGGAGTATTCTCCAGAAACCCTGGTGACTGACAGGCCAGGGAGGAGGCAGTTGAAACAATCCAAAGAAGAAATGGTGATAGGAATAGGTCTGACTCACAAAACATTCTGAGGAACCAATTAGGATTTAGTGGCTTATGTCCTCAGAAGGATGAAGGAGAGAGAGTTAATTCTAAGAAAAGTCTTAGGTTTCTGGCTTCAGCACACGAGTGGTACTGTTAATTAAGACGAAAGTATAAAAGTTGGACCAAATTTTTTTCAAAAGATGAGTGTTGCACTGAATGCCATATTAAGTTAAAAATACCTGTGAAAAGGAATTCCAATAATGATATCTGTACTAGTCTAGGAGAAAAAATTACTGACATAGGAGAAAAATTGAGCCCAAATAATCATGAGAGCTCTTGAGATATACAGTACGTGGTAAACTAAACCTTAGAAGTAGATGAGAACACTCAGGGAAAATTCATTAAGATAGAAACAAGTCTAAAAAGGCCAGAAATACATAGTATTTGAGGAGCAGGCAGAGAAGAAGGTTATAAAAGGTTAAGAAAAAAACAGCCAGAGCTTTGTGATCTTGAAGTAGATAAATAAATGAAGCTGTAGAAGCCAATTAAAGAAAATTTCAAGAAGTAAGAGATCCTTGGCCAGGCGTGGTGGCTCACGCCTCTAATCCCAGCACTTTGAGAGGCCCAGGTGGATGGATCACTTGAGCCCAGGAGTTCGAGACCAGCCTGGGCAACATCACAAAACCCTGACTCTACAAACAGTGCAGAATTAGCTGGGCATGCTGGTGCGTGCTTGTTGTCCCAGCTACTTGAGAGGCTGAGGTGGGAGAATTGCTTGAACTCGGGAGGTGGAGGTTGCAGTGAGCCAAGATGGTGCCACTGCACTCCAGCCTGAGTGACAGCGCAAGACCCTGCCTCAAAAAAAAAATTCCTCAGTACCTGACATAGAAAGGTAAAACTCAACCTTTTCAGCTCACACTGAAATAACTCTTTCGATTTCGCAATTTTGTCATTGGTAATTTGAATAAAAATAGTCTTGATATGATTATAGAATCCAATGTAACAGCTTGAAAGGTAAATTAGAGTTAACAGGAGAAAAGTAATAAAAATGGCATTTTATCTCCAGAAATGTGGGTGGGAAAAGAGGGGTGACAATAAGCAGCTACTCAAAGAGTTGAAAAGAATGGGATCCATTTAGAATGGGAAACCATAAACATCTTTGTAGGGAAAGGGGAAGGTGGGCACATGGTAGGTGTCCAGTAAACATATGTTGATTTATAATATTCAAGAGAAATTAAAGAAGTAGCGTATTACCATTGGCTGTGAGTAACTCCTCATTCTAAACCCTTTAGAGCTGCGCTGTCCAGTATAGTAGCCAGTTGCCACACAGCTGTTGAGCATCTATTTGTGGCTAGTCTGAATTGAGGTTTTTAAGTGTAAAATACATATAGATTTCAAACACTTGGTATAGAAAGTAATATTTTTATGTTAATTACATGTTGAAATAATATTTGGAGCATATTGGGTTAAATAAAATACAGTTTTTAAATTACTTCTAGACTCCAGTTCCAATCTCCTTATCTTTGCAGAACTGAAAGGCACCTTAGAGATCATCCAGCTCAGAACTTTCATTTCATTCTTGTCATAACTGAGAGAAGTTGAGCCTATTGCCCTAACAGTACCTTAGCGATTAAACTAGGGCTAGAATTCATTTTTGCTTTTCCTAACTCAACACATTTTCCATTCTACCAGATTTTCTTCCATACCATATGCGTGCCAAAATAATTTTCAGCAGTGCTTCCTGTACTTGCTTATTTCAGTTTTGCTGTTATTCTCTCCTTGAGTTAATCTTTCTTTCCTTTTTCTGCCCATTCCAAAATCAACAGATTCCTTCAAGGTGCAACTGTTTTAATATTTAATCACATAGTGTATTAGTCTGTTTTCACACTGCTGATAAAGACATACCCAAGACAGGGTAATTTTTAAGAAAAAAAGGTTTAATAGACTCACAGTTCCACGTGGCTGGGGAGGTCTCACAATCATGGTGGAAGGCAAAAGGCACTTCTTACATGGCAGCAGACAAGAGAGAGAACTTGTGCAGGGGAACTCTTCTTTATAAAACCATCAGATCTTGTGAGACTTACTCACTATCATGAGAACAGCATGGGAAATACCTGCCCCCATGATTCCGTTACCTCCCACAACAGGTGGGAATTGTGGGAGCTACAAATCAAAATGAGATTTGGGTGGGGACACAGCCAAACCATATCACATAGTGGTTTAGGTTTTTTTTTGTTTTCCTCTTTTAGAAAAATATAAAGAAACTAAAATTATCTATAATGCTTTCTTGAGGGCAGGTCTTACATATGTATTATCCCAGTTCCCAGCACGGTTGGTTCTTAATAGAGAAGCATACAGATACTTTGTAAGGGTTTGAACTTTCCATAGAGAGAACAATTTATTAATAGCCAGAAATTTTCCCTTTCCTCCTCCTTTATATAGGCTGCATATCATCTATAGGGTACAGGAATGAGAAAGTATGTTTTATAAGATAAAAATGAAAATTTAAAGATGAAACAACAATAAGGGTAAAGCCAGAGAGAGAGAGGAGTACTTCATATAAACATTCTGTGTACATTAGGCAGAGTCTAATAAATGTTTTTGGGTGGATACTAAAATACTAATGAAACATTTGCTTATAAGAGAATAAATAACTTTCTACTTTTTAATTGAATTTTAGTTTTACTGATGTAAACCTCTGTATCCCTTCTGTCCATCTTATTAGCTAAATGCACTCATTGGTTATTGTACAGTCTAAGTTGGAAGCCTAAAAGCATATTTATTAAAGTGCATATTTCACAGGGATGAAATTATGGAAGAGTTTAGCTTCTTTATATTTTTATAGAAATTTTTATTTTACTTTTGTCAGAAAAAAAATTTATACTTACATGCTTATGAAAACTAATATATCAAATGGTGAAATGGATTGAAAGGACATTTATTGAAAGGCATTTATTGAATGGCATTTATTGAAAGGACAAGATAGACATTTTATTTTTCTCTTCAGCTATAATAACCATAAAACTATTTCCTAGAAGTCTGCTGGCAGTTTAACACTAATTAAGGAAAACCTTAACTTCTGCCCTTTTTTTCCTAGATGAGAATGAAGATTTAAGGAAACTTGCAGAGAATGAAATAACTCTGTGTCAAAAAGAAATAACTCAGCTGAAGCATCAGGTATGGTATTTCTGCAAAGAATAAAGCATTTGTGCTATTCTTAGGCATTAAAGTTTATTAAAGGTTTATAAAAACAAAGAAGTGACTAGCTTGTTACTGTTTAGAATAAATTGGGTTTTTAAAATTTATTTTCTAGATTTATTGAGATATAAATTGACCCCCAAAATTGCATATATTTAAGGTGTATGATGTGATGTTTTGATATATGCATACATTTTGAAATGATTATGACTATCAATAAACTGGCTTTTAAAGAACAAACTTCACGTGGTCCTGTTTTCATCATACAAAAAGTACTGTACAGCTCTCACAGAAAGGTAAATGTCACAGTGATAGTATTTTCTGGAAAGGCAGCGAAATAGTGACGTATCTTCCCTCTTTTTTTTTTTTTTTTTTTTTAAAGAAGGTTAGAGGTAGACATGGGGCAGAAGCGGTTATATGAAAGGACTTCAAAAGTTTTTGGAAAACTGGAATTAAAAGATATATATATATATATAAACTTTAATGTATTGACATAAGTGCCACCAGCTATCAAGTTCAAGACACTTTTGTAAGCAAAAAGGTGATACACCAGCATTTAATGTATCCCTAAAGAACTGAGGGTCCTGGGAATTTAACCATGTCAATGTAGTCTTTTTTATATTATTAACTAAAGAACAATGGGTACCCTTTACAAATTTTTTAAGATTAGGAAACAAAAAAAGGAGAAGCCAAATGAGGACTGTAACATGAATGCCTATGGATCTCCCATTGAAACTCTCAAAATTGCCTCTGTTGGATGAGAGGAATGAGCAGGAGCACTGGTGTAGGAGAGGACTCTGGTGAAGCTGTCCCTAGTATTTTGCTAAAACTCTAGCTGATTTTCTCAAAACCCTCCTAGTAAGCAGATACTGTTGTTCTTTGGCCATCCAGAATGTCAATAACGAAGATGCCTTGAGCATCCCCAAAACGATTATTGCCATGACCTTTGCCCCTAGCCAGTCTGCTTTCGCTTTGACTGGACCCCTTCCACATCTTGGTGGCTATTGTTTTGATTATGCTCTGTCTCCAGGATCATACTGGTAAAGCCATGTTTCACTTGTGGTTACAATTCAAAGAAATGCTTCAGGATCTTGATCCAATTTGTTTAAAATTTCTATTGAAAGCTCTGCTTTTGCCTCCAGCTGATCTGCATGCAAAGGTTCTGGCACCCATCCAGAGGAAAGTTTGCTCACCTTTAATTTTTTTGTCAGAATTTTATAAGCTGAACCAGTTGAGATGTCTTTGGTGTGGCTGTTGTTTCTGCTGTTAACCATCAGTCCTCTTCAATTAGGGCACAAATAAGATTAATTTTTTTCCTCACAAACTGATGTGGATGGTCTGCCACTGTGGACTACTTCTTCAACATCATCTTGTCTCTACATAAAACGAGTTCTCCATTTGTAAACTGCTGATTTCTTCAGGGCATTGTCCCCGTAAACTTTTCATAAAGCATCAATGATTTCACCATTCTTCCACCCAAGCTTCACCAGCAATTTAATGTTTCTTCTTGCTTCAGTTTTAGCAGAACTGATATGCCCTTTTTAGTGCCTTAAACTAGAACCTGTAACTTCTTACAACAAGTTAGCATGAGTTTATTTTGTTACAAAATAACTTTGAAATACAACTTCTTGAAGTCCCCTGGTACAGTGATAGTAGACCGTGAGCCTCAGGGCCAGGAATATTTATTTTGCATCTCTTACACTATTTAGAATGTCAGACCTAGAGTAAGCCCTCAGGATTTTAAGAATTGGATTACACTGCTTTGATTATACATCCAGGAGAATTACAGAACATATAGAGTTAATGAAGAATAATTATATGAAATTAGAGCCACTCTGCTAATTCTGTAAAGCAGAGACTAAAGGTTGACAGCAGTTACCTCTGGGGATAAGTGAAAGAATGTGTTAGGTAAGGAAGGACCCAGGAAAGGGGGTACTTATTTTTGAGAATCTGCCTTCCCTTTAGCCAAATGTGAAATTTACTAAAAACTAATGTTCCTATAACCTATGTTAGAAGGGGAGAATTCCACTATAAGGTGAAAAGTGTACTGTAGCTCGTGTTTTACCCATTTTCTAAATTAAATTTTGTGTGAATAAGAAGGATATGTGTATTAAAGGTTTCTGTTCAATGTGTAGTAATCAACAAACAGAAGTAAAATCCATTTGTTCAAAATTTGAATGATAATGTTGTATTGGCATCGGCTAGAGAGATGGAAAAGTAGTAACTAGCATGGCTTCTGACCAATGTCTAGGGTGAAAGCAGTGTACTCGGGTATATTCAGGTTCAATTCTAGCTCTTCCACTTACTTTCGAGTTGGGTAATGTTGAGCCACTAGATTATTCAACCTCTGTAAAGTTAGTTTCACATCTTAAGGTAGAACTGTTAATAATACTTACCCCAGATTGTTTTAAGAATTAAAGTATGTACAGTGCTTAGAATGCCTGCCATATATTAAAGAACCAATAAAATGTTGGTAGCTTTTCTTATTAATTAACTTAATCTAAGAAGTCTTTATTCTAGATCCCCTTGATTAGAAACATACTATTGTAATGCAGGGAAGACTGATCTAGGCACAAAGGTTTGTGTTCTTGTGCCTGCTTGGTCAGTAACTAACACTTTGCCCTTAAACAAGTCATTTAATCTCTGTTAACCTCTGTTTCCTTTACATGTAAAATTAAAGAATTGGACCAGATAATCTCTAAGGGCCTTTTTAGTTTCAAAATTACAAGTTTATCTTCCATAATAAGAAATCTTAAAATAATACAAATGCAGTTTTGAGTGCTTTTGGTTTTCTGCCATACTAGGCCTTAAATTTCAACAGGAAGGAGCCAGAATCTTCTTTTGCTTTCTACAACAGTGTAATTTCCTAATCACAGCAAGTACTTAGTTCTTATTAACAGAAGAGAGAACTGATATAAAGCATACAAGAACTCCAACAGAAAATAAAACAAGCCTGAAGTTTTAGCTGAATCTTACAGCATTTATAATATAGTTGTAACATTAATACTTTATGGAAGTTACACATTATACAGTTCTAATTGGCAAGATGGTTGAACAGTACTCAGCAATATTAAATTATTTGCTTGGAGAAACTTGTTAAAATTTAAAATTCCTGAATCTAATCATTTAGCTTTTTATTTTTTGGTAAAATTTAAATCTTAATTATAGGAGGGGTGATATTTTTGTATTTACAGATTATCTTACTTTTGGTTCCCTCAGAAGAAACAGATGAAAATGATTTGATCCTGGAAGTAACTGCAGGAGTTGGAGGTCAGGAGGCAATGTTGTTTACTTCAGAGATATTTGATATGTATCAACAATATGCCACATTTAAAAGATGGCATTTTGAAACCCTGGAATATTTTCCAAGTGAAATAGGTCAGTAAACTATTCGTTTTGTTTTGGGTAAAGTGTTTAGGAAAAGAGTTGGAAAGACCGTGACTAGGCTTTAGAACTTATCTGTAAGGATGCTTATGTAGTTTTATGCTCATCCTTTACCTAATAAATTTGAATGCAAATACAATAATTTTGAAATGACCTATAAAATCTCATGGAGAGTCTTTCAATAATACTAACCATTGAATTGCTAACAGTTTTTAAAAGTAGTCTTAGATATGTTACTGATGTCAATTGATTAGCCTCATACATGTTTTGTTTAGTACTTGTAAGCAGTAAAGATAAATATTAAAACACTAAATATTTTAATGTTTTACAGTCTCCATGTTTATCTCCTTTTATAACTTTAAAAATATACCTCAAGATTTTTACAGTCTCCATGTTTATCTCCTTTTATGAGTTTAAAAATATAGTTCAAGATAGTAGATGTGATTGATGATCAATTATTTATAAATGGCAGGAATAATAAAAATAATTCTATTTCCCTGTATTTTCAAGGTGGCCTTAGACATGCGTCTGCCAGCATTGGGGGTTCAGAAGCCTATAGGCACATGAAATTTGAAGGAGGTGTGCACAGAGTACAAAGAGTGCCAAAGACAGAAAAGCAAGGCCGCATCCATACTAGCACCATGACTGTAGCGATATTACCCCAGCCTACTGAGGTAAGGCATAAGCCCTTCTCCTTGGAATCCTGGGCCTAGCACAGTGCCTTGCCCCCAGAGTAACATTTAGAGTTTACTGAATTGAGTATCTATTTGGTCTTCGAAGCTTGTGTATTTTGAGTTGTATATTATCTCAGTCTAAAAAATATGTTATCATGTTAAAAATCAAGGATTTGTAAATGATAGAATGTTGCATTGTCTGTGTATTAATATTTTCCTAATAAGTACTTACTGTGAGATCATCTCTGTGGGTGAAATAATAACCTATTTAAATATGGACTGGTTGCCTTTATAATGACTTCTGCCTTGTGTGACTGGTTTATGGGGTATTAACAGCAACAATCCTATTTAACAAAGGTAATTAACAGAATTGCTGCTTCATAACCCAGTTACATTAAAATTAAAATATATTGTTATACTGTTCATAATGAGTATACTTTTTCTCACAAAGCAAATTCTCAGTCTATATTTTTAAGATAACTTAGTGTAGGAGTTCTGTTTTGCCTCATTTCCTTTCTGCTAAAAAGTGATAGGAGATATCTGTCTTGTTTTTCAGAATGAAGTGTGAATGCTTTGAGAAGGAACTCTCAGTGGTTCCTATGCTAATTTTGAGAAAAAGTGCTATTGACTCTGTAATAGGTTTCATGGAGTTCCTTTCTTTAGGTCTTCATAGTTTCTTCAGATGTAATTTTTGTGTGAAGCGTAGATGAGGAACTAAACAGTTAAGGGAGAGAGTGAAGTAGAATAAATGGCAGGAGCCACACCTAGCAACCTCGTCACTTACGTTTAAGCATCTTGGGGTGGAAGTTTTCAGGAAAAGGTGAGACACTGAGGTCCATGTATCATCTTAATTCTTCTAGCAACCATAAGAGGGAGTCACACAGGGAAACATAGAGGTGGAAGGCCCAGGGAATGGTAGGATTCTTACCGCCAGCATTGCAGACATGTCACAGAATGGTTCTTAGTTGTTTATGAAACAGTGCTTTTGATGGTGGCTCCCAGGACAAAGCATTACCTTGACCTCAGATCCCAGTGTGTTGAGGAATTGAGACCCATGATTTCTTGGTCACTCCCATTTCCATTTGGTTCATCTTTGCCTCCAAATATGTTTGAAATAAAACGAAACAGACCCTTCCCACAGTTCTGAAGCTACCATTGTGTGTGTGTGTGTGTGTGTGGTTTTTTTTCTTGCTTCTAGGCTCTTTAAACTCAGAAAAATTTGAAAAAACCTTTCCTTAGCTCACACATTCAGTTCTAAAAGTAGGCAGAATAGTATCAAGTTCTACTGTTTCTTTGGTAAGAAATGGGTAAAGAGAAGCTAGGTTTCTGAGAACTAGAAAGGATTTGTTTTTCAAAACTGTACAATCCTGTACTATTTCGATTCCTTACTCTTCCAAAAAGCAAAGCAGTTTTAAATTGGTATCCTTCTAGCTACTTTCTAGTCTTAAAATTAGACCTCCCAAATATATGAATTCTGTTCATGTTGTGTATTTATAAATGGGTCACTCTTGCCTTTATAAAGTTGGTACATATAACCTTTTAAAATACCAGTTTTTCTTCTGTATAGATTAATCTCGTGATTAATCCGAAAGATTTGAGAATTGACACTAAGCGAGCCAGTGGAGCTGGGGGGCAGCATGTAAATACCACAGACAGTGCTGTCCGGATAGTTCATCTTCCAACAGGTGTGTACTTATTCCTTCAACATATGACACCAAAGAAATCAATTTTGGAATAATTTGACTAATTTTCCACTGAAATAGATCCTCGGTTACCAGAGAAATGTATACTACTAAGGACTGTTATTAAATACTTGATTTACTTAGAAGCCTTACCTGATACTCTGGGGGATAATTGCAAGGCCAGGAAGAGGGAGGGATCCAAACTCAGGGAATGTCTGTATTAATGATTTATAGAAGGTGTGGATGGTCCTTCCAGGTGGAGTTCTGAGGTTTATACTTAAAAAGAAAATTCTCACAATGAAGTTATTATCATGGGTTCTTTATCAGAAAATGCTCTAAATCATTGGTTCTGAGCATTTTTGCGGGGGAGGGGAACATGGCCTCCTTTGAAAAAATGATATGAAAGCATTGTACAGTTTTGTATATAACTGCAGGGGCTTCTTTCCATTAACTTCATTCACATACCTCCAGGGGATCTGATTCTAGATAGTTAGGCAAAGGGACTACATCCAAATCTTTAAGTCTCTAGTACACTGTAGGTTGCACTAAACGTCTTTCACAAGTATTACCACAGTGATTCACATGTGATAAAGCATACGGATAGCAAATCTCAGTTATCTAGAAGGGAAACAAGAATCTCTTACTATGACTGATTTCAAAGGGGCATAATCCCTATTAACTAATAATGGTTGAGGCCAGTACTGGATTGTTATGATTTTGTTCTTTTAAGTATGGGAATATCCTTATGTTAAACTGGATGATGTCTTAGGTAATACAGAATACAAAACAGAAATTGGGGGGAAAAAATGGATAGCCTAAAAAAATTAAGTGATTTTCTCTAGTAATAGGATTTCTCATTTATCTTCATTTCTGTAAGTAGTTGTTACTTTTAAAACATGGTGGCTAGCTGAGGGGAAACAATCCGTATTAAATGATTTATGCTTATTGTTTAGTATGTATGCCTTCAGTATAGAAATACTTTGTGCTAGGTCGGGCGCAGTGGCTCACGCCTGTAATCCCAGCACTTTGGGAGGCTGAGGCGGGCGGGTCACGAGGTCAGGAGATCAAGACGATCCTGGCTAACATGGTGAAACCCTGTCTCTACTAAAAATACAAAAAAAATTAGCCAGGCGTGGTGGCAGGTGCCTGTAGTCCCAGCTACTGGGGAGACTGAGGCAGGAGAATTGCTTGAACCCGGGAGGCAGAGCTTGCAGTGAGCCAAGATATCACCACTGCACTCCAGCCCGGGTGACAGAGTGAGACTCCATCTCAAACAAAAAAAAAAAGAAAGAAGTACTTTGTGCTATTTGTGCTATTGCTCAAACTGAAATTTTCAGTTTTCTGATAAACTCTGCAAAAGTGAAGTCTCTAGTCTCTCCCTTTTTTATTAGAGTCCTGTTTTTTCCCCCTCATAAAGGAAGAAGAAAAAGGATGATGAGGAAAAGGAGTATTCCTTGATAATAAGTAAAGAAGATTTTTCTATTAAAACTTTTTAATTCTTGTAACACTATTCAGGTGTTGTTTCTGAATGTCAACAAGAGAGATCTCAACTGAAAAACAGAGAGCTGGCTATGACAAAGTTACGTGCAAAACTGTACAGCATGCATCTAGAAAAAGAAGCAAATAAAAGACAGAATGCTAGAAAAATTCAGGTAAAAAATGAATTTTAAAAATGCTTTTAAAGGATAGAAATATTTTTATATAATTCAGCTTTTTTTTAAAATAACTCAGTTTTTACATACCATATTTGTTTTAACCTGTGTTGAAAACAATTCAGGTAGTCTAAGGGCTCTCCTTGTTTGATAGTAATCTTACACCTCTGCCCTGTTTTCTATATTCAAAGGTATTTTTCTCAGACTTTTAATCAGTTACTAAAAATAAAGATATATACTGAGTCCTCATTCATTTTTAATCCTTTGAAATTGTAATATGCAAGGAAGTTTGAAATCTAACTCAACTTGGCTTTCTTCCTGTTTGGTGTTTAATTTTTGTTGTTGTTGTTTGTTATTGAGATAGAGTTTCACTCTTGTCACCCAGGCCGGAGTGCAGTGGCGTGATCTCGGCTCACTGCAACCTCTGCTTCCTGGGTTCAAGCGATTCTCCTGCCTCAGCCTCCTGAGTAGCTGGGATTATAGGTGCCCGCCAGCACACTCGGCTAATTTTTTGTATTTTTACTAGAGACGGGGTTTTGCCATGTTGGGCAGCCTGGTCTTGAACTCCTGATCTCAGGTGATCTACCCACTTCAGCCTCCCAAAGTGCTGAGATTACAGGCATGAGCCACCGTGCCCTGCCAGTATTTAATTTTATAACTACAGACCCTTTAAGAACTCCTCAATATGGGAAACTCACCGCCTTGTTATCACGGAAGATGACTGCATTAATTCACAGAGATAATACGTATTCAGCGACTATAGGAATAGCAACTATGTGCCAGGCTCTATAGCCATCATCACTGTGTAGCAGACACTGTATTTTGCAGATGGGGAAACTAAGTTGCCCGAGGTCATAGAACATTGAAGTGGCTGAGGCAGGATTCAGATATTAATCTAATTTTAGAGCACATGTTCTTTTTTCTATATCATGTTCCCATGTCATTTGGGGATTCTAAGTGTTTAAAACCTGATTCTCGCATTTTGATTCATGTTATAAATCAAGAACGTAAGTCTCCAGATCAGTTAAATTTGTAGGTTTAAATTGCCCTGAATCTAACTGTATCTCATCTTTTTTTCTATATACAGATTGGAAGTAAAGGAAGATCAGAGAAAATAAGAACATACAATTTTCCACAGAACCGGGTCACAGATCACAGAATAAGCAAGACACTGCATGATCTTGAAACTTTTATGCAGGGAGATTATCTACTGGATGAACTTGTACAGTCATTGAAGGAATACGCCGATTATGAATCTTTAGTAGAAATTATTTCCCAAAAAGTTTAAGTTGATTTGTTATTTATAGACTTTCGTAGCTTTGAAAAATTCTACAGCACATCCACATAGGGTGAAAATACGCTTATTCTCTTAAAAAACATGAGTTAACACAGTTGGAGGTAATATGCATATTTTGAAGTCATAATTTACACAGATCTCTCTCAATGCATTAGCAAAAATCATACAATATACAGATGGTCCTTGATTTACATTGTGGTTAATTCCCAGTAAACCCATCATAAGTTAAAAAAGCATATAACCTTAGCAACACAGCAGCCTCCTACTTAATGACAGTTTGACGTAACAATTTTCCAACTTTACCGTGGTATGAAAGAGGCATGATTCGTAAGTCCTAAGGAGCTCCTCAGCTTGAAATGGGGCTGCATCCCTGTAAACCCATCATAAAGTCAAAAAATCCTAAAACCATAATAAGTTGGTGACCACCTGTAATCATGACGTAGTGGTAAATCTTGGACACTTCCTTACAATAAGTAGACAAAGGAAAATCATCTTTTGTCCTGTTCTATGTAAGTATTTAATGATCAAAAATTCAGTTTAAATATTATGAAAAACTTCAGACAAAGTAGTAGAAATATGACAGTAAATACTGTATCCTGATATCTAGTCAGAAGACAGAAACCAGACCATTAACTTGAACAGGGATAATTTTAATATAAAAAACTGTTAACTGATAATGGTATTAGTTTTAAGAGGGATGAAAGAGAGCTACGATGTTCTAGGACTGAGAGTACCCAAGTTAAGAATACCCTTGAAAGGGGCTCCCCTTACCCATGGTGAAGTCCGGCCTCATGGAGAGAGACTGGCTATAGCCTCCTCAGTGATGGGGAAATTCCCTCTCTTGCCTTGGGCCAGAGCTGGTGTACAGCTGGTGGATCCGGTCTTAGAAGCAAAGAATCTCTCACCCTCTACTGGTAAGCCAGAAGCCTCTTGCCAGGGTGTGAGCAAAACTTGGACAGGAACTCTCAGTAGATGTTTGTGTTTGTCAAGACTCTCCAGACAAACTCCCTTAAAAGGATTGGCTTGTGTGATTATTATTAAGTCTAACAAGTCCAAAAGCTGGAGTGTGGGGCAAGAGGCTGGAGACCCAGGAAAGCTGATAGTGCAGGTCCAGTCCAAACGTATCTGTTGGAGGATTCTCTTGTTCTTGGAAGAGGACAGTCATTTTTTCTCTTCAGACCTTCACCTGACTGGATCAAGCCCACTAACATTGAGGAGGGCAGTCTGCATTACTCAAAGTTCACTGATTTAAATGTCAATCTCATGTAAAAACACCCTCACAGAAACACCTAGCATAATGTTTGACCTTATAATTGGAAAATCAGAGCAGAAGTTAAATCTCTTAAAAAAAAAAAAAGTATGACCCAGTAGCTAGGCACCCTGTGGCCCAGCCAAGTTGACACATAAAATTAACTGTCACAATATCATCTTAGAAGCAAGAGAAGCCCCTTTATTCTGCAGTGCCCCTCTACCAACACCTTCTGACAAAGAACATGGTGCTATTTGGCATGGGAGAAATGTTCAGTTTGCTATGGCTTGAATGTGTCCCCTCAAATTCAAGTGTTGCCAATGTGACAGCATCAAGAGGTGGGCCCTTTAAGAGATCACTAGGCCATGAGGGATTCTCTCAGGACTGGGGTGAAGGCCCTTAATAAAAGAGGCTTCAGGGAGCATCCTGCTAGCTTGCCTTCTGTATGTGAGAACACAGCAAGAAAGCCCTAGTCAACAAGTGCCAGCTCCTTGATCTTAGACTTCCCATCCTCCAGAACTGTGAGAAATACATTTCTGTTCTTTACAAATTACCCAGTCTCCTGTATTCTGTTAAAGCAGCACAAAATGAAGATAACATACCCGAACACCTGAACATTCTTCACAAGGTAGTAAATGTACTGCTTTATTCTGGTCTCAGTATTGTGTGCTTAATAAGGAAATGAGAAAGGGTGGATCAGGGCATACGATAAACAAGTTACTGCTAGACCTCTCAATGCCATTAATGGTATATAAGACTGTATTTTTGTCATTCTTGTCTCTTTGGAAGCTAACACCATGCTATAATAGTCACTAAATAGATGTCTAAAAACATACCTTAAGTATTTGTCTAGAAATCTGGTGTATTGTTCAGAAAGAACCAAAATTCAACTTAATTTCAAAGGGCCTGAAGCACTAGTTAATCAAAATTCATTAGTTTTTAATGGTACTACCACTCTCAAATGTAAAATGTCATCATAAGTTCCCCTTCCTCGCGTTGGATATATTGCTAAAACCTGCAATCCTTTTTAGTTCCATTACCACTGCTCTTGTCCAGAATTACTTCTCAGACTACTTTAATAGTCATCTGACTTCTCCCCTGCATCCTATTTGCTGTCTAATTCTGATTACAAATAAGTAACTGCCAAACTAATCTTTCTAAAAAGCAAGACTGATCTCGTCACTCCTTTGCTCAACAATGTAAAAGCTCCCATTGCCTCCCAAATAAAATCAGCTCTCCACTGTGTATTCATCCATGATCTGTATCCAGCATCATTTGTATTAGCTCACTTTACACACCACCCCCCATGCCACATCAAATTATCTTAATAAATGCAACTGCATTTACCCTTTCCCTTATTTTGTTCTTTATGTTGTAGAAGGCCTCCTTTGTGCCCGTGTCTTCAGAAGACATCCCCTACAGCCATGGTTCTCATCCAGAGGGCCTTTGGCCCCCAGGAGACATCTGGCAATGTTTAGAGACAGTTATCACAACTGGAAGACAGAATAAACGAGATGCTGCTAAACACCCTACAACAATTATCTGGCCCAAAAGTGCTGAGGTTAAGAAGCCCTGTCCTACAGATTATTCCCTTATCCTGGTACACAGAAGTAACTCCTTTTTTCTATGAAAATTTCCACAATTTTCTTTTTGAGATGGAGTTTCACTCTTGTTGGCCAGGCTGGAGTGTAATGGCGTGGTATCAGCTCACTGCAACCTTCGCCTCCTGGGTTCAAGTGATTCTCCTGCCTCAGCCTCCCAAGTAGCTGGGATTACAGGCGCCCACCCCCACACCTGGCTAATTTTTTGTATTTTTAGTAGAGATGGGGTTTCACAATATTGGCCAGGCTGGTCTCGAACTCCTGACCTCAGGTGATCTGCCCGCCTAGGCCTCCCAGGTGCTGGGACTACAGGCGTGAGCCACCACGCCTGGCCAAAATTTCTACAAATTTAAATGTATTTGACTCATCCAGTGTTCCACATAGCTTTATTTTATACACCTTACCCCACAGACATGCCTCATGATTCGTATTCAGAAATTATTTACTGAACACCTATTATAGCTATTATGTAGCAAGCTCACAGATAATAAGCACAAGGGCAGGTATCATGTCCCATTTATTTCCATATATCCCACTGTTTTGCATGTGGTAGGTCTGCGATAAGAATTTTATGAAAGAATGAGGGCAGTTCTCTCTGCACTTCATGTTCCACCTAAACACCCAATTAGATTGATGCTAATTTGGAAAATGAGATGTATACATCTATTGGCATCTAGTAAAATTCAGAATGTCCCCCTGCCCTTTATTTTTTGGTCGCCAGGCTGGAGTGCAGTGATGCGATCTCAGCCCACTGCAACCTCTGCCTCTGGGCTCAAGCCATCCTCCCACCTCGGCCTCCCAAGTAACTGTGACTACAGGTGTGCACCACCATGCCTGGCTAATTTTTGCTTTTTTTGTTTTTGATAGAGATGGGGTTTCACCATGTTGACTCCTGGGCTCAAGCAATCCTCCTGCCTGTGACTCCCGAAGTGCTGGGGTTACAGGATTGAGCCACCATACCCCGCCAGAGTGGCCCTAAGTTTCTCACTTAGATGAGAATTAGCAGGTGCCAGTGAACCGAACATATTGACAGTTATGAATAATATAATTAAAGCTCAAACATCACTTAATGTCAATGATTCAGTAACCCAATAAGCTGAAAAAAAAAAATTATTCTAGCATGCAGCAAAACATGCTTGGTTCTTTATATTACATTATGACAGAAATTTTGATTTCTCCAATAATCTATCAGCCTTTTTCTGGAGAATAAAAAAACTGCTGGAGAACAAATCTAAGCTAAGGATAAGATCCAAAGGTTGTATTCCAGATGCTCAGCTAATTTAATGAGCCAGGCGCGGTGGCTCATGCCACCCAGCACTTTGGGAGGCCAAGGAGGACGGATCAGTTGAGGTCAGGAGTTCAAGACCAGCCCGGCCAACAAGGTGAAAGAAACCCTGTCTCTACTAAAAATATAAAAATTAGCCAGGCGTGGTGGCACATGCCTATAATCCCAGCTACTTGGGAGGCTGAGGCAGGAGAATCGCTTGAACCAGGAGGCAGGGGTTGCAATGGGCCAAGATCGCACCACTGCACTCCAGTCTGGGCTACAGAGTGAGACTCGGTCTCAAAAAAATAAAAATAAAAAATAATGTAATGAGAACCCTTGCTTGCTTCAAATTTTGTATTTCTGCCAGCATCTGAAAATAAAAGAGGTGAATACAGTTATCTCTAAGGTCAAATTGTGAAGTAATGTGAAATGTACTAAAACCAACCAGGGCTCCAGCAGACAGCGTTATAGGCTAGCACAGCATAAGCAGAAAGGACATGGACTTTTTGAATCCTGCAGACTGGCACTAGAATTTCTGCTTACTAGCTGTGTGGTTCTGGTAGCCACAGTGAGAATTAACTCAAACTGAGAAGCACAACCATTATACACTGAAAATAATGCTAACCTATTGTGAGAATGAAAGGCTAACATTTACATTATTTTTTACATAAAAAAGCTATTATAGTTTTAATATTCTATCAACAAATAACTACCTTGCCAAAATTCTTCCAACAACTAACCACTGCAATCAGAGGAAAGTCTAAACTCCACATGGAACACCCACAAGGATCCCACAGGATCTGGCTTCTGCCTACCTCTCTAACCTCATCTCCTCTCTTTCTTGCTAAGTTGTAGTCAGGCATTCCCTCTGCTTATTATTCCCTGTTTATTATGCAGCTCTGCATGGCCAGTTCAACACTCACATCCGGGTTCAAAGCCTCAGAAAGCGTCCTGACCATCCAAAATCCTTAACCTATACTAATCTGCATTCTCTGCCCCAATACATTATTTCATATCCTTTTTCGTGTTCTGAAATTGTTCACTGTCAACTTCTTTCCCATTGGTCTCTGTAAACTCCCTGAAGGACAGGACTTTGTCTTTTCAACCCTGAAGCTCCAGGACCTAGCCCCAGGGCCAGGCTAGGGTGAGGCAAGGAAGCACAGGCCTCAGGTGCATTTACGGGGATGAAAAAAATTTCAGTCATCAAGAGTGACACTATTTTAATGTAACATTTTTTGAATGGAAAAGACAAAAAACCCATAATGAACTAATTATCAAATTTTAGGTAGACAGGATCAACCCAGCACTTGTATGATTCATTCTAATCCTGGCCGCGCCACACAGGACTCGTCACTAACGGTACTGAACACTGACTACAGCCAAGAACTCACTCCGAGGCTGCAGAAAGGCACCAGAGGGAAACAGCAAACGAGGATTCGCCTTTTTGGAGTTCACATCCCGTTGCTTCACTGGGCTGTAGCCATAAAGCTGAGTTCAGGGAATGCACTGTCCTACTTAAGTGCATATTCAAATTGTGAAAAGTTGAGCATCACTAATACTCCGGTACACTTTCATACTGATGTCCATGCCAGCCATCACTAAAAACTCCCTTGGCCAGGGGGGTCCAGGGGGGACTTCTATTTATTCTTTTTTTGGGAGCAGGACTCCTACGCTTGGTCCTTGAAGGAAAGGAACAAAAACCCAGGAAAGCGTAAACCAAGTGTCTGAAGGGTGGTTGAAAATACAAATAAATGCGCTCGCAAGGAAGAAGTGCCTCGATCCCACCCTCGGCCCCGCCGGAAGGCCCTGGGAGACGCAGCCGCAGATCTCCCACAGCTGATGTCAGCCTGCCGCAGGGAGAGCCGCACAGCCTCTCTACGCGGCCCGCCCTCACCCAGCCCCGGGAAAAAAAATCGCGGGGAACCCCGGTGCGCAAGCGCCGACCCGCCAACTCTGCAGCCACAACCCGCCAAGGCGCCTGCGCAGAGACGTGGGTCAAGGGGAGGGGCGAATTAGGAGGGAGAGCGGAGCGCGCGCTTAAATCCTAGAGAGGCGGGCTAAGCTGGGCTTGGGGGAGGGTCCGTCTTCCGGAAAGTCTAGATTCCCGGACGAGCCGAGTTGCCGCTCACCGAACTGCCCTTCGAGAGATGATCGAAGAAAGTCGGCTACCATTTGTACCCATCGAAGATCTCCAGATGGAAGCCGGCGCTGAATTTGGGCTGAGATTAGGACTTGCAGGAGGCCGGTCCGGAAGACGGCGGAGGGAAGCTTGGCGGGCGCACGCATGCGTGGTAGGCCCTCCACACGTGTGGCTGGGCCGCGGCCTCCCCGCGCTCGGAGGTCCCGCCCCCGGCCGTAGCATCTTTCCGGGCGTGGGTAGCCGGTAAGCTGGAAGGGGGCTGGGCTTCGCGGCTCGGCCCCGCCTCGGCAGCGTCCAATTGGGCTCGGAAGAGGGCGCCCCCACCCACCGCCCTCCTATTGGTGCGTGCATGCGAGCGACGCGCCTCATTGGACCGCGCGGATTTAGGCACCAAATTCAAAGATTTTAAAAGTACCAGCTGGCGCCTTTTAAGAGATACAGGTCTGTGAAGCAGGCAGGTTGCTCAGCTTCTCCCGGAGCGGTTCCTCTACCTGAGGCGGACTCCACGTCGGCTGGCATGAGCCGGCGCCACTGCAGCTGCGCCCCACGGCCACCCCGCTGCTCCTGCAGCGCCAGCCCCAGCGCCGTGACAGCCGCCGGGCGCCCTCGACCCTCGGATAGTGAGTGAGGGGAGCGGGCGCGAGGGGGGCGCGCACGCCAGAGGGGTGCATGGGGAGGGCCGCAGCCTGAGGCCCTGACCCGACATCCCCCGGAGCCTGGGCGCGCGGCCACGCCACACGCCCGGCCTCCGGCGGCGGCGGCAGCGGTTCCTGGGTCCAGGAGGAGGGCGGCTGGGGATCTTGGGGAAGCCAGATGTGCAGGGGCCGGATGGCGGGCCGCGGGGTCCCGTCACCCACGCTGACCCTGGACTCCAACCCCCGGAGGTGCGGGTCGTGGCATCCCAGGGCGCCCTTTTTCCTTCTCGGAAGACCCACCAACCCCACCCTGCTTGAATAGGCGCCAAATGCCCCTCCCCTCCCCCACCCCGGGGCCCCCGGCGGTGACAGGGCTGCGAGCAGGCAGCCCCCAGGGCCTGACCAGGTGCTTCACCTTCGTCCCCCTGCGCCCCTTTTCTACATCTGCCCCGCACCCTCACAGCCAAAGGCAGTTTCCCCGATTTTTCGCGGTCCCAGCCTCACTGGCGGGCGCGGGATATTGCGCTCGCGGTTATCTCCCGCCTCCTCCGCGTGTCCTGCGCCCTGTGGGGCAGCCTCACCGATCTCTCAGGAGTTCTAGGGTCTCCCTCCCCCCTCCCGCCAAACGGAGTGGCCCCCCCCCCCCCCACCTCATTGGACCAGACTCAACTGGGACATCCAAACAAAAACGTTACTTTTCCCCATTTTTTTCTCCCTTTGCCCATTAACCCAGTCTCAGGGCCTGGAGTGGAAAGGGAAGAGTTTTTAAAAAGCAGTTTTTACTACAAACCTTGAATTTGTCCATAGTGTTAAGATGATTTTGTGAGAATCGAAGAATTGGTGACTTTTCCCCCATAACTCATGAAGAACTAGATAGTCCTTTATTTCAAAGCTTGTAGAGAATGGAAGGCACTCAAATGCTTATTTTTACCCTCTTTGTTGCTACCTCTAAATAAAATCCATATGCCCTTATTTTTACCTGAGAAATAACCCAAAATGAAAAAAATTAGCAATTCGGCATTGTACTATTTTGTAATGACTCTTTCATTAAAAAAGAGCTCTAGAAGTCTCAGGAGAAAAAAAAATGCTTAATGTTAATTTTAATAGACAGTATATTTCTAGAAGATCCTGGATCATCAGTCTACCATCGAAATTTTGAAGCTTGATGGCTTTATGAGGGTTTTTTTTTTCTTTTTTGATAACTCCATTTGTCTTTACTACCTTGCTCCTCAGAAAGAATTTACTGCCTGTTGGAATTTTTTCCCCAGTTTACAGATTTGAGAAGATGAAATTAAAAATACATATATGTTACCTCCAAATAGTTTTGAAAGTAGGCTTTTCTAAAATTTTCTCTTAAAGATTACTTTATGGTCACAAGCATTGGGCCTCTTAAACTCTTAAGGAATGGCCATGCCTAACGTTGACCACATGGTAGTTATCTGTAGGTATTAGAGACTGGAACTTAATTATTTTAGTTAACAGAAGAGTTACAAAGATCTTTAAGGACTGCGGCCTTATTTATGATATTTAATATGGAGGATCAGGTCTATATTGGAAAATTAAATGTAAAGTCAAACATTGTAAAATTTTCTTTTCTCTGTATGACTGGGCTGGGAGTCGGTAAATGAGAAGTTTAAACAATGCCATGTATGAGTCTTATTACAATCTGCACTTAGGGGAAAAGTAGGAATAGGACATTCCAAGTTCACAAAGCTAGTCAAAAGGTTAAGCCAGGATTTTCATTCAAACTTGGATCTGATTCTTAACTCTATACATTCTAATGGAAAAGTACGTGTTATTCTGAAATATATACTTCTTTGTGAAATGTGCTTTACTACTTTTAAATGTTAATGATTGGCAACGTAAGGAATATGAAGGGATTTGGCTTATGTGATTAAAAATAGATTGTATTGACTAGACCCTTGTGACAGGGACTTTACCTTGCATTTAGTCCTGTTTTATTGTCTTACTCCCATTTTATGGATGAGGAAACTGAGGTTTTTAAGCATTAATTTCATCAGTTTTCCATAACTCAGTAAATAGCACTATATCACCTTAGATACTCAAGCCTTAAACCCCAGGGTATTTTTTTACTCTCCATTTCTTCATATCCACATCTAGTAGATTAGCAGCAAGTTGACTTTACCCTCCTAAATAACAGACCTTGAATCTATGCAGTTATTTTCATTTCCGCTACAATCCTTCTAGTCTGAGTTTCCCACACTCTGTACTGCTGTGATAAACACTTCTAACTATGTTCTCTCTGCTTCTACTTTTACCTTCCTGCAATTCATTCTCCACAACTGCCAATGATCTTCTAAAAATGTAAACCAAACTTCTCTCCTCCACATAGGACCCAGCCTACCCCACAAATCTGCAGATCATTGTACCTCTTCAACTATAATTTTCAATAACCTCCCCCAACTCAGCCCTACAGATATTTCTCTTTATTGAGCACTCACATTTTTCCTTGTTTCCTATGTTTCCCACCATCTGGAACGCTTCCACTAGATTTCCATAAGGTGTTCAGATTTCAGAATGTCAGCTTTGCTAAAAGATCATCCCTAATTAGTATCTTTCTCTCCCCCTACCCTGTCACTGAGTGGATGTTGGATAAATAAGTGAAATGGTTCAACTGAACTCTTAGCCCTCAACTGTTTAATTCAAGAGGTTATGAAGCCATATAATATTTTCTGTCTTTCTGGATAATAAGTTAATTATATGAATACTTCACATATTTCCCAAATTTGGCCTGGTCATTGGAAAACACTTAGCTAGTTAAAAGGAATGGATTTAACCTTTTGCAAACAGTTGCTTCAGCTTCCTTTTTTATAAAACATCATGCTATGCTAATCTGTTTCTTCTGCAGTATTGTTATGGAAATGAAAAATACATTAATTTCACGTTTTAAAATTAAATCAACAAACCAACATCCAGATTTCACTTTCATTTAATACCTTTCTCCAAAGAAAAAAAAAAGGAAACCAGAGTTCCTTGGAGAAATGACTGATTCTAGGGCTGGAACAGGGAAATTAGAAGATGCGCTTAGAGCGTCTTGTAGTCCCAGAAAGTAAGGGATGTTCAAAACACAAAATGATTTAAGTATGTGAAATGGACACCAATGTCAACTGAAAGAGCTCACAATAGCAAACGCTGGAACAATTTGAGCAATACATTAAGTGGTATTGGATTATAACCCAAAGTCTATGAGTTTATACTGATATAAATGATTGGTAGTATGAATAAATAGGAGATTCATGGACAAATCTGCTGTACAGAAGAATTCCAAATGATTTATAAATTTACTCCTTTAAGTGTGAGGTGTGCATAGTAACTTCCAAAAAGTTTCAAATGGAAAAAGAACAAAAAGGAGTAACTTTACATTTGGAGCAAGCTCAGAAATACTACCTCAGCCAAGTCATCAAGGTTAACATCAGTTCAAATCATAGCACCTTACCTCTGTGGCCTAAAAACCCACAGCCCCAGACTAAGACTGAGAAAAACTTGGCAAATCCTAATTGTGGAATAGGCTACAAAATAACCAGTATTTCTCAGAATTGTCAAGGTAATTATTAACAAGGAAATTGTCATAGTCAAGAGGAGTCTGAGGAGATATGACTAAATGTAATGTATCCTGGATAAGGCCCTGGAACAGTAAAAAGACTTTAGGTAGAAACCACAGCAGTCCACATAAAATAGGGATTTTAGTTAATAATGCAGCAATATTGGTTAATTTGTTGTGACATGCATTCATGTTAGTAATATAAGTTGAGCAATGGGGGTACAGGAATTCTGCACTATTCTTGCAACTTTTCTGTAAATTCAGAATAAGTTTATTAAAATTCTTTTAAAATACCAAACCTTTTCTTTCTTTTTTCTTTTTTAAGACAGGGTTTCCCTCTGTCTTCCAGGCTGGAATGCAGTGGTATGATCACAACTCCCTGCAGCCTCAACCTCCCAGGCTCAAACAATTCTCCCGCCTCAACCTCCCTAGTAGTTGGGACCGCAGGTGCATGCCACCATGCCCAGCTAGTTTCTTTTTTTAATTTTTATACAGATGGAGTCTCTTTATGTTGCCTAGACTGGTCTGAACACCTGAGCTCAAGCAATCTCCCAATCCCAGCCTCCCAAAGTGTTGGGATTATAGGCATGAGCCACTGCACCTGACCTAAATACTAAATCTAATTATTCATGTGAAAATATATGTTGTTGCAAGAGGAATGTGGTAGTCCTTTTAACTCCTTAAGTTAATTTCGTGAGGAAGAGTACAGATTCTAATGTTGGTATTAGCCAACAAAAAAAATGGGAAACACATTTTTATATCATATGTCTTCATTGTGTCAGGCACTGCTATTTGCTTGGATTTTGTCATAAGCAGTAACAGTCATGTCTGGCCTTTAAGGAACTTAAAAGTACTTTTAAAAATTTCAATTTGGTAGTGCTTTAAAGTAGGGTTTGATGAGGTCTGAAAAGTTCCCTCAAAAAAAAAAAAAAGAAGAAGCTCTCCATGAGTAATGGATTAGAAGCTAAATAGGCAAAGGAAGTGGAAAAGATATTCTAAGCAGGGAAAGGCATAAGGTACAAAGCCCCTGGGATGGAAAGGTCATTGTTACTAAGGACTGAAAAGGGCCAGCTCACATGAGAAAAAAATGTACACATTTTTTTCTTTAGTACCTTAAGTGCGCTTGCACCATAAATTCTGGCTTTTCTGTCATTTTTATAAACAGTATAAATGTTATTCATTAGATCTGTTTTTCCAGAGCACCTCATTATAATGAGGAAGAGAAATCTGCCTCATTTAATTAACTACCTGTATTGGGCAAACTAAGCTACACTTCAGTGTGCTCAATTGTAAAAATAACAATTCCCCATCCTACCTCAAAAGGTTTGTAAGCATTGGAAATTGCAAACTTCTAAACAAATTTAAAGTATTTGCATCATTATTAGCTCTAATTTTAAAGAACTGTCCATATTCAAAGAACAGTGTTGAATGAAAGAGGTTCTATAGGACAACCTCCCAGTAACTGTTCTAAAGACAGCAGAAAGAGAATGACTTTGAATTCCTGAAGTATTTTCAGGTCTTTTTGGTTTAGGCAGCTAAACAAAGCAGAGCGTGCCTTCATAAGTGGCTTCTGCTTTCTTATCCTCTCATGTAAATTGTGGTCATCTATAAATCAAACCTAATTCTTTAGTTGATTTGAGGCAAATCAACTAAAGCAATCTCTTGGCATTTTTTACTTTTCCTCTGAATGAAAGTAAACCACTCAGAATCATTTGTTCTAGATTTAGGGTTAATTAGGGAGCTAGAATTTGTATATTCTTTATTTTTTATGCAGCTCAACTCTTAATTTTATGTTTAGTGGGATCCTGGAGCACATACTATGTATCTTTCACTGTATTAACATTGGGAATTTATAAGCAGTTTCTCTCTACAAGTTACTTTCTATGAAAGTATCCATTTGTACTTTGAGTTGAAAAGTTTTGCTCTACGTAAAAAATGGTTAAATTTAATGTGAACACATTACCAATATTTAGTGCAGACTAAGCATACTGATGCTATATACATTTACTTACAGGATAAATTGTTAGCTATATATGATTGGCTTGTGTGGGGATGGTAGATGGGGCACATTTTAACCTGGCATTTAATATTCAGGCTCATGTCCGCATTGTTTCCCTACTCTTATTCTCTGCCTTCAACAATGCTAAACAGTTTCTGAACTCATCTACCATATTCCTTCCCAGCATTGTGCCATTGCTCAAATTGTGAATGCCCTTACCAGGCCACTGTTGCCTGACAATCCTAATCACTTTTTAGAGTTGTGGTTCTCAACTGAAGAATAGAGGAAATTTTGCAGCTGGCCTTTTCCCCTCCCCAATATTTGGCAATAACTGGTAACTGGAGACATTGCATATTGGGAGTGGGGGCTGCCCTTGGTGTCTAATGGGTAAAGACTGCTTAACATCCTACAATGCACAGGACAACCCCTGAGAACAAAGAAGCATTCACTGCAAAATGTAGCACAGGGATGGTGAAACCTTTCTTTAAAGCTATCTTAAGACGCTGCCTGCTCCATTGTGTCTTAACTGATTTCTTAGGTCCTGAGGGTTGGAGCAGGGTGGTAATAAAACTCTGAACAAGTCTTTCCTTTTTTTCTATTTATCATTAATAGCAAGTTTATCTTAAGTTATTTAAAGCAATTGAACAGTAATTTACACCTGCTGCCCTACCACTCATATTTTTAAATCTGGTTAATTGATTTGAGTGTCATTCTTTTCTTATTTACCAACTCTTACTGTTGATTGATAGCAGAACTATTCATTCTTACGGTGGAATGTCTTTGTTCAGTGATTAAAAGACAGCAGTTTCCAGCACATATTAGAGAAGATACAGGGAGATGTCCCTGTACTTGAGTTTACTATCCAGTAAGGTAGACAAACGCTTTAAATATATTAGAAGGTCACCAAGAGCACCCATCAGAATAAAACTTGGAGATAAGAGCTGTGGGAATTCAGGTAGACTTTAATTTATAGTTGTTTAAATGTGTTATTAGTTCTTTTCTCCACGCTACCTATAGATTTCTTGATTAGTTATTTTAAGGCTTGCAATCATTGCTAATGGTGAAATACAAAATTTTTATTATTTTTATCAAGATTATTCCCACCCTTATACATTGTCCTCCTGTACTAATCTTAACCATTTTTGCTGTCAATGGCTTGGGTTGTGCTTAAGTCAAAGAGAACCATAATGTCATTTAAGACCAAGGAATAAACACTGAATCTAAAAGTATTTGTGGTTACTTTAAGGATAACTTTGACCATAGAGCCTACTCTTTTGATACATCACATTTCCTCATTTGTTCCATAAACACAGATGTTTATTATATAGCCCCTTTTTCCACTATTATTTACTCAATCAGTTATAGATAACAGTCAGATGTTACAGCCATCCAAAAGCAGTCTGTTCTGAAATGCCTTCTCAGGAATAATATAATTTGTATATACTTACAAGATTTAAGTAATATTTTCACATATTGTTGTCATATCAATAATTAAACTTGAATAACATCACAGCTGTTTAAGCAAGTACATGTAGACAATACCTAACGCTGAGAGATTGCAAAGTAATCTTTGTATATCCCAATTTAAGAAGTAGGGATGTGTGGAAATTTTGCCATTAAGATGTAAATGTTATGTTCTTTTTATAGGTTGTAAAGAAGAAGAAAGTTCTACCCTTTCTGTCAAAATGAAGTGTGATTTTAATTGTAACCATGTTCATTCTGGACTTAAACTGGTAAAACCTGATGACATTGGAAGACTAGTTTCCTACACCCCTGCATATTTGGAAGGTTCCTGTAAAGACTGCATTAAAGACTATGAAAGGCTGTCATGTATTGGGTCACCGATTGTGAGCCCTAGGATTGTAGAACTTGAAACTGAAAGCAAGCCCTTGCATAACAAGGAAAATCAACATGTGCAACAAACACTTAATAGTACAAATGAAATAGAAGCACTAGAGACCAGTAAACTTTATGAAGACAGTGGCTATTCCTCATTTTCTCAACAAAGTGGCCTCAGTGAACATGAAGAAGGTAGCCTTCTGGAGGAAAATTTCAGTGACAGTCCCCAATCCTGCCTGCTACAAATACAAAGCCCAGACCAATATCCCAACAAAAACTTGCTGCCAGTTCTTCATTTTGAAAAAGTGGTTTGTTCAACATTAAAAAAGAATGCAAAACGAAATCCTAAAGTAGATCGGGAGATGTTGAAGGAAATTATAGCCAGAGGAAATTTTAGACTGCAGAATATAATTGGCAGAAAAATGGGACTAGAATGTGTAGATATTCTCAGTGAACTCTTTCGAAGGGGACTCAGACATCTCTTGGCAACTATTTTAGCACAACTCAGTGATATGGACTTAATCAAGTAAGTACTGTTTTGAATATACATGTTAGCATAATCCACTGAACATTGCTATTAGTGGCTCAGTACCACCAGCTCATGCAAAGGCTGTTGTACAGGTTGAGTGTCCCTCATCTGATATGCTTGGGACCAGAAGGATTTCAGATGTTTTTCGAATTTTGGAATATTTGTATTATACCCTACAGGTTAAACAGTTGAATATCCCTAATCCGAAATCCAAAAGTGCTCCAATGTGCATTTCCTTTGAGCATCATGTCAGCATTCAGAAGTTTTCAGATTTTTGGATTAGAAATGCTCAACCTGTTGTAGGTAGCCTTACAATGTTGTTTAATTGCAGTAATGACTTTTGCTGGTGTTTTGCTACCTGTGTGCCACTAAGATGAAAGCAAACTTTAGAATTATGCATTTAACCTAGTCATTTCAAATTTTATATTCATGCTATTTCAAAACTGTTTCTGTTGGATTAGGATCTTTGTTCCTTTTAGTTTTGACATTTCTAATATGTAAGTTACATCTTTGGGGCTTAACTATAAAACAGCCTAGTTCCAGTCTACATGTCTAATAGGCATTATGACTTGTCACACCAGAAAGTATGAAGTAATTTTTGTTCTTTCTAAGCCATTTTTTGGTGGTAGGGCTCTCCTAGGTTTGATAGTCATGAAAATATGAAGATCCACAAATAGGGATTTGTGATTTATTATTATTATTATTATTATTATTATTATGTATTTATTTATTTTGAGACAGGGTTTCAGTCCCGTCACCCAGGCTGGAGTGCAATGGTGCAATCTTGGCTTGTTGCAACCTCCGCCTCCCAGGCTCTGTTTATGACGATTTCTTAGAAACCTTGTGCTAACCACCATTTCTTTCTCAATCTACCAAGGAAAATCACTTAGTCAAATAACTTTGAGAATTAAGGTGATTATGCAGACTAAAAGATTATGCAGACTAGAATTAGATAGGACTCAACTGGGGTTGGGATTTTTTTGTTTGGCTTTTTGAAAAATTATCTGGAGATAACTCTTTGCAAGTATGAGTTTACACTGGTCTTTATGAAACAAGAGCTAAAGCAAAACAGATATAAACAGCTTCTTGGGTGTTTTTTTGTTTTTTGAGACGGAGTCTCGCCCTGTCACCAGGCTGGAGTGCAGTGGCGTGATCTCAGCTCACTGCAACCTCTGCCTTCCGGGCTCAAGCGATTCTCCTGCCTCAGCCTTCTGAGTAGCTGGCACTACAGGCACGTGCCACCATGCCCAGCTAATTTTTGTATTTTTAGTAGACACGGGGTTTCATTGTGTTGGACAGGATGGTCTCTCAATCTCTTGACCTTGTGATCTGCCCGCTTTGGCCTTCCAAGGTGCTGGGATTACAGGCATGAGCCTAAACAGCTTGAGGGACAATCAAATCAGTATCACAGATTCTACTTTTTCTGTTAACATAGTGAGTTTCTAAAGTTGGTTTCTAATAGCGGTCTGCCTAGAGTACTTTGAAATTTGTCTATTACTTTTACCAGATAGCTAACATGGTATCATATATATATAAATATACACATACACACACACACACACACAATGGTAGCTACTATTTGATGTTTGCAGATATTGTGAAAAAATACTGTACAAAGCAGTGGTTCTTAAGCCTCAATACACTTAGAATTACTTGATGAGGAGGGAGTTTTTTAAAAATACAGAGCCCTGAGCTCCATTTTAGACCAGTTAAAACCGCCAGGCAATTGTAATGTGGTCAGGTTTGAGAAGCACTACTAATAATGTAAATACCTTTTGCACTGCTAATGTTTTTCTACTGTATTCATCTTAGCTCTTTGTGATGCTTTAATTATTTCATTTATGATACTTTACTTTTCCAGTGTGTCTAAAGTGAGCATAACTTGGAAGAAGATCCTAGAAGATGATAAGGGAGCATTCCAGTTGTACAGTAAAGCAATACAAAGAGTTACCGTAAGTTTGCAGATGATGTTTTTAGTTAAAAATGCACTGCTAGTACTCTTCTAGAAATAGAGGGAAAAAAAAAACAGGTAATCTGGAAACCCTTCTTTACATTCATAAAGTATTTCAGCCTTATACTAGAACTTAGAAACCACATTCAAAAATAAAGAAATCTCAACTCAATCATTTATTTCTCAGATTCTTCCTAGAAATAGAATGTCTAAAGTAACAAAGGGAGAAGTACTCAATTCTCAGATAGAGTTGACCATTAGTCAATCTTAGTTGCCAGTTGTTTGTATGTGTATTTTATAACTTTTGGAAAATTTAGAAAAGCTGTTTTACTTTTTAGGTATTAAGTACCATATAGACTCTGCATTTAAAGTGATTTCTCACAGTTTTGGTTCACAGTTTCTGTCAATAAGTTAGGGTTGATATGCATGAGTATTTAGGTATTGCTTTGTTTAAGTACGTGCAGGTAAATTGCATGTAGAGATAAGTCTCGATAACTCTCTTACATAATCTTGTCATTTCTTTTTTTTTTTTTTTTTTTTTGAGACGGAGTCTCTCTGTCGCCCAGGCTGGAGTGCAGTGGCCGGATCTCAGCTCATTGGAAGCTCCGCCTCCCGGGTTTACGCCATTCTCCTGCCTCAGCCTCCCAAGTAGCTGGGACTACAGGCGTCTGCCACCTTGCCCGGCTAATTTTTGTTATGTGTTTAGTAGAGACGGGGTTTCACCGTGTTAGCCAGGATAGTCTCGATCTCCTGACCTCGTGATCCGCCCATCTCGGCCTCCCAAAGTGCTGGGATTACAGGCTTGAGCCACCGCACCTGGCCATCATTTCTTTTATATACAAACAAAAATGTCTCATTGTTGAGGATACAGGAAATAATTTCTAAGTTCTATTAAAACTTTTTTTTTTTAATTAGGAAAACAACAATAAATTTTCACCACATGCATCAACCAGAGAATATGTTATGTTCAGAACCCCACTGGCTTCTGTTCAGAAATCAGCAGCCCAGACTTCTCTCAAAAAAGATGCTCAAACCAAGGTATCCAATCAAGGTGATCAGAAAGGTTCTACTTATAGTCGACACAATGAATTCTCTGAGGTAATTTTTTGTCTAATCATAAATCTTAAAACATAAGGGATTTAGAGTAAGAAATGTAAAAGAACTTTCAAGGTCAAAATGTAACTTGGCTCTAGATAATAACTAGGTTAATCTCTGACATTAAGAAACCTGATATTGGTGATCATTTAAATTTAATTGTAGTATAATTAGAACTATTAAAGATTTCATTAGTGTCCTCTTCATTTCACTCACAATAATGTGGAAAACAAAAGAAACATGAAATTAGGAAAGTACACAGAAATGTATTTCTATGAATATTAGGTACTGCTTGGCATTGTTTATGAAAGTTCAGTGATTTTGGGTTCTAATTTAGAAACACTGAGGAAATAATGAAAAACCTAGATTTCTTATAAAAGTACTCAATACTACATTTTGCAGTTTCCGCCTTTAAGAACTGAGGAAGAGAGTTAAGTGGAAAAAGGCAAGCTTTCTGAACTTGAAGGGCCTCAGATCAGTGAGTGATGTGTGCTAAAAGTTCTACTCACTTGTAGATAACTTTGCAAGCTTAATTTAGATAACTTACCAAAATTATAGAATATTTTCTGATTCACATTGATCAGTAAATGTAAATTCTACATAACAAAACTAGTCTTAAATTTTATACCATAATGAGTAATGCAACATACAAATTTATTCAGAAAGTATTTATTGAGCATCTGCTATCAGGTACTACATAGATAAAACTTAGGGCAGTAGTTATCATATGTGTGACAGTGATATTTCATACATGTATTGGGGAAGGTGCAAGGGTGTCCTTCTTGGGTTTTACTAATTAAAGTACATGTAATCCTTGCTGAAATTTGTTTATAGTTTTTTTTTTTTTCTTTTTAGGTTGCCAAGACTTTGAAAAAGAACGAAAGCCTCAAAGCCTGTGTTCGCTGTAATTCACCTGCAAAATATGATTGCTATTTACAACGGGCAACCTGCAAACGAGAAGGCTGTGGATTTGATTATTGTACGAGGTGTCTCTGTAATTACCATACTACTAAAGACTGTTCAGATGGCAAGCTCCTCAAAGCCAGTTGTAAAATAGGTCCCCTGCCTGGTACAAAGAAAAGCAAAAAGAATTTACGAAGATTGTGATCTCTTATTAAATCAATTGTTACTGATCACGAATGTTAGTTAGAAAATGTTAGGTTTTAACTTAAAAAAAATTGTATTGTGATTTTCAATTTTATGTTGAAATCAGTGTAGTATCCTGAGGTTTTTTCCCCGCAGAGGGTAAAGAGGATAGACAACCTCTTAAACTATTTTTACAATTTAATGAGAAAAAGTTTAAAATTCTCAATACAAATCAAACAATTTAAATATTAAGTCTGGTTTTCCATCTGTTAGCATTTCAGACATTTTATACTCATCTTACTCAATTGATACCAATAGAAATATCAACTTCTGGAGTCTATTAAATGTTTTGTCACCTTTCTAAAGCTTTTTTTGTGTGTATATTTCCCAAGAAAGTATCCTTTGTAAAAACATGCTTGTTTTCCTTATTTCTGAAATCTGTTTTAATATTTTTGTAGACATGTAAATATTTCTGTATTTTTTATATGTCAAAGAAAATGTCTTTTGTATGTACATACAAAAATAAATTTTGCTAAATAAAATTGTTATAAGCTTAATGTATACCTTTTATAAACATTGTAATCCTGGAAACAACTGAATTAGGAAGCTGCAGTAAGTAGACTGCGTTTGTGTGAAGGCATTGAATGGATTTTTGTGATGGTTTTTCTGGGGAGCTTGTGAGATTTTTAGACAGTACCCTGATCCTGGTTTTTCCCCACTTAATAGCTTAATTCAGTAGTTGTGGGTTGGGTCTTGAGATAAACATCTCAAGATGATTCAATACAGGAAGAGCATAAAAGACACTGGTAAATACTGATATGGTAATTTGTCACTAAACGAGCTGAACTTGGATTAAATAGCGCCCCATACCCCCAAAAAAGCTAGAAGGATTTAAATTGTGTAGAACAAGATGCCATCTTGGCTGCAGTCAAACACATGTGCTAGTAACAAGAGCCCAGAACAAGGATGTCTTTATTCCTTAATTCCAAAGTTATGTTTCAGTTTCAATTGTGAATATGGGGAAATCCTAAGAGGTTGAATTCAGACCAGACCCTTCAAAGATTGAAGGGTGGGCCTCGGATGCTATCAATTAGGCCCCAAAGAAGTTTAAGGGCTTTGCGTTTGATCTCAACAAAAACCTAAGGTAGAGGGTCCCTCCTGTCAACTCCCAGGCCGTCACTGATCTTTGTCACTAGACTTTTCAAGGATTTTCTATAAATGGAGTCAAAGTTTGCTTTCACTGAAGGCTACTTTGACATTCATCTGTGTGCGTGCATCAGTAGTTAATGGGCTTTTCGTTATGAGGCAGTATGCTGTTAGTTATACCAGTTCGTTCACCAGTTGATGGATGTTTCGCTCTTTACTCCATTTTCTGCTATTACAAGTAAGGTGCTGTCAGTGCAATCAAATTAGAACTCAAGATTAAGAAACTCACTCAGAACCGCACAACTACATGCAAACTGAACAACCTGCACCAGAATGACTACTGGGTGAATAACAAAATTGAGGCAGAAATAAAGATGTTCCTCGAAACCAATGAGAACAAAGACACCGTACCAGATTCTCTGGAACACATTTAAAGCAGTGTGTAGAGAGAAATTTATAGCACTAAATGCACACGAGAAGGCGGGAAAGATCTATAATTGACACCTAACATCACAACCAAAAGGACTACAGGAGCAAGAGCAAACAAATTCAAAACTAGCAGAAAATAAGAACTAAGCAAAACTGAAGGAGAGAGATGAAAAATCCTTCAAAAAAATCAGTGAATCCAGGAGCTGATGTTTTGAGAAGATCAACAACATAGACCAGTAGCCAGACTAATGAAGAAAAGAGAAGAATCAAATAGATGCAATAAGAAATGATAAAGAGGATATAACTATCGACCCCACAGAAATGCAAACTACTATCACAGAATACTATAAACGCCTCCACGCAAATAAACTAGAAAATCTATAAGAAATGGATAAATTCCTGGACATATACTCCCTCCCAAGACTAAAGCAGGAAGAAGTCAAATCCCTGAATAGACCAATAACAAGTTCTGAAATTGAGGCAGTAATTGATAGCCTACCAACCAAAAAAAGTCCAGGAAGGGATGGATTCACAGCCGAAATTCTACCAGAGGTACAAAGAGGAGCTGGTACCATTCCTTCTTAAACCATTCCAAACAATAGAAAAAGAGAGAATTCTCCCTAACTCATTTTATGAGACCAGCATCATCCTGATACCAAAACCTGGCAGGGAGATAACAAAAAAAGAGAATTTCAGGCCAATATCCCTGATGAACATCTATGTGAAAATCCTCAATAAATTACTGGCAAACTGAATGCAGCAGCACATCAAAAAGCTTATCCACCATGATCAAGTCAGCTTCATCCCTGGGATGCAAGGCTGGTTCAACATACACAAATCAATAAACGTAATCCATCACAAACAGAGCCAATGACAAAAACCACATGATTATCTCAATAGATACAGAAAAGGCCTTCGACTAAATTCAACAGCCCTTCATGCTAAAAACTCTCAATAAATTAGGTATTGATGGAACATATCTCAAAATAATAAGAGCTATTTATGACAATCCCACAGCCAATATCATACTGAATGGGCAAAAATTGGAAGCATTCCCTTTTAAAACCGGCACTAGACAAGGATGCCCTCTCTCACCACTGCTGTTCAACATAATGTCGGAAGTTCTGGCCAGGGCAATAAGGCAAGAAAATAAATACAGGATATTCAATTAGAAAAGAGAAAGTCAAATTGTCTTTGTTTACAGATGACATGACGGTATATTTAGAAAACCCCATCATCTCAGCCCAAAATCTCCTTAAGCTGATAAGCAACTTCAGCAAAGTCTCAGGATACAAAATCAATGTGCAAAAATCACAAGCATTCCTATATACCAATAACAGACAGACAGCCAAATCATGAGTGAACTCCCATTCACAATTATTACAAAGAGAATAAAATACCTAGCAATACAACTTACAAGGGATTGAAGGACCTTTTCAAGGAGAACTACAAACCACTGCTCAAGGAAATAAGAGAGGACACAAACAAATGGAAAAACATTCCATGCTCATGGATAGGAAGAATCAATATCGTGAAAATGGCCATGCTACCCAAAGTAATTTATAGATTCAATGCTATCCCCATCAGGCTACCATTGACTTTCTTACAGAATTGGAAAGAACTACTTTAAATTTCATATGGAACCAAAAAGACCCCACATAGCCAAAACAATCCTAAGCAAAAAGAACAAAGCTGAAAGCATCACGCTAACTGACTTCAAGCTATACTACAAGACTGCAGTAACCAAAACAGTGTGGTACTGGTACCAAAACAGATATATAGACCAATGGAACAGAACAGAGGCCTCAGAAATAACACCACACATCTACAACCATCTGATCTTTGACAAACCTGACAAAAACAAGCAACGAGGAAAGAATTACCTATTTAATAAATGATGTTAGGAAAACTGGGTAGCCGTATGTAGAAAGCTGAAACTGGATCCCTTCCTTACACCTTATACAAAAATTAACTCAAGATGGATTAACAACTTAAACGTAAGACCTAAAACCATAAAAACTCTAAAAGAAAACCTAAGCAATGCCATTCAGGACATAGGCATGGACACTTACTTCATGAACAAAACACCAAAAGCAATGGCAACAAAAACCAAAATTGATAAATGGGATCTAAGTAAACTAAAGAGCTTCTGCACAGCAAAAGAAACTATCATCAGAGTGAAGATGCAACGTACGGAATGAGGGAAAATTTTTGCCATCTATCCATCAGACAAAGGGCTAATATCCAGAATCTACAAAGAACTTAAACAAATTTACAAGAAAAAAACAACCCCATGAAAAAGTGGGTGAAGGATATGAACAGACACTTCTCAAAAGAAGACTTTTATGCAGCCAACAAACATATGAAAAAAAGCTCATCATCACTGGTCATTAAAGAAATGCAAATCAAAACTACAAGGAGATACCACCTCATACCAGTTAGAACTGAAATCATTAAACAGTCAGGAAACAACAGATGCTGGAGAGGATGTGGAGAAATAGGAACGCTTTTACATTATTGGTGGGAGTGTAAATTAGTGTGACCATTGTGGAAGACAGTGTGGCGATTCCTCAAGGAACTAGAACCAGAAATACCATTTGACCCAACAATCCCATTACTGGGTGTATACCCAGAGGATTATAAATCATTCTACTATAAAGACACATGCACACGTGTGTTTACTGTGGCACAATTCACAATAGCAAAGACTTGGAACCAACCCAAATGCCCATGAATGATAGACTGGATAAAGAAAATGTGGCACATATACACCATGGAATACTATGCAGCCATAAAAAACGATGAGTTCATGTTCTTCTCAGGGACATGGATGAAGCTGGAAACCATCATTCTCAGTAAACTAACACAAGAATGGAAAACAAAACACCACATGTTCGCACTCATAAGTGGGAGCTGAACAATGAGAACACATGGACATGAGGGGAATAGAGTGGCATCACACACCAGAGCCTGTTGGGGCTGGGGGACTGGGGGAGGGATAGCATCAGGAGAAATACTTAATGTAGATGACAGGTTGATGTGGGCAGCAAACCACCGTGGCACGTGTACAGCTATGTAACAAACCTACACGTTCTGCCCATGCACTCCAGAAGTTAAAGAATATATTTAAAAAAAAAAAAAACAAGTAAGATGCTGTAAACATTCATAACAAGTCTTTGTAAGTGGTTATATTTTCATGTCTTGGGTAAATAAGAGTAGAAAGGTTAAATGGTATGCTGCATGTATTTTCAGCTTTTTAAGAAAATAAAGTGTTTTCTAAAGTAGCTGTGCCATTGTATGTTCTCAAATAGTGTGTAGGAATTCCATTTATTTCAGGTTCTTGTCAAAACTCAGTATTGTCAGTCTTTTCAATTTTAGTCATTCTAATGAGTGCGTAGTAGTATCCTGTTTTAATTTCCGTTTCTCTAATAACTAACGATGTTTAGCATCTTTCATGTTATTTGCCTCTGTACATTTTGGTGATGTGTTAAAATTATTTGCTTTTGCAACCTCATGAGAGAACTTGAAAAAAAGTTATTTCCCTTTTTTAATTGTGTTATTTCATTGTCGAGATTTGAGAGTATGTATTCTGGATACAGGTGCTTTATCAGCGTATGCCTTGTCGTTCATTTTCTTTTTATTTATTTATTTATTTATTTATTGAGACGGAGTCTCGCTCTGTCGCCCAGGCTGGAGTGCAGTGGTGGGATCTTGGCTTACTGGAAGCTCCGCCTCCCGGGTCCACACCATTCTCCCGCCTCTGCCTCTAGAGTAGCTGGGACTACAGGTGCCCACCACTATGCCCGCCTAATTTTTTTTTTTTTTTTTTTTTTTTTTTTTTAGTAGAGATGGGGTTTCGCCATGTTAGCCAGGACGGTCTCGATCTCCTGAGCTTGTGATCTGCCCGCCTCGGCCTCCCGAAGTGCTGATATTATAGGCATGAGCCACCGCGCCTGGCTGTCTTTCATTTTCTTAGCAGTATCTTTGAAAGTTTTTTTATATAAAGTTCAAATTATCGATTTTTCCTTTATGGATCATACTTTTGGTGCTGTATCTAAGAAATACAGTGGAATATGTGGATCTAAGTGGATATCTACTTGTTCAATACCATTTGTTGACAAGACCGTTCTTTCTTTACCAAACTACGTTTGCACCTTGGTCAAAAACCAGTTTTATATAATGAGGGACCATTTCAGGACTTTATTCTGTTTAATTAATATCTTTGCCTCCTGAACTCCAAAACCACACTGCCTGGATAACTGTAGCTTTGTAAGTCTTGACTTCAGGTAATGAGAGTTCTTTCTTTCTTTTCTGCCAAAAAAAAAAAAATCCCTCTTTTTCTCCAAGTTGTTTTGCCTATCCTACTTTTTTTGGCATTTCTACATAGAATTTATAACCAGCTTACCAATTTCTATAGAAACATGATGGATTTTGATAGGGATTACAATGAATCTATAGATTTATAGAGAACTGATATCTTAGCAACCTTGAGTTTTTCAATCCATTAACATAGAGTTCTTCCACTGATTTCCATATTTCAAAATCTCTCTTAGCAAAGTTTTATCTTTTCATTGTATGTCTTGTGCACTTTACATCTGCTTTACCCCTGTTTTTTGTGCTATTGTAAATGGCATTTTAATTTCAATTTTCAATGATTTATTGCTAATGTACTGAAATACAATTTATTCTCATATTGATCTTGTATTCTGCAACCTTGCAAAACTCAGTTATAATTGAAAGTCTTGTTCCCTGTAGGTGATTTTTGTCTTCTACAAATAAATACAGTTTTATTTCTTCCATTTCAATCTATATGGTTTGTATTTATTTTCCTTGCCAATTTGTACTAGCTAAAACCGCCAGTAAAATAGAAATAAAAAAATGTTGATGCAGATACACTTGCCTTGTTCCAGATGTTAGGGGAAAACATTCAGAATGATGTTAGCTGTAGGTTTTTCAAATATCCTCTTATCAAGATGATGTTCCATTTTATTCCTGGCTTGTTGGGAATTTTTATCAGAAATGGCTGTTGGATTTTGCCAATTTTTTTCCTCCATCAATTCATACAACCATGTGGTTATTCTCTCTGGATTTGTTAACATGAATTATATTGATTGATTTTCAAATGTTAAAGCAATCTTGCATTCCTGGGGTTAATGCCACTTCATCACAATGTATTAATTACCCTTTTAAAATATTATATATTTAAATATGTATACATATATATTTGTTAATTTGTATTTATATTTATGAGGAATATTGGTCTGTAGTTTTCATGCAATGCCTTTGGGACATATTATTTTCTTTTCAATTTTCTGGATGTTTGTGTAGAATTGGTATTATTTCTTCCCTTACTATTGCTGGAATTCTACAAGGGAGCCGTCTGAGTCTGTCATTTTCTTTGTGAAAAGGTGTTTGAAATACAGCTTTTTAATAGATAAAGGTCTATTCAGGTTATCTATTTCTTCTTGAGTGAGCTTAGTAGTTTGTATCTTTCAATGCATTTTTAATTTAATTTATTGTATTTATTGGAATAAAGTCATCACAATATTCTAGTATCTTTAATATTTATAGACTGTTACTAATGTCATCTCTTACATTCCAATATTGATAAATTCTGTCTTTTCTCCCCTTATACTGATCAGTCTAACTACAGGTTTATCACTTAGATGGATCTCAAATAACTCATTTTTGGTCTCAGATTTTTCCCTATTTTTCCTTATAATTGATTTTTTGTTTTATTTCTTCTGTTTCCTTGTACCTGAAGGACTTTAATTTGTCCCTTTTCTACATTATTTTTCTGGATTCTTAGTGTAAATGTTGAGTTCATTGATTTCAGACCCTTATTCTTTCCTAATATAAATATTTAGTCCTTAAAGTTTCCTCCAAATTCTATTCTAGCAGCATACCTCTAAATCTGGTATTTTTTCCTTTCCTTTTTTTCATTTATAAGTGTTTTATAATTTTCATTTTGATTTCTTCTTTGACATGTAGGTTATGTATAAGTCTGTTATTTACTTCTGCAACATTCTGGAATTTTTCACATATATTTTTATTAATTTCTAATTTCATGGTGGTCAGAGAAAACAGTTGTATGACTCAATTCTTACAAATTTATTGAGTATTTTTTTATGGCCTATAATATGGTCTAGGAAGGGAATATGGTGTGTTTTGCTCTTCTTTGGTATAATGACCTATAAGTATCAATTGGGTCAACTTGGTTGATAGTGCTCTCCATATCTTCTATATCCTTACTGATGTCTATCTATTCCTGCTATTATTGAGTGAGAAGTATTCAGCTCCCTAGCTATAATTGTGGATTTGTCTATTTCTTCTTGTAATTCTATCAGTTTTTGCTTTTAAGTACAGATGCTCCTCAACAATGTGGTTATGTCTGGACACACCCACTGTTTGAACTCACAGTGTGTTTATCTGTGCACAACTTCATAAGTCAAAAAGCATACTGAATGTGTATCCCTTCTGTACACTGTAAAGTTGAAAATTTGTAAGTCAGAAGCTGTTTGTATTTTGAAGCTCTGTCATTAGTTGCATAAATATTAAAATTATTATGTTCTCTTAGTAAAATGAACACTTTATCATTTTTAAATGACCTTTTTATCCCTGGATATGGCTTTTCTATGGAATCTACATTGTTTTGTATTAAAATAAGCACTCCAGTATTGGTTTTTTTGAAATTAATATTGGCATAGTATATTTTTTCATCCATTTACTTTTAACTTTTTTGTAGTTTTCCATGATAGTGTGTTTCTTATAGACAGCATATAGTGAAGGATTCATTTATTTTTTTAAATCTACTTCAAAAATGTTTGTCTTTTAATTGAGACAATTAGACAATTTTCACTTGATGGGATTATTGATATGTTTGGATTTAAACCTATCTCCTTAATATTTGTTTTCTATTTGGTCCAATTGTTCTTTGTTCCATTTTTTTCCCTCTTTTTTTTTCCATCTTTTGATTATTTTTATGTTCCTTTATATCTAGTTTATTAGCTAATTAGGTATAATTCTATTTTGTGATTCTAGTTATTACTTTTGGATTTATAGTATTTGTCTTTAACTTGTTTGAGTCTAGCTTCAAATATTATTGTATCCATTTATATATAGTATAAAACTGCCATACTATTTCTTCTCTCTAAGCTTTGTGCTATTATCATACATGTTAGTGCAATATATGTGTGTGTATATATATATACACAAATATATACATATTCACTCCCACTCTACATTTTTTTTTGTTTGTTTCTTTGTTTATTATCTAAGAGAATTATGTAATGAGAAAGTTTTCTTATACTTGTATTTGCCCACACAGTTACCATTTCTGGTATCTTTATTCCTTTGGGTAGAAGTAAATATATTTCTATCTGATAAAACTTTCCTTATACTTGAAAGACTCCTTTAATTTTTCTTATAATATAGATCTGCTGGTCTTTGATTTTTTTCAGCTTTTGTACATGTGAAAACATCTTTATTTTTGACATTTTAAAGTTTATTTTTAATTAACAAATGATTCCATACATTTATGGGGTTCATGATGTATATATACACACACATACAACTGTAGTATGATTTAACATATCCCTCAACTCACATACTTACCAGTTTTTATGTGTGGCGAGAACATCTAAAATCTATGTTCTTAGCAGTCTTCAAATATACAATACGTTATTATTCACAACTGCCTCCATGCTTCACAGTGAATTTCCAGAACTTATTCCTCTTGTCTAACTAAGCTTTTTACTTTAACCAATATATCTCCATTTCCCACCTCACTACCACCCACCCCAGTCCCTGGTTACCTCCATTCTACTCTTGATTTCACATAAAAGTGAGATCATTCAGTTTGTCTTTAGTCTTTCTGTGCCTGGTTTATTTCACTTAGGATGATGTCTTCCACATTCATCCATGTTGTTGCAAGACTGCCACGTGGAAGGCAAGATATCTTTCTTTTCATAAGGCTGAATAGTATCATGCTGTGTGTGTGTATATATATATATATATATATATCACATTTTCTTTATCCATTTATCAGTAGACAAACACTTAGGTTGATAAACACTTAGGTTGACTCCATATCTTTACCGTTGTGAGTAATACTGAAATGAACATGGATGAGGGAATATTTCTTCCTTTCCTTTGGTTATATACTGAGAAAGAGAATTGTTGAATCATACAATAGTTTTAATTTTAATTTTGGGGGGAACCTCCATACTGTTTTCCAAAATAGCTATACAAATTCACATTCCCACCAACAATGTACTAGGGTTCCCTGTCCTCCACATTTTTGTTAACACTTGTTATCTTTTTTTTTTTGATAAAGACTATTATAACACATGTGAGATGATATCTCATTGTGGCTTTCATTTGCATTTCCCTGATTGATTATTAGTGATGTTGAACACCTTTTCACAAACCTGTTGGCGATTCACATGTCTTCTTTTGAGAAATATCTATACAGGTTCCTACCCATTTTTTAAACTGGTTGCTTTCTTGCTATTGAGTTGTTTGAGTTTCTTAGATATTTTGGATATTGGCCCCTTAATCGGATGCACGGTTTGCAAATGTTTTCTCCCCATCTCATACATAGTCTCTTCACTCTGTTGATTGTTGCCTTTGGTGTGCAGAAGCGCTTTAGTTTGGCGCAATCCAATTAGTCTAATTTTGCTTTTGTTGCATGTGTTTTTGGAGTTGTATCCAAAAGTTTTTGCCAAATCCAATGTTAAGAAGCTCTTTCCTTGTGTTTTCCCCTAGTGGTTTTATAGTTTCAGATCTTATATTTAAGACATTAACCCATTATGATTTGACTTGTGTACATGGGACAAGGTAAGGGTCTAAGTTCATTCCTCTGTGTGTTAATATCTAATTTTCCCAGCTTACTGAAGAGAATGTCCTTTCCTCATTGTATGTCCTTGACAGCTTTGCTGAAAATCAGTTGACTGTAGATGTGTGGGCTCTGTTTTCTATTTCCTTGGTCTATATGTCTGCTTTTATGACAGTATGGGTTGTTTTGATTATTATAGCTTTTCGGTACATTTTCAAGTCAGGTAGTATGATGCCTCCTGCTTTGTTTTGCTAAAAATTGCTTTGACTATTTGAGATCTTTTGTTTTTCTAGACAAACTTTAGGGTTGTTCTTTTCTATTTCTGTGAAAAATGTCATTTCAATTTTGACAGGGATTGCGTTGAATCTGTAGATCACTGGGTAATACGGGCAATTTAACAATGTTAATTCCTCCAATCCATGAACACTGTATATATTTTCATTTGTTTTTCCCTTAAGTTTATTTCATCAATGTTTTATAGTATTCAGTATATGGATCTCTCATACACTGAATGTATTTAGTTAATTGTATTCTTGGTTAAATGTATTTCTAAGTTTTTCATTAATGCTATGACAAATAGGATTGTTTTCTTGATTTATTTTGTGAATAATTTGTTGTTAGTGTATAGCAATGATACTAATTTTAATATGTCATTTTGTATCCTGCAACTTATACTGAAATCAAAGCCAGTCAAGGACATTACAAAAAAAGACAATTATAGGCCAAAATCTCTGGTGAACACACATGTAAAAATCCTCAACAAAATACTAGTAAACTGAATTCAATAAGACATTAATAGGGTTATTCACCAAGTTTCTCACTTGATTTTGTGCTGCTGTAACAGAATATCTGAAACGGGGTAATTTATAATGAACAGAAATTTATTGGCTCACAGTTCAGAAGGCTGAGAAGTCCAAGATCAAGGGGCTGACATCTGACAGGGATCTTTTTTGCTGCATCATTTTGTGACAAAAGGGCAAAGAAAGGGCAAAAAGGCTGGGTGCGGTGGCTCACATCTGTAATCCCAGCACTTTGGGAGGCCGAGGCGGGCAGGTCACCTGAGGTCAGGAGTTCGAGACCAGCCTGGGCAACCTGGTGAAACCCCATCTCTACTAAAATACAATAATTAGCTGGGTGTGGTGGTATGTGCCTGTAATCCCAGCTACTCCAGAGGCTGAGGCAGGAGAAATGCTTGAGCCTGGGAGGTGGAAGTTCAGTGAGCCGAGAGAGTACCACTGCACTCCAGCCTGCGTGACAGAGCTAGACTCCATCTCCAAAAAAAAGGTCAAGAGATTGAACTTGCAGCTTCAAGCCCCTTTATAATCAACCTTAATCCAAGTAAGTGTGGAGCCCTTACTTACAGACTAAACATCTTCTGTTAGGTTCTACTTTTCAACACTATTAGATTGGAAATTAAGTTTCTAACAAATGCTTTCAATTAATTTATTTATTTTTGAGAGAGGATCTCACTCTGTTATCCAGGCTGCAGTACAGTGGTATGATCATGGTTCATCATGGTTCACTGCAACCTCAATCTCCCAGACTCAACTGACCCTCTCACCTCAGCCTCCCCAGTAGCTGGGACTACAGGTGTACACCATCATGCCCAGCTAATTTTTTGTTACGATTACCTTTTTTTTGGTAGAGACAGAGTCTCACCATGTTACTCAGGCTGGTCTTGAATCCCTGGGCTAAAGCAATCCTCCCACGTTGGCCTCCCAAAATGTTGAGATTACAGGTGTAAGCAACGGTGCCCAGCCCACACTTGCTTTTTTGAGGACACATTCAAACCATAGCATTCTTTTTGGCCCCTGGGCCCCAAAATTCATGTCTTTCTCACAAAATATATGCATTTCATCTAATGCATTTGGACATCGAAAGTCCAAAGCCCAGAGTCTCATCTAAATCAGATATAGGTGAAAGTCAAGGCAGGATGGCAAGGAGGCAATTTCCTTCAGGCATGAGCCTGTGGAATCAAGCAAGTTATGTGCTTCCAAAATGCAGTGGTGGGACAGGCATGGCATAGACATTCCTGAGGCATGATAGGTAGTCAAGGAAGTAACCATGTCTTTGGGACTCAGCGACTGCACCATCAACACAAGCCCCACAACCATGTCTTCGGGACGTGAAAACCACACCAACACAACAAACCCCAGGCGGAAGTGCGGACCGCCTATTGACGTCGTGGAGCGACCGTGGGGAATCTCGGGGGAACAATCAACTGACGTCGAACCCAGCGGAAGAAAAAGCTGTTCAGCCCGACAATTTTTGTTTGTTTGTTTGCTTTATATAAGGATAGGAGTTTGTGCTATGTTGCCCAGGCTAGTCTCAAACTCCTGGGCTCAAGCAATCCACCCACCTCTGCCTCCCAAAGTGCTGGGATTATAGGAATGAGTGTCACTGAGCCAGGCCAACAACACTGAATTTTAAAGCTCCAAGAATAATCCCCCTTGACTTTATGTCCCACCTTCTGGGCACACTAGGGTGGGAGTTGAGCCCCTAAAGCCTCAGCTAGTCCCGCTCCTATGGCTTTGCTGGATATATGGGTTAAAGTTGGGTGACTGCAGCTCTCCCAGGCCGGTGTTGCACATTGTAGCTCTGTATCTTGGGGGTGGACTTACCTTTATAGCTCTACTAGCCATTGCCCTAGTAGGGGCTCTCGTGGTGGCTCCAGACCCTCAACAGTCTACTGCCCTGACATTCATTGAAATCTAGGTGGAGGAAACAATTCCCCCACAGCTTTTGCATTCTGCATACCTACAGACATAACATCATGTGGATATTGTCACTTACACCTTCTGAAGCTGGAGCCAAAGCCACACTTGAACCCCTTTAAACCATACCTGGGGTGGTCAAGGAGTTCTGCATCAGAATGTGGGAAGCAGAGGCTTGAGGCAGCCCTGGGAAGTAAACCCCAAGACCTTGAGGGCACCCTAGGCTCTCTTTTGCAGGATTTCCTTCCCTCAGATCATGACACTTTGGGCCTATAATGGGAGGGACTATGCTAGTAATCTCCAAAGTACCTTTTTTTTTTTTTTTTTTTTTTTTTTTTTTTGAGGCGGAGTCTCGCTCTGTCGCCCAGGCTGGAGTGCAGTGGCCGGATCTCAGCTCACTGCAAGCTCCGCCTCCCGGGTTCCCGCCATTCTCCTGCCTCAGCCTCCCGAGTAGCTGGGACTACAGGCACCCGCCACCTCGCCCGGCTAGTTTTTTTTTTGTGTGTTAGTAGAGACGGGGTTTCACCGTGTTAGCCAGGATGGTCTCGATCTCCTGACCTCGTGATCCGCCCGTCTCGGCCTCCCAAAGTGCTGGGATTACAGGCTTGAGCCACCGCGCCCGGCCTTCCAAAGTACCTTTGAGGTTATTCTCCCATTGTCCTAATTAATAGCTCTGGCTTCATTCTATCCATACTGATCTCCTTATCAATCAGTTACTTGGCCACACTCTTGGTTCCCTTTCCTGAAAATATTCTATCAGTCTCTATGACATGCATGGCCAGCCTGAGAATTCTTCAAATTCCTAAGTTTTGTTTTGTTTGAGACAAATTCCTAAGCTTTGTTTTGTTTTGAGTCTCGCTCTGTCTCCAGGCTAAAGTACAGTGGCGCAATCTCAGCTCACTGCAACCTCCACCTCTCTGGTTCAAGCAATTCTCCTGCCTCAGTCTCCCGAGTAGCTGGGACTACAGGTGCGTGCCACCATGCCCAGCTAATTTTTGTATTTTTTTTTTTTTTTTTAGTAGAGACAGAGTTTCACCATGTTGGCCAGGCTGGTCTTGAACTCTTGACCTCATGATCCGCCCGCCTGGGCCCTCCAAAGTGCTGGGATTACAGGTGTGAGCCACTGGGCCAGGCCTGTTTTTTTTAAATGATAAATTTTATATTTAAATAATTTCCTGTCTTCTCTTATTTCACTGAATTTAAAAGAAGCCACACATTTTCAATGTTTTGCTCAGAGGTTTCTCCTACCAGATATCCTAGTTCATCGCTCTTAAATTCTACCATTTATAAAACTTTAGTGCATGACACAATGCAGTCAAGTTTTGTTTTTTTTTTTACAGTTTGTTAACAAAAATAGCATTTACACCAGTTTCCAAGAAAATATTCCTTTTTCTTGTCTGAGGCTTCATCAAAATGATCTTTACTCTCCATATTCCTACCAACATTCTGATTACGACCACTTAAATAATCTCTAAGAAGTTTCAGACTTCTCCTATAGCTCTCCTCTGCTAAGCCATCACTAGAATCACACTTAATGCACTAGTTCACTGCAATCTATGATTTTTAGAGCCTGCTCCTTCAAATTCTTCTAGCCTCCACCCATTACCGTGTTCCAAATCTACTTCTGCATTTTCAAATATTTGTTATAGCAACAACCCCACTTCTAGGTACCAATTTTACGTCTTTGTCTACTTTGTGCTGCTAAAACAGAATACCTGATACTGGGTAGTTTATAATAAGCAGAAATTTATTGGCTGATGCTTCTGGAGGCTGGGAAATCCAAGATCAAGGTAGCAGCATCTGCCAAGGGCCTTTTTGCTGCAGCCTCCCAAGGACAAAGAGAGCAGAAGAAAGAACAAGAGATTCAATTTGCAGCCTCAAGACTTTTAATAATCAGCATTAATCCATTTAAGAGGGTGAAGCCCTCATGAGTTAAGCACCTCCCATTAGCCCCTACCTTCCAACACTATTGCATTGGAAATTGAGTTTCCAACATGTGCTTTTGTGGGGGCACATACATTCAAACCATAACACTGTGAATCAAGTGGGATTGATCCCTGGGATGCAAGAATGGTTCAACACAGGCAAATTTGTAAATGTGTTACACCACATTAAAGAGTAAAGACAAAACTACATGATCTTTTCAATAGATGTTGAAAAAATATTTCACGAAATCCAACATCTTTTCATGATAAAAATTCTCAACAAATTATGTATAGAAGGAGTTTAACTCAACACAATAAAGGCCATATATGGCAAACTCACAGCTAACATCAGAGTCAATGGTGAAAAGTTGAAAGTTTTCCTCTACAGTCACAAACAACACAAGAATACCCACTCTCACCTCTTCTATTTGATGTAGTACTGGAAGTACTAGCTAGAGAAATTAGGCAAGAAAAAAGAAATAAAAGGCTTCCAAATCAGAAAGGAAGAGGTTAAATTATTTCTCTGTTTGCAGACAACATGATCTTATATATAGAAAATCCTAAAGATTCCCTCAAAAACAATTAGAACTAATAAATGAGTTAATTTTTTTATATCAGAGAGCTTTATTATGTGTTAAGTAGTGTGTATTTTTTGGAGATATAATGCATTTACCACAAAATCTACTATTTTTAATTGCAAAATGCCAGGTTTTTAAAAGTATATTCACAGAATTTTGCAAGCATCACCACTACTTAATTCCACATTTTCTTCATCCACAAAAGAAATTGTAATTCTATTTCTTGCTACCTCCACCTCCTGGCATTCACTAATCTACTTTCTGTCTCCATAGATTTGCCTATTCAAGACATTTCATATGAATGGAATTATGCAATAGGTGGCCTTTTGTGTCTGGCTTCTTTTTTTTTTTTTGAGACAGAGTCTTGCTCTGTCACGCAGGCTGGTGCCATGGGGCAATCTTGGCTCACTGCAACCTCCGCCTGTCAGGTTCAAGTGATTCTCCTGCCTCAGCCTCTGTAGTAGCTGGGATTACAGGCGTGCACCACCACACCCAGCTAATTTTTTGTGTCTTTAGTAGAGACGGGGTTTTATTATCTTGTTCAGGCTGGTCTCGAACTCCTGACCTCAGGTGATCCGTCTGCTTTGACCTCTCAAAGTGCTAGGATTACAGGTGTGAGCCACCACACCCTGCCTGATTTCTTTCACTTAACATAATGTCTTCAAGGTCATCCATGTTGTGGCATCTGTAAGTACATCATTTGTTTTTCTAACTAAACAATAGTCCACTGTAAAGATATGCCACATTTTGTTTATACATTCAGCAGTTGATAGATGTTTGGCTTGTTTCCACATTTTGGCTATTATGAATATTGCTTGTAAGAAAATTCATATACAAGTTTTTTATGTAAACATATGTTTTCACTTCTCTTGGGTTTATCTAGGAGTGGAATTTCTGGGGCATCTGGTAACTCTTTGTCTAAGTTTTTGAGGAACTGCTGAACTGTTTTTCACAGCAGCACATTATTTTACATTTCCACCAGCAATGTATAAGGATTCCAATTCTTCCTTTGCAGTTTGGATGAGTTTTATTTATTTTTCTTGTCTAATTGCCTTACCTGGAACTTCAAATACAATGTTGAATCTAAGTGATAACAGTGGACATCTTTGACTTGTTCCTGACCATAGGGCACTCCTCTGGCTGTGCCACCATTGTATATTGGGTATTTGAAGGACAGATAAATTATCCCTTTAGTTAATAGATTTTTAAATTGAGAGGAACCATACTTGAGGAATTGTATGTGAGGAACATACCCGAAGAGCCTCATCTATGCCAGGACCTAATTTAAATATGATTCTGCCTTTTGGGCTGAAGCTCTAATGGGATACATATTTTTCCAAACCTTTGAGAGTATGGGAAAAGGGTAAGTGTATTTTTCCTGTGAGAAGGATGTGAGTCACTAAGGACCAGAGGAGACTGTGGCAGTCAGCTTCTGAAATGGTCTCCAAAGATTCCAACCTCTTGGTATTCACATCTTTGTGTAATCCCGTCCCATGCGGCATCATGTTTGGTCTGTGGGATGGCATGCCACTTCTGAGACTAGATTATAACAGACCTTGTGATTTCTGCCTCTCTTTTTCTCTTTTGGATCACTCACTCTGCAGGAAAGTAGCTGTCAATTATGAGCAGCCTATGGAGAGGCCCACACTATGAGAAACTGAGGTCTTTGGAAGGTCCTGAGTAGAGAAAAACTGAGGCTTCCTGCCAGTTACTAGGTCTGTGAGTCTTCTTAAAAGCAGATTCTCTAGTGCCAGGCAAGCCTTTTGGCAACTTTAGTCCCTGCTGACATCCTGAGTGCAACCTGAACTACAAAGATGAACTGCTCCCAAATTCCTGACTTTTGAGACAGAATCTCGTTCTGTTGCCTAGGCTGGAGTGCAGTGGGACAATCTAGGCTCACTGCAACCTCAGCCTTCCAAGTTGCAGGGATTACAGGCATGCACCACCATGCCAGGTAATTTTTGTAATTTTAGTAAAGATGGATTTTCACTGTGTTGGCCAAGATGGTCTCAAACTCCTAACCTCAAGTAATTCACTCACCTCAGCCTCCCAAAGTGCTGGGATTATAGGTGTGAGCCACTGTGCCCAACCAACATTTCTTGTTTTAAGCTTCTAAGTTTTGGAATAACTTGTTATGCAGTAATAAATGATAGGAGTGGGCCCACCCTTCTAGGAGGATTGGGCAAGAGAAAGATGAGCAGCTGTCTCACATCTATTGATTTGCTAGTAACTAATATTGAAAAGACTAGGTCTTCCCCAGGACTCTGAGACATGCCATTGTTTGACATGTAATTGATACTGGCTTAGGTACAGAATGACAGCCACGTTGTGGCTGTATAGAGTGTTCTTCAAAAAAAGACCTCACTCTCCCCAGGCCAAAATAGGTTTAAGACTGGTCTAATCACAAAAATGGACTATTTTGAGCCTGTTACATAAGGGAGAATGGATAACGTATAGATGTATTTTCATGGTTCCTGTGATATATATGCTACTTTTAAAAATTATTCATTCTTCACAGAAAGTCCCTGTACTAGCTTTAAGGTTACTGAAACTTCTTTCTTTGTATTCCAGCAACCAAAGAAGACTTATATGTTTTCTAGATTGAATTAGATAAAGTCTATTTCGAAAGATTCATTAGATGGCTTACGTTGTGGCAAGAATACATGACAAGATTCAGAAAGATCCTTAAGCCTACTCTGGCCAAATATGGGCTGAGCTTGAAGGCCAGCTCTGGAGTGACTTCTGATCAAACCATTTATCAGGCTATATTCTCACATGGTAATATCTGGCCATCCTAACATAGTATGGGATCGACTAGAATTTCAGATTGGTTGAGTGATTATTTAATGGCAGATGCAGCTTCATTGAAGCCTTTATTCTAATGAAGAAAGTTTAGGGTTGGCAGCCCTGTAGTAGCTCAGTTGGTATTTATAAGTGGCAGGGATTATATTTTAGTGTTAAAATCTCAATGTGTTCATATGCACTGGTGTTTTGTGGGTGTTCTCAGCTTTCGTCTCACACAATTCAGTGAAACAAATACCATATTAACATATTAGCACTGAAGCCTGCTTGCCATTCTCCAAGGCTCATGTTGGAGTGTTATCTGGAATTCAGAAATTAGCATTTTCGCGTCCTATGTCCAGAAAGTGTGTCATACCCAGTATATACAGCTTGAAGACCTGCCATAAAGACTGCGTATAAGGTCTGGTGCGGTGCCTCATACCTGTAATCCCAGCACTTTGGGAGGCTGAGGCGGGTGGATCACCTGAGGTCAGGAGTTGGAGACCAGCCTGACCAACATGGAGAAACCCCATCTCCACTAGAAGTAGAAAATTAGTCTTGCATGGTGGCGCAGGCTTATAATTCCAGCTACTTAGGAGGCTGAGGCAGGAGACTCACTTGAACCTGGGAGGTGGAGGTTGTGGTGAGCCGAGATCGCGCCACTGGCCTCCAGCCTGGGCAACAAGAGTGAAATTCCGCCTCAAAAACAAAACAAAACAAAACAAAACAAAACAAAACAAAACAAAAAGACTGCGTATAAGAGAAAGAAAAATGGTAGTACCTCTACTAATTTCTTAAACTCCTAATTCTACCTTGATTATTTGGCATTATTCCCTTTTTCCCCAATTCTGCTTCAGCAATGTAAATGCAACACCACAAGATGGTGCTGTTATAACATCATACTTTTGAATTTGTCTATTCATGTGAAGTTGACTGTAAAAAGGGATGAAACAATATTACCGCTATTCTATTCAATGTATACTGTCAGAATATAAACTGAAGTCTGTATGAAGTGTTAAGCTATGATAGGAAGATATAAACAATTTGCTTTTTGTTCTTGAGTACGAAAGACACAAATCTTATTTCTCTTCAACATTTTTATCCACTGCTTATATTTAAAGTCTAAATCTGCACTATGCAATGCAGTAGCAACATGTGGCTACCACACACTTGAACTGTGACTCTTTCAAAGCCAAACTGAGATGTGCTGTAAGTGTAAAATAAACACTACATACTGCACACACGGAATCAAGAAAAGCAAAATCTCAGTAATTTTACATCGACTACATGTTGAAATAACGATATGTTGGATATAGTGGAGTAAAAAAAAATACTATGAGGATTAATTATACCTGTTTATTTTTACTTTTTTGTGTGTGGCAATTAGAATTTTTTTTTTTTGAGACGGAGTTTCACTCTGTCGCCCAGGCTCCAGTGCAATGGCATGATCTCAGCTCACTGCAGCCTCCACCTCCTAGGTTCGAGCAATTCTCCTGAATTTTCACCATGTTGACCCAGCTGGTCTCAAACTCCTGACCTCAGGTGATCCGCCCAATTTGGCCTCCCAAAGTGCTGGGACTACAGGAAAATTTTGAATTATATATGACTCACTTTATGTTTCTATTGGACAGTGTTGGTCTAAGATCACACAATAAATAATTACCAGAGGAGTCTTTTCTGGCACCAAAACCTAAATATGTCATGGTATGGTAACCTAATAGTAACCTAATACCCAGATCTCTCCTAATTTTAAAAGACAAGTTCCAGATATGGAGATTTGAGGGCATTTCTTAAAATGAAGGAGGAATAGATTTCATTTAAATTGACTATAATACTATCCTTCCAAACTCCTATCCCTCGTGGTTTTGCAGTGACTGACTCCTCTTTTGGCTTCTGCCCTTAAACTGACAGGAAACCACTGTTAGCAACACAGGTCAACTAGGAAGTGGTCAGTAAGTATGTCTGGAATGAATCAGCGAATGAAAGGATGACTAGATCGATGTAGGTAGGCATCATCTCTGAGTGTGAATGGAGTGCCGTTAAATGTGGCTTTGCCTCTGCATTAGAACCTGCTGTGACCTTTTCAAATGCCTTCTCTACTGACTTTACTCAGAAGTCAACTTTTCCCTTCCTCCTGAGCTTTGAAGTCTCTCAAGAATCTGCAAGTCTAGGTTTGCAAAATTTATTTGCTAATGCCTCATTTGTTTTGGTTTCTAAGGCTCATATTTTGGTGCCAAATCCATTTACATATCGGAGACAGATAGGAATGAAGATAATAGTCCAAGAGCCCAGCTGCACTTTGTCATTTGGTTTCCACAGGCTTGGACTTTATATTCATGTGAGGATTAGAGAAATAGACAAAGTAATAAAAAGAAGTGGCTGGTCATCAGAACGAAAGTGAAAATGGAAGAAACTATTCACTCCTTTCTTTTAAGCACTGATAGTTAAATATCCACTACATTTAGTGTATGTGTGTGTGTGTGTATATACACACACATATATATATGTGTATGTATATATATATATATATATATATATATATATATATTTTTTTTTTTTTGAGACAGAGTCTTGCTCTGTCACCCAAGCTGGAGTGCAGTGGTGTGATCTCATCTCACTGCAACCTCCACCTCCTGAGTTCAAGCTATTCTCCTGCCTCAGCCTCCTGAGAAACTGAGACTACAGGCGCATGCCACCACACCCAGCTAATTTTTGTGTTTTTAGTATAAACGGGGTTTCACCATGTTGGCCACGATGTTCTCTATCTCTTGACCTCATGATCTGCCCGCCTCGCCTCCCAAAGTGCTGGGATTACAGGCGTGAGCCACTGCGCATGGCCAATATAATTCTTTTTATGTTGACAATATGCAAAAGGTAGCTCTATCCATGAGTAGAAGAGGCTGCATAGTCATACGTTAGATATACCCGAACTTTCATTTACACAAAGTAACTGTGGGGTAATAGTGTCCCAAAATGTAAAGAATGATATTTTACCATTAGATATGTCTGGTTTGCAATTCTAACCTTTCCACATACTATTTAACCTTGGGCAAGTTTTTAACATCTATGAGCTTCAGTTTTCATACTTACAAAGAGAAGGCAATATTGCCTACCTGATATTATTAACAAAATGATTAAATTTGAAAATACAGATAAAATACTAATGCAATTTCTGACACAAAATAAGTAAGTGTAGCTATTGTAGATCTTTAATTAAGGCCAAAGTGTTAATGCTTACAAGTATCTGTACGTGTATGACAGTCAAAATAATGAAGTCCCTTAATAAATAATTCTACAAATTTGATAAGACTGGAATAATCGGATGCTAAATTTTCTCTCTCTTATTGTATTTACTTCTGAGAACTGAAAAGCTTTTTGGTCCTCAGTAGATAAGCAGAGAAAGTAAACTTACTATTAGAAAATAATTCTGTTAAAGCGTGGACTGAATGGACCTTAAAATGAATTCAAAGCTCACACTTAAAAGTTTAGAGCCATTCATTTATCTGTTTGTTTACAGAAACACTTATTGAGTGCCTTCTATGTATAATGAACTCTGCTGGGTGATGTCTAATGCAGAGTGTTTCTCAACCAGGTGTCCAGGAGAGAACTGAGCTGTCGTAACCTAGTGTATCTATTATACGTAATGAGTTAACATTTTTCCTAGGCATCTAGAATGATACAAGTTATGCACCTTCCTTGAGGAAATTAGGAAAATTATCACGTAAATAAGTTTCTGGGTTTTATGGCCAGGAAAGAAGTCCAGTTGAGAAAATGTAGGTGGCAGGGGGGGAATCCAAACATATATACTAATTATAATAGAAGATAAAATGAAATAAATGCAAAATAAGCGAAATATAAAATAGAATGGAAAGAAAATGACTTCTAACAAGAGGATCAGAACAAATAAATTACTGAAGGGAATCCTGAATGATGAAAATCATTGCCCTCTTTTTTTGTTCTTTCTCCTCTTTAGAATGTGCAACCTATTGTATTATGCCCTGGGATTGTTTCAGGGATGAAATGGTCGAGAAGCTTATGAGGTTTCTGGAGAAGTGATAAGGGTTATTGAGGGGTACACTAGCAAATTATTGTGTGAATTCAGAGTGGGAGGCTGATGTCTTCAGAAATTCCTTTGCTGCTGTGAAGAAAAGTAAATGTCATAATTTATTTTCTCCTCATACTGCGAAAACCAGTATCTATTTCACTCTAAGAGTTAGGAAAATCCCATAGAAAGCTTTTTAAAAGACCTAACAATAAGAGAGCAGAAGGGAAAACTCAGGGTGACATTAGAGATTATGACACCAGAGAAAGACATGCATTAGTGACCCAAATTCTAAACACACCTAAGTAGTTATTTATTTTTAAGGACTAGTGCAATTTCTTTCTTGCTTGCTTGCTTTCTTGCTTTCTTGTTTTCTTCTTCTTCTTTTTTTGACAAGCTCTTGTTCTGTTGCCTAGCCTGGAGTGTAGTGGCATGACCATAGCTCACTGCAGCCTCAAACTCCTGGGCTCAAACAATTCTCCTACCACAGCCTCACTGGGACTACATAAACTTATTTTTTTAAGTAAAATATTTCAGTATTTCAAAAGACGAATTTTCTCACTCCAGGGGGTAAATTAGAAGCACTCTAAGAAAGTGGATGGTGAATTGGAGGAAGGTAAGCAAGCAGATATAGTATAATGCCAATGGATTTCTCTACTGAAAAATTAATTTTCTAGGACCAAGTATATGAGATCATATTCTTTCTTTCTAGATAAACTAACATTTACATAAAGTCACACAGTCTCAGAAGACAGATGCACAAGCAATCTCCAGCGTCAACACCATCTTCCTGAGATATCTCAGTAAAGAAAGGAGAATCCCTAGCCAAAGAGGGTAGTTGAGCGTGACAGTTTCTTACTACTCCAGGGAATACAGGGGATAGTGACAGAGTCATTCTGAGAATCTCCTGGCCTCCAGGGAACAAGGAGCTTGTCACTGCTGAGACTGAAGGGAGGAGGCAAGAGGTGTCTAAGAGAGTAACACTTCCCACCCTTCCTCAGATCCCCGTGTACAGGAACAGTATTAGTAACTTCATATAAAATGCCGTGCAGGCCAGCCATGGTGGCTCACACCTGTAATCCCAGCACTTTGGGAGGCCGAGGCGGTGGATCACGAGGTTAGGAGATGGAGACTCTCTTGGACAACATGGTGAAACCCCATCTCTACTAAAAATACAAAAAAATACAAAAATTAGCTGGGTGTGGTGGTGCATGCCTGTAATCCCAGCCATTCGGGAGGCTGAAGCAGGAGAATTGCTTGAACCAAGGAGCAGGGAATTGGAGGTTGCAGTGAACGGAGATCATGCCACTCCACTCCAGTCTGGCGACAGAGCAAGACTCGTCTCAAAAAAAAAAAAAAAAAAAATATATATATATATATATATACACACACACACACACACACACACACACATATTGTGCAATCGTTGAGTTGGAGCAGTCAATTTGCATTTACTACCTATTGACTTTAATTGCTTGAATGCAAAGTCTGATGAACAAAGAAATAATGTATTATTCCACATAGGCTTTTGCTTGGAACTAAGGAGTGGGTAAAGAATGCAGAAGTGTTTCCTAAGGCCTTAGGAGGGCATCATCTTAGAAACTCATGAGTCTTGAAAATTCTAGAAGTACAATGAAAGGAATGTCACATTTTCCATTAGCAATTCATTCCTGAGAAGGTGATGTACAGTAGATTTGTGATAATGCTTTTTGGCATGTTAATAAATATATTTTTACTTAAAATTATTTCTGCTAAGATTGCTAACTCTTACATTATCCCTTGAGATTTTATCTTCCGTTTCGTTTGCACGGTTGTCACTCTGAAGGCTCTGCTGTGTAGAGTCAGCACGGGAGGCATCTACAGCCTGTGGCTTCCTTAGACTCTTGCTGGGTATTCTTATATCTTGTTCCTGGAAGATTTTCCTGCCATTTTCATGAGCCTGAAAACTTTTCAAAAGCTCAGGATGTCAGTAAACTCGCCGTTGTCTGTTTCTGTTGCACTTAATATTCCTTTTCATTTACTTCCTTGAATTTCCACCAGAGGGCACAATAGCCTAGCTAATACACAGTTTAGAGCTATTCAGTACATGAAGTGCAACTTTCTGGACTTGATTACGATGGTTCTAATTTCATTACTCCAAGGTGTTGTGGTTAAGAGTGGGGTCTCTGAGTCCAAACTGAGTTTGAATCCCACCTCTGCTATTTGCTAGCTCTGTGATCTTGGAGAATTCCTTAATTTCCTTTCTGAGCAAGTGTTCTTGTAAAATGAACGCACCAGTCTTCCTTTTGGGCGGCTGCGAGGATTAAATGAATTTGGACACATATCCAAAGTACTTGGAATATGTCTGGCATATAATAAAGCACCAAGTGAGAAATGATCTCAAATTTTAAGAAAATGACAGTTTTACTTACCTGGGGGTTACTTGAAAAGCATCAAAGAGTTGAAAGCTGCTAAATAGAGTGAATTACTACCATTTTGAGTGTTAGGTGTGTGGCAAGGGCTACGTACATGCATTATTTCTATCCAAGAGATATATGAGGAAGAATTCTATGTTCATTTGCTCACTGACTTATCCCAAGTGCTAGAACAGTGCCTAACACATCGTAGGTGCTCAATAAATATGTTTTAAATGAATGGAAGATAACTCTATTAATCCATGTATACAGGTAGGAAAAATTGAGACTTAGGAAGTTGATAAAAGTTGTCCAGGATCATACAAGTAAGTGAAATATGTTGTACCTTCACCCAAATCTATCTAATTCCAAACCAACTTTCTTTCGACAGGGTTGAAGAAAAATTGAGAGGGTTGAAGAAAATGAACTTTTGGTTGACTTTCATAAATGAACTGCCTGGCTGAGTTTTTCTGCTATTAGGAAGGAGACTGTAAGGCATTTTTTTTAGTAAGGCGTTTCACCAAGATTTCAGTGGTACTTTGAAAAAAAATAACAGATTAGTTACTTTCAATTAAGTCTAACAAATATTCGTAAATCATATTTTCCTTTAGACATTTTGAAATCTATTTTCCATAACTGAATGGAATAAGCAAAATATAAAGGAAAAAAACACTTCATAAAGCTGCTTACATTTAAATTCACATTTTTCTTTTTTTTCTTTTTTTTTTTTTTTGAGACGGAGTCTCGCTTTGTCCCCCAGGCTGGAGTGCAGTGGCCAGATCTCAGCTCACTGCAAGCTCCGCCTCCCGGGTTTACGCCATTCTCCTGCCTCAGCCTCCCGAGTAGCTGGGACTACAGACGCCCGCCACCTCGCTCCGCTAGCTTTTTGTATTTTTTAGTAGAGACGGGGTTCCACCATGTTAGCCAGGATGGTCTCGATCTCCTGACCTCGTGATCCGCCCGTCTCGGCCTCCCAAAGTGCTGGGATTACAGGCTTGAGCCACCGCGCCCGGCCATAAATTCACATTTTTCGAGAGCTCGATGACTGATTCACAGTTCATGCTCAGCATGTGTTTGTTGAATACCTGTGTATGAGACGGAAAGGAAACAAACAACTATAGCTGAAGTTTTCTAGTCCTTCGGTATAGAAAGAGCAGGCTGCTGGCCAGCAGCTTCAGTGTCACCTAGAAACTTACTAGAAATGGAGTCTCATCCCCTGACTATTGCATAAGAATTACCATTTTAATAAGGTCCCCAGGTAATTTATATGCATATTAAGGTTGGGGAAATTCTGCTTTAGCCAATATGGTTAACTGTGGAAAACAAATGATTGATTCCCTTCAACTAATTAATCACATCACATTGAGAATGTTTCAAAAGCAAGAAACTGGAAGGACATTTATGCTGGGCACCACAAAACCCCAAAATATATTTGGGGAGAGGGGGTGAAACTCTCACAGAGTGAAACTCTGCGAGAATGTGTTAAAAAATGAAACTACAAATGAATGTGTTTATTCTTTTTAGAGACTTACACCCATCATGCCCATTTAGTAGTTTTCTCCAATTTTACAAAATGATTTCTTGCGTGGATTTACTTGTATGAAAGGTTTGATTTCCCTTTATTTATGGGCTTACATAGCCTGAAGTCATTTTATTGTCATATTATCCTTACACTGTGTGTGAATCATCAAAATGTGTTTCTTAAATCCAAGGCAGAGGTGGGGAGCCAGGCTAAAATGTATGAGACCGTCATTCTCTGTGACAGATGTCTCATGTCAAATTATAAAACATTTCTGTCTACGAAAAGACAAAGAAATCTGCAGTGATATATACAAGGTTCAGTTACATAGAAATATTGAAAAACATTTCTGCTTAATGTACTATACTATATATAATACATGTATACATATATTATACATGCATGCATATATGCGTATTTTGTATGTGTAGACATCTATAGCAATCATTTTAGTGGTTTCTATGTAATATCATTAAATATAATAATTTTTATAAAATTTGTTATGCCTTTTCATGTCTTTTCACAAGTTTAGAGTCACCAAAATATAATTTTTTATAAAAAAAATAGATACTTGTCTTTGTAAATACTTAAATTTTTTTCTCAAATTTTATTTTATGTTTATAGAGACAGAGTCTCCATATGTTGCCGAGGCTGGTCTTGAACTCCTGGGCTCAAGTGATTCTCCTGCGTCACCCTCCCAAAGTGCTAGGATTACAGGCATAAGCCACAGCTCGGCCTACTTTTAAAAATTACAACGGACTATTAATATTGGGATATCTTGGTAGAGTTTTTTTTAGTGTTCCCTCATATCTGTATAGTCCAGTACAACTATAAATTGTTAATAAACTAGCAATAATAATAGTAATAAAGTGATTTCCTCCAATGATTTACAAATTTTCTTTAATCTACACATGATTTTTCATCTGTAAAACTGAACTTTTTCTTTTTAAAATATGAGCTGGTTACTGCATTTTAGTGGTTACTTGTGCCTCTGTGACTTGAAACTGACTTCATCTATAATATATAGAATATTTTGGTTAGATCGTCTTGAAATAACTTTTGGTTTAGTTCAAAACCAGAATGATAGTGTTGGTTTTCCCATTAAATTGCTATGAATTGGCACAAAACCATAGATTTTATATGTCTAATGTTTTGTCCTTACCTCAAATGTTATTGAATAAACTGGAAACACTGATGGGCTCATTGAACATCTAAGGATTCTTTCCCTCCCACCAAAGGAAAGGGGAAGGAAACAAACTGGCATCATCGGTGGCTGCAGTGAATTCACCTGGAAAATACTGTGCTTTACCTTGCTATTTTGTACTTACTTCAATAAAGCAGGTGTTCTATTCTGCTGAAAATAGTTTTATACTTGTTTTCGAAGACAGATGTTCTAACTGCTTTTTTCTCTCTGTCTTGTTTTTCAATGAGTTCACAGAAACTGCACTTCTACACATTGGCAGTGTTGTAGTGATCTTTGGAAATGTAGTCAAATTGGAGAATTCCCTCCATAGCAGTAGTTTAGATCATTATCAATGGGAAAAAGATTTTTTATACCCTTTTTTTGGTATACTAAAAAATTTTAGTATACTCCTGTTTTGTTTCATTCGAAAATAGTTTTTGTGTACGATGGAGTTCACAGGCAAGGTCGCAGTCTTATGATTTAATGTCTGTAAGAAAAGAGAACAACAGATATCAGGAAATAAACGCTTTGATTTTGTTGTAAGTTAAATAAATTCCATGGAAATTTGATCTCTGAAGGCTAATAAGCAAGGCATGATGCTCAAATCGATGGAATAATGTGAATATTTTTACCAACAGTAAGACCATGTCAAGAACTCGTTAACTGAAAATGCTGCTCCACTCCCATCAAATCACCGAGTAGAAGAGGGATGTTTTTTAAAAGTAAATCAGATTATGTGCTAGACACTCTGGAGGAAGAAAATCTTAGGACAAAATAGTCCCATCCTTAAGGAGGTTTCAGTTCAGTGATGACCCTGGGAGTAATGCTGTACAAAGGGTCAGCTTCTTAAGTGAATAGATGTGAGCTCAAATTTCATTTCCATTATGCATAGATATGTATATAAACACACACATATGTATACATACACATATACATATAAAGATATATGTATCCCAAAAAAAGAAGAAAAAAAAAGAAAAGAAAAAAGTAATAAAAGCAAAAGCAACCACAAAACATATATGTATCTTTATTTTGTTTGAACTAGGTTTATAAATTTTTATTTTTGTTTATTTTATAATGTATTGTCATAGAGTCATAGCATGCTGTTTTAATTCTTTCAATTTTTCTCTACAGTTATTTTACCTTTTTCAGTCCTAATATAATTTATTTGAGAATTCCTTTTGTGTCTATCAAGCCTCTTAAAAATATTTTTATTAGTCTTTTAAAAAATACCAGCTTTCGGCTTTTTTGTGCATCTCCTTATTTTATTGATTTCTACATTATGAGTTTCTGTTCTTGTTCTTGCAATTTCTTTCTTTTTATGTCTTTGTACTCCTCCCACTGTTCTAGTTCTTTTTCTTGACTTAAATAAATGACCAACTTTCAATCTTTCTTTTTAAGCATATGCAATTAGGGCGATGGATATCTTTCCCAATATTACATCAATTGTAGGCCAAAAGTTATAATATGTATTTTTTTCCACTGGCATTTCATTGTAAATGTTTTATTAGTTCCATTACTAAGTTTTTAGACTCAAACATTGCTTATAAATAAATACGTTTAAATTTCTAAATAAATAGAATTTCAGGTCTATCTTTTGGATTTTGATTTTGAACTTTATTTTACCATAGAAAATACAGTGAGAAGGTATACATGATACTGATTTTCTGGGATTTGTTTTGGGAACTAGTGTGTAGTCCAGTTTTAAAAGTGTTCCATGTTTACTTTATTTATTTATTTATTTTTATTATTATTGTTATACTTTAAGTTCTAGGGTACATGTGCATAACGTGCAGGTTTGTTACATATGTATACTTGTGCCATGTTGGTGTGCTGCACCCATCAACTCGTCAGCACCCATCAATTCGTCATTTATATCAGGTATAACTCCCAATGCAATCCCTCCCCCCTCCCCCCCCCATGATAGGCCCCAATGTGTGATGTTCCCCTTCCCGAGTCCAACTGATGTCATTGTTCAGTTCCCACCTATGAGTGATTTCAACAAATGTGTATTCTCTACTTGTTGAGTATAGGCTGCTATTTGTGTTTGTTAATTGTATTATATAAGCTTTCTAAATTCTTACTATTTTTTGACTGTTTTATCTATCAATTTTCATAGAGGTATATTAAAAGTTAGGAATATATCTATTTCCTCTTGCATTGTTGCTACTATAACAGCAGGGATAGTTTCTGAGTAATGTGTCTTTAGGCAATTTCATCATTGCACAAACATCATAGAGTATACTTACACAAACCTACAGCCTACTGCACACCCAGCTGTATGGTAGAGCCTCTTGCTCATAGGCTACAAACTTTTACATCATGTTACTTCACTGAATACTGTAGGCAGTTGTAACACAATGGGAATTATTTGTGTATCTAAACATATAAAAGGTACAGTAAGAATATCATATAAAAGATAAAAAATGGTATACCTGTTTAAGACACTTACTATACATAGGGCTTGCTGGACTGGAAGTTGCTCTGCGTGAGTCAGTGAGTGAGTGGTGAGTAAGGGTGCAGGCCTAGGACATTAATTTAAACTGCTGTAGACTTTATAAGGTCTGTATACCAAGGCTACACTACATTTATTTCAAAAGATTTTTTATTTTTTAATAGTAAATTAACCTTAACTTACTGTAAGCTTTTTACTTTATAAACTGTTTTTTTAAACTTTTTGACTTTTCTTTTCTTTTTTAGATAGGACCTTACTCTGTTGTCCAGCCTGGAGTGCAGTGGCATGATTATGGCTCACCGCAGCCTCAACCTCCTAGGCTCAAGCAATCTTTCCACCTCAACCTCCCAAGTAGCTGGGACTACAGGCACAAGCCAGCAATCCTCTCTAATTTTACTTTTATTTTTTGTAGAGTATCATTAGTTACACATGGGCATTTCTAAGAGTAGATGATTATTGCATATTCTATATTCATATGTTGTTTGAGGGTTTATTCCCCCATATCCTAACCACAATTTATGACTTGTTTAGTTAAAAAAACTTCATTCCTGTGGAACTACTGATGGAAGCATCACTGTATCCAAATTTGGAATATTCTGTACCAACTGTCAAACACATAATTTTTATTGACTTAAATTTCCCCTGCAAATAAAATCTTGTGCAGGTTTACATGAGGACTCAAAGCAAAACCACCTTCTCTTTCTCTCCAGCATAGTTGAAGAATGGCTTTCTGAACTAGCGGTATCATTAAGTGCATAACTAGTTGAACAAACCATCGTAGGACCAGAGCATCTCATGGCAGGATACAATTTTAAATAGCTTCTAGTCTAATAAAGTTTCCTTTATGAGTTTTCCATATATGCAGCCAGGTACACCTGATTTGTCTGCCATGAGAATTTTTCTGTTCTACTTTCAGAAACAAGGATAATTATGGCAACTAACATGATTGAGTGCCTTCTCTGTGTTAGGCATTAAGCTAAGCACTTTCCATGGTATAAACTCATTTTGTTAATCTAACTCCCTCCTCCACTCCCGACAAAAAACTCCCAGACTCTTTCAGCCAGGTGCTTTTTTTTGCCTCTCAAGTTACTAATGTTTACCCTGGGACTCTCAAAGGTGAAGTAACTTAAGCCCAGGTTTATCTGACTGGCAAGACTGTGTGCCCTTGGGCTTGAAAGTGCCACAACCTCTTGTCAACTCCTCCCACCATGGGTACCCAAGATCTTTGCACTTTGCTCCCTCTCTCTGCCTTTCCACCTACTCTTTCTTTTTAGAATAGCTTTGATACTAAACATTGCTATAAATTTAAGTAAAAATGCCATGCCTTTGGAGGACTCATAATTTCAGTCTTGTCCCTAACTGAGATGAAATAATACATCTTGTGGAATAAACTTTGGGATCCTTGAGAAGATGTTTTGGGAACAGGAACCTTCCTTGAGGCCTCTGAATCATAACCCACAGATCTCTACTCCTTTATGACTAACACTGACCTTTAGGGGCACTATTGGCTTTTCAGCTCTCCACTCCTGGAGCTATGACAACCATCTCAGATGAAGGAAAAAAAATGGAAGCTACAGATGATGTATAAGGGATTCATAGGAAGAAAATGATAATGTATCCATTCCCAGATGACAGTTATATTTTAGGATAATCTACCTTTCATCAAATACAGGGTGTGCACAGAATTATTATTTTTAAAAAATCACATTCTTCAACATATTTCAAAACTTCATTTTTTATGATAGCTTTTAAACACGATTATAAGAGAAATGACATATCAGAGGGATAAAATGATATTTTAAATTTGAGTTGCCATCATATAATTGACTTTCATATTGATAATTCTTTTTGCTTATTTATGCATGAGCACTGTGTGTCAATTTAGGGGAAATAACACCTATTTCTCATTTTTTTTTTCTGTAGTTTTCATTTTATATCAAGTTTATCCTAAGTGCTTTCCCAATTGTTCTTTAAATTTATTTGAATTGTGTGTATAGTATAGTATAATATCTTGCTGTGTGACACTATTGGTTTTATAGCTTTTATACAGCAAAACATTACTCCCTAGAAATAATTGTTAATGTTAAAATACTGAGCACATTATTAAAAGTGACAGGTTTATTCAGGCAGATTGAATAGCATGAGCATGGGTGAGATCTGTGTATATTATTTTGAGATGTAGCTTTGAGTAATTTAGTCCTTAGTTACCAGAACTGAAAGGGAAAAAAATAATATTTAAAGGTCTAGAACACTCTTAATAGCCTTATTTTTCTCTTATGATTAAAATGTAATGCCAAAATACATTAAGTCATTTCATTTATTATTCTAATATGCTCATTAAGGTTATATAGCAATAAAAAACAGAATTGGAAAATAATAAAGGGATAGATTGACCAAATGTTATCCAGAGGCATTATGGAAAACAGACAGGAACATCTACTAATCTGCCAAAATATGTTCTTTAGCTCTTTCTGAATTTTGAGTATATGTTTATCTTTAAAGTATGCATTTCTGATTATTAGATGCTACCATATATTGCTGTTCAAAAAATTTCTTATTAAAATGAGTTTAAAAGATTTAGGCCATCAGAGATGTTCTTTTATTGATAAGCATTAGAGAATACTGGTGTTCTTGCCACTAACACACAAACAAAAAAGGGAACATGCGGAAACTTTGGGAGGTGTTGGATTTGTCTATTGTCTTGATGGTAGTACTCTGGTTTCTCTTTAACTCATATTGTCTTGATTGTGGTGATTGTGATGATGAATCACAGGTATTCAGATATGTCTAAATTCATCAAGTAGTACATGTTAAATATATGTGGTTCTTTGTGTATCAATTACACCTCTATAGAGCTGTTGAGAGAGAGTGAGGAAAAGCATTTCAGGCAGGCAGAATGTGTTTCAAGGTCCAGAGGCAGGAGGGGGCATGGCTGGTGAGAGGAAGTCGGAATGGAGGGAGGTCAGGCTGGATGCCTGTTCTCCAGTTACCATGCCATAGCTATGGTAAGCTATGGTATGAAGTCCCTCAAGTGCCAATGGCAACCTTTCACAGAAGGCTGTACACAGGGAAAGGACATGGTGTTATTTGCTCTTTGGCAGATTGCACTGACTGATTTATGTAGAGTGGATTATATATATATATATTTTCTTGTGAAAATGAGAGTTAAAAGAAGGTAGAAGAATATATAAAAGCAATTTCCTCTTTCCAGAGAAGAAGATGCTGATGGCTTCTATCTCTAGGGTTATGAAAAATTAGATTCAGCTTTTTTTTTCTTTTGGCTTGGAAAGTTAGCATAGACTTCAGAAAAACAACAAGGTGTCAGCAATCAGGAACTGTATGTTAAACCTGAAGCTTTTCTGGCACCCATTGTAAGGTGAGAACAAAGAAAATTATAGTTGAATTAATCAGCAATTATTAACAATTGCTAATTTATTTATTTTTATTTTATTATTATTTTTAGATGGAGTCTTGCTCTTGTTGCCCAGGCTGGAGTGCAGTGGCACAATCTCAGCTCACTGCAACCTCTGCTTCCTGGGTTCAAGCGATTCTCCTGCCTCAGCCTCCCGAGTAGCTGGGATTACAGGTGTGGGTCACCATGCCGGCTATTTTTCATATTTTTAGTAGAGACAGGGTTTCATCATGTTGGCCAGGCTGGTCTCGAACTCCTGACCTCGTGACCCGCCTACCTCAGCCTCCCGAAGTACTAGGATTACAGGTGTGTGCCACCGTGCCTGGCAACATTTGCTAATTTATTTATTCCTTTAACAAATATTTATCTTTGTACCTAGCATTGTGGTAGACACTGGAAACAGTGAACAAAATACATGTATCTTTGCTCATGGAATCAGTAGTCTATACATTCTGAATCAAGATGTTGATAACTTTGGCTGGGCACAGTGGCTCACACCTGTAATCCCAGCACTTTGGGAGGCCAAGGTGGACGGATCATGAGGTCAGGAGATCGAGACCATCCTGGCTAACACAGTGAAAACCTGTCTCTACTAAAAATACAAAAAAAAAAAAAAAAAAAAATAGCCGGCCATGGTGGCAGGCACCTGTAGTCCCAGCTACTTGGGAGGCTGAGGCAGGAGAATGGCGTGAACCCGGGAGGCGGAGCTTGCAGTGAGCCGAGATTATGCCACTGCACTCCAGCCTGGGTGACAGAGAGATACTCCATCACCAAAAAAAAAAAAAGATGTTGATAACTTTTTGAAGTCTGAACTCTGCTGGGTAAGCTCTGTTAATTGCAATGGCCTGTCCAACTTTTCATCCCTCACAGTCCATAAACCTTTATTCTGAGATAATTTAGCCCCTAACTCTGTATCTGAATTTTCCTCGTCCCACCAGGGCAATCTTGCCAAATGTTTGTTATGAGAGTAATCTTAGTGTGTGTAAGAACCTCGGTGTGTATAAGGATCTCAGTGTCAGTAACTCTCTGGCTCAGTTATGTCTTGCTGGGGCTCTTTCTCTGTCTTTGGTACCATGAGTCCTGTTAAGGGCTTCCTGGCTTTTATTAATGCTTGAGTGACTGGATCCTGAACCTGACCTAGCCTCCTCATCCTCCCTAGTTCCTTGGCTCTCTGTCAGTAGTCTATCCCACACCACATAGATAGGTACTATGAATGATGATGGTGCTGATGATGCTGATGGCGTCATTGACGATGATGGCTACAACACTAACTATAGTGTAAACTAACATTGAGTAAATGCAATTGTCTTTGCTCAGTCCTTGGATTACCTCACTTAAAATTTCATTTGGCTTTTGTCTTTGAACACAACTGTTAATTTTGGATCTACCTTTTAGGCTTATTGGTTGGCGTGTCTACTTGGAGTAAAAGCACTGTAGACTCAAGTTATTGACTGGATGTTACAAAATAGTTTTAACTTTTTTCTTCTGGTTGGAATTCTTTGTTTTGGCTTAGCTTCAAGCACTTTAAAAAATGTAAACATTTAAAACATTTTATTGGGTAGAACTTAAAACACTTATTTCTATAATTTCACAGTTGCTAAGGTTTGAAAATGTTAACTAAATTTTAGTAACAAAATTAAATTCAGCTTAAATAGCTATCCTGATTCAGTATCAATGCTCACAATTCAAAGTTTTAAAATTGTTTTAGTTGATTATTTCAGTCAACAAATACTTACTGGACAACTACTATGTGCCAAGCACTGTGCTGTGTTCAGGGCATACAAAGTGGAAAAAACAACGTCCTTGTTAGTTTAGTGAGAACAGATCTCTGGCATGTCATGTATGACAACCAGCTGTGCAAATTAGGCACCATTTGTTTGCAGGTTTATAAGTGACTGTGGAACTGATTTATACCAATCAATAAATGTTTCTGAATTCTGAATAGGTAATAGAATGTATTAGCCTTGTAAATACTTAAAAATTTTTATGTTCCAAAAGTTGCTACTTTGGACTTCTCTATTTTGTCATATCCTTGTCCCTAAAACTGCTTCCTTTATGTCCACACAATTTTTGTCACTTCTTTTCAATACTTAGGACATAAAAACTTATCTGTAATAAATCATTCAGTCAACAGATGCATTTATTTACCATATCCATCAACTCTGTATAATGCTAATAGATTTGAGAGATGCTTGGAATTCAGAGATTCCCAGAAGAGGGGAGGAAGTGGAGATTTGATTCAGATAGAGAGTGTTGGATTATCAGGAGAGAGAAAGATGAAAATTTGAGAAGATTTCATGGGAAGACATGTAATTTGATTTGGACTTTGAAGGATGGCCATTATGATGGATGAGGAAACGGAAGATTCTCTAGGCAGGAGGGCATAGCACATTAGTGGAGAATATATATTGGCAGTTTATTAGAAAAAAAAGTTGGGTAGTACAAGGCCAAATTACGAGAATCTGGACACCACCAAGCAAATGGTTTAGGTACCCACAGAGAATGTGTGAGACAGACTGACATTGATGTCAGAGTGCAGGAAGGCGAATCAGGTGATGATAGTCCACATACATGGAGCCAAGGGAAGGAGGGACTTGGAGATCACTCTCTCATTTCATTGGAATCTACTCATAAATCCTGTGTATACACAGCCTTCATAAGACTGAAAGAAGAAAAAGGCAAAGAAACCAGCAAAATGTAATTAAACAATATTCAGATATTAAAATACCTTAGTGACTCTCATTTTTTGCACACTGGAAATATTTTTCCTCTTAGCAAAGGGACTAGCTGCCTTATACATTTTATATCCATAAAACTTCAGATTTGGGTTGGTAAAGAGGTATGACACAATAAAAATTTTGGTAAGGATAAAAGAAGGACAGATTTGGGCTGGGTGCAGTGGCTCACACCTGTAATCCCAACACTTTGGGAGGCCAAGGTGGGCAGATCACAAGGTCAGGAGTTCGAGACCAGTCTGGCCAAATATAAAAAATTAGCTGGGCATGGTGGCACGTGCCTGTAGTCCCAGCTACTTGGGAGGCTGAGGCAGAAGAATTGCTTGAACCTGGGAGGCAGAGGTTGCAGTGAGCCAAGATTGCGCCACTGCACTCCAGCCTGGACGACACAGCTAGATTCCATCTCAGAAAAAAGAGAAAGAGAGAGAAGGACAGAGTTTTCACTTTTAGCAAAATAGTGGGATGACTGAGCTATCATCCTCAGAAAATTCTTTAAACTTTTCTATACATCTGTTTAATATCAGAAAGAACATAGCTAATATCAGAGGCCTTATTCCTACATGATGATATTCTTTTTACTTGCAAAGCACATAACATTGTAACTGTATTCATGAAATGAGACCTGATCTCTTTTGGATACTTTAAGAGACTGCTTCAAAGGTGACATGGAGTCTGGCAACACATGAGCAACTCCGTAATGTCAAATAGCATTGATTGGATTTGTACAGCCCAGATGTCAGAGACCACTCAGCAAATTGAATGTAATATTATTGAAACTCATGACAAAAAAGGAAGGACAAAAAGAGACTAATTGTCAATTAGGATTTGAAGAAAACATTTGTTTATGGTTACTCACATTTTTAAAGACTAGTCAGATACATTTTAAAAGTCTGGAAACAGTAAAACATTTTTATTACTTTTCAAAAATGATGAAAATAGGAAACTATGACTATAAATAATATAACTTTAAAATATTTCTACATGTATGAGTACCACAGTAATGAAATTTTAATTTTCATTAGGAAAAGGTAAAGGAAACAAATCAGTCCTCAATCTACTCCTTTGTGAATTAAATGATGATTCATATGCATTCAACACTGGTCAGAACATTATTCATATAATGGCTACTTTTCCATGTTTCTAAAATTTAGAGCAAGGTAGAAAATGTGAATAGATTTCGGCTGGGCACGGTGGCTCACGCTTGTAATGCCAGCACTTTGGGAGGTGGAAGCGGGTGGATCAGGAGGTCAGGAGATGGAGACCATCCTGGCCAACATGGTGAAACCTCATCTCTACTAAAAATACGAAAATTAACTGGGCATGGTGGCGTGCACCTGTAGTACTAGCTACTCAGGAGGTTGAAGCAGAGAATCACTTGAACCCTGGAGGCAGAGGTTGCGGTGAGCCGAGATCCTGCCACTGCACTCCAGCCTGGCAACAAAGCAAGACAGAAAGACAGAAAGAGAGAAAGAAAGAAGGAAGGAAGGAAGGAAGGAAGGAAGGAAGGAAGGAAGGAAGGAAGGAAGGAAGGAAGGAAGGAGAGAAAGAAAGAAAGAAAGAAAGAAAGAAAGAAAGAAAGAAAGAAAGAGGGAAAGAAAGAAAGAGAGAAAGAAAGAAAGAAAGGCTGGGTGCGGTGGCTCATGACTGTAATCCCAGCACTTTGGGAGGCCGAGGAGGGTGGATCACGAGGTCAGGAGATTCAGATCATCCTGGCCAACGTGGTGAAACCCCATCTGTACTAAAAAATAAAAAAATTAGCTGGGCGTAGTGGCACGCAGCTGTAGTCCCAGCTACTAGGGAGGTTAAGGCAAGAGAATTGCTTAAACATGGGAGGCAGAGGTTGCAGTGAGCCGAGATCCTACCACTGGACTCCAGCTTGGTGACAAAGTGAGACTCCATCTCAAAAAAAAAAAAAAAAAAGAAAAGAAAAGAAAAGAAGAAGAAAATGTGAATAGATTTGGAAGAACCAGTCATCTACACCGTTAAAATATTAATGCATAAAATCCAAGAGAGAAGACGAGAAGACTAAAGAAACTGAAATATTTGGTCTAGAGAAAAAAATTCAAGTATATTAAATCTATCATGAGAAGAACAAGAAAAAGTCAGCACTAGCCAAAAGATAAATATTTTTGAATAGATATCAGGAAAAACACTTCCTCACAAGTTAGTGCAACTGTTGAAATGTGATCTTCCTTTGGAGATATTTTAAAGATGGAATTAGGTTCATGCATGTATGCATTCATTCATTCATCTCTTCAACAAGTACTTATGGAGCAGCAACAACGTACAAGATAGGCAAGATCTCTGGTCTCTTTGTTCTTACCTTATAGTAGGTGATAGGACAATAATAAATAAATTCATAAGGTAAGAATTTCAGATATCAAGAATCACTGTGAGGAAAACAACACAAGGCAAAAGGAAAGAAAGTGGCCAAGTTAGGGTTTATATTTTCAAATAAGGGAGTTAGGGAAGTCTCTTTTGAGAGGGCCACATGGGTGCTGAAACTTGAGTGATGAAAGGAAATAGCCTTTTGAAATCTAGGGGAAGAGCAGCACAGGCAGGGTAAGTAGCAAGGGCAAAGGTCCTAAGCTGGGCTTGGACTCAGGATACTCATGGAAGACAAGAAAGCCAGAGAACCTAGAGAATCAGCAAGGAGGAGGAAGGGTAGGAGACGAGATGGCTGAGGCTGAGTTTCTGCAAGCTTTGTAGACTACAGTTAGGAATTGGGATTTCATTCCAAGTTCAGTAGGAAGCTACTGGCTGGTTGTAAATGAGGTAGGGAAGTAGAATAGGTATATTTTTCCAGTTTGCATCACACTTAGGATTTGACAATCATAGTCAACATTTTTAAGATCTTTTCTTTCATAGAAAAGGGCATAATCTAAACTTGAACAGAAAAACTCTTAGATTTCCAGCCATGTTTAATACCCTAAAAACATCGTGAGTTTTAGTTTATTCCAGAAAGTTTGTGTCTGAAAAGACCACCAAACAGGGCTATTCTGTGAGACTGTTAATTTTGTCACTTCTAAATACAATTTTGTCACTTCTAAATACAATTCAAAGACAGCATTTCCCATTCCTTCTGTTCTCCATTTCTTTAAAATAAGAAAGAACATTATTTTGTCATTAAATCTACCCTTTTGACTGATACTAGCCATTAAATTTATATCACTACATTTATTTTATTTTCAGTGTAAATTTCTTTACTAGCTTAATGTTATAGAATCCCTTCTTTTCATTTTGGGAAGATTAGATGTGAAATAATCATTTAATATTTAGTAAGATAGAGAAAGAAGAATGAAGTTAGAAAATATTAGTACTTATTACATCTCTTACACTCTATCTAAAGTTTTACATACGGTGCCAAGAAAAAGTGACTCTTCTGAGGTTATCAAGAACCTGTGAACTAGAATCCTGGAATTCTGTATTTCCTCTTACTTTCCTGCAGCATTCTGGACCCTGTCAAACCTGGTGACTGAATAAAGCCTTTCTACACAATCACTTCATGATAACTCTGGCTTTAGTTCCATGGGCCTCTTACTGTCAAGATAAATTCCTTTTAAAGGAATATTACAGGAAATAGATTTGTGCTGCTACACCATCTTCACTTATGTTTGCCTAAATGACACTTATTTCAAAGTCCCCTCTTGATGTTTAACGAGACTCTGTAAAGGACAGATTAAGGACATACTACATTCACTACCTTTAAGTTATCATATTCCTAAGAAGTGCAGGAAACTTGGGGCCAATTGATAGAATCCTGATATGATAAATCATATCTTTCTCACTATTCTTTAAGCTTCTGTCAAATTCCCGATTTCCTCCCAGTGCTTACAACAGTGATTTATGTAGAAGAGATGCTCACCGTATTTTGTTGAGAGAATGAATCTGTACTGTTATCATTTAGTATTCTTTACCAAATTCTTGTTTATAAAAAGAGCATAGGAAATTATGTTTTACTAGAAGGTAGTAAATATGTAATCTATTCTTATGTCAGCAAAGACGGACACACTTTCTGATATCTGACTTAAAACTGCTACTTATGTTTTACTTTGCCTGTTACCCAAAGAATTTGAGGCAGCTTATAAAAATTCAATGACAGAAATCAATGAAAATGAATTGGTGTTTTTCTATCCCAACAGAAGCACACCGCTCTATGTGATGGGGATACCAAAATGAGTAAGATGTGTTCTCTGCACCCGAAAAAGCTCACTGTCTAGTGGAGGCTGGCAATTAACTATAATACATGCAGTCAGTACTACAGTGCTGATATGAGCAAAGTGCTCTAATCCAATAAGAAAAAAAACAAATGCAATTAGACCACAAAATCATTGCAATTCTGATAAAGAAATAAGAGTCCTGCATTGGGTGGAGGCAGATATAAAAAGAAAACCTGGACTAAGAAAAAAAAACAAGCACCCTACTGTAAGTGAGCTCTCCTCTAATAAGCTGGATCATGAAAATTTCCCAGGAAAATCATCTTAGTTTTGTAACACTAAATGTATCATGTTTGTCTTTATGTGAGGGCAATCAGCAAAACTAGTGCAACTTCATGTAGAAGTACAATTATATAGAATATTTCAAAATAAAGTCTCTTTCTCATATGGATACTTGACAAATGGCTGGTAATACAGTTGTATATTGTACTTTCATGAAGATGTTCCTGCAGGAAATAAAGAGGTATTGTCAGACCAAGAGTTTTCTCATTATCTGATTTGATATGAGAGTTTAACCTAGAAGTTCTACACAAATGAAAAGCATAGTCCGTATTACATAACAGACTACTGCTGTCCACTGGAGTTTCGCCTCCAAGTGTGGCATGTATTATTTTTACTGTCTTCTTGGTAACACCCAGCAGTCAATTTACAGACAGCATCACCCATTCCTTCTTCAGCTGTTGGCTCCTCAAATTCCCCACCAGCCTAAAAGGCAGACCATTAAAAGCAGAAATTGGGCTCCTTGCAAGTAAGCTTTGGACAGCTTTAGACTGATAATGAATGTTAGGTGTTTGGGGTTAATCAAGGAAAAATATATGCCCACAAGAGGCAGTGACATGTTGTAAGCTTTATTGGGTAGTACTTGAACAGGGTCACTTGAAAGAGGAAGTTGCTCACAGCAGGAGTCTGTCCAAAGGCTACATGGAAGCCACCATCCAGAAAGGGAAGAGGGCAAGAGGACTCCCAGGAGAAAGGAAGATCAGGCAGGCGTTTTATGTTCGTGTGTGTCTGGTGATGTTTTTCAGCAGCACAGTGGGAAGTTTCCAGACCAGGGAGTTCCAACGGGCATAGCAGTTTTGGATCTAACTTATTAACATCCAGCGGAGGTTGGGTGAAGTTTCACAGAGTATGCAAAGTAAGCAGGCTCTAAATGGCTACAAATCTGCTTGTTGGGCCTATTTTTTTTTAGTGTGATAAAAAAAAGTAACATGAAACTTATTAAATTTTTGAGTGTACAGTATAGTATTTTTAACTATAGGTACATTGTTACACAGCAAATCTCTAGAACTTTTTCATCTCGCATGACTGAAACTATACCTGTTGAACAGCAACTCTCCATGTCTTCCTCCACAGCCTCTGGCAACCACCCTTCTACTTTCTGCTTCTGTGAATTTGACTGCTTTGGATACCTCATGTAAATGAAATCAAGCAGTATTTGTCTTTCTGCGAATAGCTTATTTCACATATTTTTAAAGACCTCCAGGTTCATTAATGCTGTAACATATGACAGGATTTCCTTTTTCTTAAAGGCGGAAAAATATTTTATCGTGTATATATATCATATTTATTTATTCATTCATCACATTGAGACATTTAGATTATTTGCACCTGTTGGTTATCGTGAAAAATGCTGCACTGAACATGAGAATGCAAATGTCTCTTCTGGATCCTAATTTCAATTCTTCTGAATAAATACCCAGAAGTGGGATTCCTGATACATATGGTAGCTCTTTTTTTTTTTTTTTTTTTTTTTAGACTGTGTCTCGCTCTATCACCCAGGCTGGAGTGCTGTGGTGTGATCTTGGCTCAATGCAACCTCTGCCTCCTGGGTTCAAGCAATTCTTCTGCCTCAGCCATCCGAGTCACTGGGACAACAGGTATGTGCCACCACACCCAACTAATTTTTGTAACTTTAGTAGCGAGAAGGTTTTGCCATGTAGGCCAGGTTGATCTTGAACTCCTGACCCCCAAGTGATCCACCTGCCTCGGCCTACTAGAGTGCTAGTATTACAGGCATGAGCCATCGTGCCCAGCCTGGTAGTTCTATTTTTAATTTTTTTGAGGAACCTCCACACTGTTTGCCACAGTGGCTATACCATTTTACGTTCCCAGCAACAGTGCACAAGGGTTCCAATTTCTCTACATCCTTGCCAACACTTGTTCTTTTCTTTTCTTTCTGCCTTTCTTTTATTGATAATGGCCATCCTAATAGGTATAAAGTGATTTCTTACCATGGTTTTGATTTCCGTTTCTCAGATGATTAATGATGTTGAGCACCTTTTAATATATTTTCTGGCCATTTGTATGTCTTATTTGAAGAAATATCTACTAAAATTCTTTGTTCAGTTTTAATTGGGTTATTTATTTTACTATTGAGTTGTAGAAGTTCTTACATATTTTGAATATGAATTCCTTATATGTTTGAAAATACGTTTTCTCATTTGGTAGCTTGTGTTTTCACTCTGTTGATGGTCTCCTTTGCTCTACAGACACATTTTCACATTTTAGTATGATATAGACCATTTGTCTATTTTTGCTATTGTTCCCTGTGCTTTTGTTGGCATATCTAAGAAATCATCACCAAAACCAATGTTAGGAAGCTTTCCCTTATGTTTTCTTCTAGGAGTTTTATAGTTCTTGTCTCACATTTAAGTCTTTAATTCATTTTGAGTTGATTTTTGCGTACGGAGCAAGATAAGGATCTGGTTTCATCCTTTTACATGTACATATCCAGCTTTCCCAGCACCATTGTTGTAAAGACTATCCTTTCCCCATTGTGTAGTCTTGACACTTACTTTTGACACCGAAATCGCTACTCAGTTTAAATAATCCCAGGTTTTTTGCAGGCAAATTCCTATTTTCCTTTTCATGTATCTTCTAACAAAGATAAGACTGAGCAAAACTACCACGTGGTTTCTCAATCCTGATAGAGCCATTTATTCTTCAATTCATAAGTACTCAAATGCCAGGTCAACCATTTTTCCCATCAGGCAGTGATGATACCAAATGGGTATTTTATAATTCCTTAAGTTTACTTTAAAAGTTTGAATTAGAAGAACAATCTCAGGCCAGACATGTGGCCCACGCCTATAATCTAAGCATTTTGGGAGGCCAAGGGGGAGTATCACTTGAGCTCAGGAGTTCAAGTCCCCCTAGGCAACATAGTGAGACCCCCATCTCTACAAAATACAGAAAAATAATTAGCCAGGTGTGGTGATGGTGCATGTCTGTGTGCCAGCTACTTAGAAGGCTGAGGTGGGAGGATTGCTTGAGCTCGGAAAGTTGAGGCTGCAGTGAACTGTGATCATGCCGCTGTACTCCAGCCTGAGTGACAGAGTGAAACCCTGTTAAAAAAGAAAAAAAAAAAAAAAAACAGTCTCATGTAAGGCACTGCTAGGTGCACATGCTCATTTCTAGGTGTAATCATTATTATTTAATTGAATTTCCAAAATTTAAAGAAATTTCAAACTATTTTTATAAAGCCTGATCATTAAATTTTATCCAGTATTTTTGTATTTTCCTACAATATTCTTAAACTTTCAAAATGAATTGTACTAAGGTAAAAACAAGTGTGACTTTTCTGCATAATTGCACAGTTTCAAATTTAACGATAATTCAGAAAACCAATATGTGCAGTTGTGGAGACAAAAGTGACTCCATCTTGGATACCAATCCACCAGTTGACTTCAACCCCAGTTCCGGGAGTGTGTCCAGGCTTCTGTTTTATTTACTGTCCCTAATGTGAGAACATGTACTCCTATCTTTAGGCCAAAGCAATCTTGATGTTACTACATACATCATAGGCTGTGATGCATATAGCATTCTTGCCTGTCATGGAGAGTGCCTTTAATTATCTGGTTAGAGCACATATATCCATTTCCTATGGCAAGTGAGCCGTGGATTAGGGAATAACAGTGCAGAGATCTACCTGTCTTGTGGGCATCCAAGACCATGCTTCTGTTGACAGTAAGTTCCCTTGATAAATCCCTTAATAAATCCACCAATGCTGACAAAATGGATTTATCTGCTCCCTTCTTCTTGGTTTCTCAGCTCCTTTGACAATTGGGGCCAAGTCATTTTGTTGACTTGGCCTCTTCTAAAAACCAGAGGTAGAATAATAGCTAAATGTATAGTCATGTGTCCTAGGAACTTAACAGACATTACTTTTTTTTTTTTTTTTTTTTTTTGAGACAGAGTTTTGTTCTTGTTGCCCAGGCTGGAATGCAATGGCATGATCTCAGCTCACTGCAACCTCTGCCCCCTGAACTCAAGCGATTCTCCTGCCTCAGCCTCCTAAGTAACTGGGATTACAGGTATGCACCACCATGCCCAGCTATGTTTTGTATTTTTAGTAGAGACAGGGTTTCACCATGTTGACCAGACTGGTCTCGAACTCCTGACCTCAGATGATCTGCCCGCCTCGGCCTCCCAAAGTGCTGGGATTACAGGCGTGAGCCACCGCACCTGGCCAACATTACAATTTTTTAATCTGGGCAAATAATGTTAATGAAATAGGTTCCATTGTTATTGCCATTTCTATACCGGCCTAAGCTGAAAAAGGTTAAATGACTTGCTTAACATCATCAAGCTTATAAAGGGGAGGAGTCCAAACCTATGAAGTCTAATTTCAAAGCATACTCACTTCCCTTGACACCATACTGGTTATGGAAAAGGAGCCTTGAATACACTGACAGAAAATTTTGGAAAATATAATGCATTAAATGATATTAAATATTAATTAAAATGGAATAAATTATTATTTAAATTATGCAGGGTCTACATTGAGCTATAGCCACTTATATAGGGAAAAATATTTTAAATATTGAATATTTGTTGCTTTTGTTTAGAAACTTACAGCCTTAGTTCAGATCTTATTGATCTTTGTTTTATGTTACTTCTTAGTTTTAAATAAAGCTCTAAGATTTGTTCTTATGATTTAAGAAGCAGGAAGACTAACTATTAATCTACAGTCATGAATTTGAAATGACATGGAGGAAGATACATTCTAAAGAGCTCTTTAATAAGTAATCGAGATGTCAGGATGCACAAGTTGGTTGAAATACTTCCTGGTGCCTCTTAGGAATCACTTAAGTTTAAGTAACCAAATTAAGTATTTGAAGTGTCAGAGACTCACTGGATCTATTTGTGACCATGGAAATAAAAACAAAGATGGTTGACTCTATGTTCTGATTTTAACACCCCTCCATGTCTTTACTTTCTCCTGCAGAGATAGAGCCATTTGAATAAGAAATTGTGATTTGTAACTTAACCCTGTCTAGTGTGGTCAAGCAGTAGTAGCAATTAATCTGTCCTTTGCTGTTTTAGGAGAAATTTGGATGCATGTTTTTATATTTTATATTGAAATAATATTCAGTTGAGTCACATTATTTAATAATTAATTAGCCAAAATGGCTTAAACAAATTTTACAAAAGTTTAAGAAAAATTTTTCCATAAAAATTTTGGAGATAACATTTAGTAAGGGCTTAATGGTTTCATTATGACAATGAACATTTATCATGTTAATTTTTATACGTAAGTCAGGCTAGACTGTGACTTTTCTTTGTAATGGTTTTAATTTATGTATTCCTATTAGGTTACTTTTAGTCATCTTCAGTTTCTAATACTGAATGGCTACTATACTTTAAAAATTAAATTTCTGTGTTCTATCTTTACTTTTTAATACTAGAATGAACAATTTATCTTTTCATAGTATTTTGAAAATTATGAATCTGGTAATAATCATGATATCATTGTATTGGTCTGTTTTCACACTGTTATAAAGAAATACCCGAGACTGGGTAATTTATAAAGGAAAGAGGTTTAATTGACTCACAGTGCTACATGGCTGGGGAGGCCTCAGGAAACTTAAAATCATGGTGGAAGGCAAAGGGGAAGCAAGCTTGAACCTTATCACATGGAATCAGAAAAGACAGAGCTAAGAGCAAAAGGGGGAAGAACCCCTTAAAAAACCATCATATCTCATGAGAACTCACTATCATGAGAACAGCATGGTGGAAACCACTCCCATGATCCAATTACCTCCCACCTGCATCCTCCCTCTACTGGCAGGGATTATGGGGATTGCAATGGGGATTACGGGAGATGAGATTTGGGTGGGGACACAAAACAAAACTGTATCAATCATTTTTCATGTTAGTAAATGCCAATCACATTTTTGATTTATAAAAGCATTCAAATTCAAAATATTCAAATTATAGTAATTTAACAGGTAAAACTGAGGAGTAATGATCTAAATAAATCAACTCAATTTTTTTTTTTTTTTTTTTTTTTTGAGGCAAAATCTTGCTCTTGTTGCCCAGGCTGGAGTGCAATGGCGTGATCTCAGCTCGCTACAATCTCCACCTCCTCGGTTCAAGTGATTCTCCTGCCTTAGCCTCCTGAGTAGCTGGGATTACAGGTGCCTGTCACCATGCCTGGCTAATTTTTGTATTTTTAGTAGAGACAGGGTTTCACCATGTTGGCCAGGCTGGTTTCGAACTCCTGACTACAGGTGATCCATCAGCCTCGGCCTCCCAAAGTGCTGGGATGTGAGCCACTGATGAATGTTCATCTTAGTGTTCTGCAAAAGCATATCAAATTTTTATTTCTGTAGCTCTTTTTTTGCATAGTTCCCTCTTTTTCAGAATTCTGTTCTTCACATTCTGCTGCATTAGACTACCTGAACTCTGATTTCTGTCTCTTCAACTGAGCAAGATCACTGTAATTTGTGAAGGCTCCCCCTCCCTCTTCTGTAGTCAATAATCTGCCTCTAAGCAAAAATCCTGGTCAGTAGACAAACTCCATTGCATCTCATCTCTCAGGGATCCAAGTCCTGTGTTGGCTGTTGATTAATGTTTGAAAACAGCTGTACTATATATTTTGTCCAGCTTTCCATGTGTTTAATGTTAAAGGATAAATCTAACCTTTATTACTACATTGTGGTTAGAAGAGGAGGTATTCCACTGTCTGAATTTTTAATTTTCAGTTCAGTTAGCTCTTGAGTTCTTAGTCTGTGTTAGAAGTCTCTTATTCTGAAATTATGAACATTTATTGCCTTTGAATGACTTTTAAAATAATTCTTGAATTGTTGCTTCTATGATAGTTGGTATTTCCATTAAAAAATAGTAGAACTATGCTTTCCCTGTAAAGCTTATTTTGGAAAATCCATTTACATACTTAGAATTTATTATGTACACAACACCTGCCTGCTCTGAAAACTACAAATCTATTGTTACTTGATGCCTATTGAAAGACATAATGCTAAAAGGTGGGCAGACATATCAGATCTCCTTTCTTTTATTTAACTTCATGATTTTTATTGTGTTAGAAGCCATTATATGTTTTTAAATCTTATGATATAGTGGGGTTCCTCTTAAGACTGGGCTCCCCAGAGTTTTTAACCTAGGCTAGTCCACACTGAGACTCTAGCAGTTCATCAAGTACAGTTACGTGTTTCTACCAGTCTGGCTCTAGCAGCAGGCGTATGCTCTGGGAAACCTGTGATTCCCTCTATGCATCTCTCTCTTTGGTTCTCAGGGCAGTAGCTTGTCCTGTGACCTCGGTTTTCTGATAGATCTAAGAAGAGTTGTTGTTTCTCAGTGTTTTCAGCTTTTGTTGTTGTTGTTTCGTTTTCTTGTTGGATGAGAGTGACACCTTCCAAGCTCTTTACATGTCAGAATGAAAACCAGAAGTCTCCAGCAATAAACTTTCTAAATGTTACTGTGCTAAAAAATGACAATTCATTTCCAATTCAGGAAGTTTGTCTTACAGCCTGCACACTAAACTATTATGTGTATGTAAATAGATTCTCCAGTTCACTGAGTTGTCTGGATGCTCGATATTTTCTTGTATTTTCTCCAACTAACTTACTGCTTCTTTTGCTTATAAACAAAATAATTAAAATAAAAGGCTACCTCTGAGAAGAGCTTTTTATATGCCATAGGTTTCACTTGCAGACCCAAGTTGTACTGTTTTTAATTCAGTTAAGTGTGGTTTTATTATTTCTGTGATTGTTACTACTTCTAGAATTTTTGTATTTTCCTCAGTTCAATATTTATATTCTCAGTTATTTGTCATTGTCTTTTTTTTTTTTTCTTTTTGACACGGAATCTCTCTCTGTCACCTAAGCTGGAGTGCAGAGGCATGATCTCGGCTCACTACAACTTCCACCTCCCGGGTTCAAGTGACTCTCCTGCTTCAGCCTCACAGCTAGCTGGGATTACAGGTGCCCACCAAGACGCCTGGCTTACGTTTTTTTTTTTGTATTTTTAGTAGAGACGGGGTTTCACCATGTTGGCCAGGTTGGCCTCAAACTCCTGACCTCTGGTGATTCACCTGCCTTGACTTCCCAAAGTGCTGGGATTACAGGTGTGAGCAACCATGCCCAGCCTCTCATTGTCTTCGACATCAGTTTTGCCCCTTTTCCTTTTTCTTGTTGAAGGGCATATGCGTTTGTTTTCCTGATCACTGATTTCATTTTTCAGGGTCAATTATAAACAATACAGCTTTAATTCTTCTCTTGCACTTTTCATTTTCATTTTCTAAAATGCTCTGCTTACTTTGGTCAACTCACTCTCCATTTGTGGCTTGATGTCACACTCTCTCTTCTTCTTATGATTTTCTGCTTCTGCCTCATGGCATCATTCTTGAACTTGCCAAGGAAGTTGTTTCTAAGACCTTTCCCTGGTTCCTACTGAAAACTGTATTTAGAGATATTTTTATGCTTTGTATTTTAGGAAACTTAATGAGGTGATGTCTTTCTGTCTACAAATGGTAAGATCTGTCCTGGGTATTTCCCTGCTTTTAGATAATATTTGAGGAATGTCCTTGGTTTTTCTTATAACTGCTTTAGGTGATGACCCAACTTCTAACTCAGATCTGGAAGAGGATGTGGGTTGATCTTACAAACCAAAGAAGTAATTCTACTTTTTAGTGGATTTGCATCTAATGTGACTAACATGAGATCTTACATGCTGTTAGAATTGAGTCGTTGGATTGGATCCAGGAAAAGTTGCTGCTGCTAGAGAATCAGCTGCTCCAGAGAATCAGCTACAGTCCTTGTGTTCTTTTGGGTAATGCACTGGTCCTTATCTTTCCCTATGTGCTTACCTCTGCTTTCACCTATATAATTTTTTTGCATGCACATTTCAGGAAGCAAGATGTGACTGCCCATTACACTCTATTTGGCTCATGTTATAGAAGTTGTAGTGTCCGAAAGGATTAAAAATACAGGAAATGAAGATAACAGTGGGGGTGGGTGATGAGAGGGCATGATTTTGCCCTCCTGAGGAGAGAGTCCTCATGAGGTTGGGTGCCTGTTTTCTGATTAGAGTTTCATTTTAAAGTTATTGGCTAGTCCTCAAAAGCTCAGCTTCACAAAAATCATGTCCATCTTGAAGTGGTTTAACTGATACGAAGATAGGTTTTTCTCACAACATTTCATAAAATAAAAATTAGGAAATAAATATATTTCTATTAATATTTCTATTAAAATTAGGAAATAAATATATTTCTATTAAGATAGAAAATTAAATTCCCCAGTGCCCCATGTGACTGATTTTCTGGATTGTTTTGATTCAAGGACATATTAGAGTAGACACTGTCATGTGCCACGTGGGTTGGTCTTCCAACCAGATTTCCTTTCCCCAAGTCTGGCAGAGAGCTCACAGCCAAATTTCTATCTGGGAATAGACCTTGGCTGAAGGGAGCTGCCTTGGTGGAGGTTATTCTCTCTCCCCTGCAGTGGACAGCTTCCAGTGATTGACTAAGCTGGGAACAAATGCCTAGGTCACTTTTCCCCATTCAGAACATTTCTGAAGTCCTGCCCCAGCTTCAGAGCCCTTGAAGGACCAGCTGAAGTTGTTGCTGTGACTGCATCACGCTCAACTTCTGCCTCACTCCATCATGCTTCCCTCCCTTGGGTGTTGTTCTCAAGAGCATCTTCCTGCTAACTTCCTACACTCAAATCTTTTTTCTCTTTCAGATTCTGTGTTTCAGGAATACAACCTGAGACAATAGTTGTGTTGCATTTTCCATGTCAGATTGTATTGGTCTGTTTCATGCTGTTGATAAGGACATATCCAAGACTGGGCAATTTACAAAAGAAAGAGTTTTAATGGACTTACAGTCACTCATGTGGCTTGGGAGGCCTCACAATCATGGCAGAAGGTGAAAGGCACGTCTTACATTATGGCAGACAAGAGAGCTTATACAGGGAAACTCCCCCTTATAAAACCATCAGGTCTGGTGAGACTTATTCACTATCATGAGAACAGCACAGGAAAGTCCTGTCTCAGTGATTCAATTACCTCCCTTTAAGTCTGTCCTGCAACACATGGAAATTCAAGATGAGATTTGGGTGGGTACACAGTGAAACCATATCACAGGTCAACCCCTTGCTCTTCTCTGCCCTGCTCTGCTGTCACAGGTTCAACTCTAAAGCATTTGGGCTCCCATGCTTTCTGGTTTCTGGTTGTCTTCAGCCCACCCTAAAAACCCACAGGAGATCAGAGAGTGGGAGGAGAGTAGGGCCGTGGTATTTACAAATTTCCCATCTTCTTTTTTTTCCCTCATGGTTCTGAAAGTGGCTGGGTCAAGACTTGATCTGCCCCTTTTCCATGGCTCTGGGCCTTGGATTAGTAGTGGCTTCCTGTTGTTACTGGTTCAGCACAACTCTGCCTACAGCTCTGTAAATACTCATCCCATGAAGATTTTCTTCAGTTACTGCTTTGTTTTCTTTCTTTTTTTTTTTTTTTTCCTTCCTTCTTTCTTTCTTTCTTTTTTTCTGAGATGGAGTCTCGCTCTGTCGCCCAGGCTGGAGTGGAGTGGCAAGATCTCGGCTCACTGCAAGCTCCACCTCCTGGGTTCACGCCATTCTCCTGCCTCAGCCTCCCAAGAGGCTGGGACTACAGGCGCCCGTCATCACGCCCAGCTAATTTTTTGTATTTTTTAGTAGAGACGGAGTTTCACCATTTTAGCTGGGACGATCTCGATCTCCTGACCTCGTGATCCACCTGCTTCGGCCTCCCAAAATGCTTTTATGTGTGCCAGCTGTTTCCTGCTAGGCCCTTGACTGATGGCATTTGCAAACTTCAGTGTTAACTTACTCGTTCTAATTTCTATCATCAGGCATTCAATGATACAACATTAAAAACCTACCAGGTAGCACTTACTCTCTTGTACAACAAAGCAGAAAAAACGTTTTTGAAACGAGTTTCCTGCTAGCATCATAATTTTTTCAAGAATCCCGGGCAAGAGAAAGCTCCAATGGAGCATTCTGATCTGGGGAAGGATGACAAAATGCTTTACAGGGTGTAGGTGGAGGGGTCAGCTGAAGTTCTGCTAGTTTTGGGAGCAGTTGGTCAAGGATAGTTCTTTTGAAGTAGAAAGAGTTTTTCTTAGATTTGAAGCTATTGTTTGTACAATTTGGAGTTTATCAAAAGGAGTGAAGAAGAACAATTTGGGTAAGGTGATAGGATAGAAGGGTTGAGGGGGAGCGGCTATGAGGGAGAAGACCATGAGAGAGGCATAATGACACATTCTCAGCCTTTTAGTATGTCTTAGAGAGAGGACAGACTCTATCCTCAGATGAGTAAAATCATAACCAGAATAATTTAAGGCTTATGAATATGTAAGGAAATGAACATAGAGTTTTGAAAAGTTTACTTAAACTTTTTAGAGGAAGAAATGCCAAATACAAAAATGGGATTAAAATAAACCAGCACAGGGAGTGGTTGGTGCATGCCTGTAGTCCCAGCTACTTGGGAGGCCAAGGCAGGAAGCTTGCTCAGGCCCAACAGTTCATGTCCAGCCTGGGCAACATAGCAAGACCCCATCTTAAAAAATGTATAAATAAAATAAACAATAAAACATGTGAATTGTTAATAAACAAAACAATCCAGGATGCCTTTGAGACATTTGCATTAATTTTTCAAAGTGAATGTAATGTGTCTGGTTGAAGTGAATGTGTCTTGGGAAAAAAATGAAGAGAGATTGAGGTAGAGTTTGCCTAAATGTGCTATTGTAATTTGAATTAAATTAGAGAGCCCAAAAAATACCTAACACAATTTCTGAGCTGCAAATAGTGAGTTTCTAATGTCCATATCTCCTTTTCTCCTTCTTAGGTTACTTTGTTATTTGCTATTAGTTTTTCATTGAGAAGGTACATTGAGTAAGAGAAAAGGCCAGGAAGCCACTCTTCCAGAAAAAAGCAAAAGCAACACAAGTCCCAGGAAAGTGCAGCAGTTTATGCTAATTCTTTCTCCTTCTCCACTCACCTCATTATGCTGCACAAACCGCATGCTAAAAAGTTTGATGCCGAGCAGTCTAAAATCGACTATGGACAAGAGAAAGGGACATTTACATGTGAATGGTTTTAGTGGGTGTTGCAAATTTTCAGTCTTCAACTCAATACTCACTTGTGCTAGTGGGATCTATGATGCTTGCTCTACCATTACAGATTTGGTTGACTGAGGTGGGAGCTGCATTTCATTTTTACGTATTTATGTATTATAACAGTTAATAATTTCTGTTCTAAAGCAACTATTCTCAGTTTTTCCTACTGTTATCCCTTTTTTGCTGTCTTTACAGTTAATGTGGAATAGTATATTCTTTTTCATAAAGCCAAACGTGTTGATTATTTCATTTGTTTTATAGATCGTCAGAGTATGGCATCTAATGGGGACTGTTTACAATCTCATGAAAATGAAACAAAAACATCAACAAAACCACCACCACTAACAATAAAATCTCACAAAAACAAACTGAAAAGGACCCTATTTTCAGGCAAAAAATAGAACAAATAGATTTGTTTTACTTTTATGAGTCCATAAATCCTTTTTAAAAATCTTTTCATTACTTATCTGATGAAATACCTACAATGGAGAGTGTGAAATTAAGAGTAGTAACAATTGCATATAGCTTCCTGTTTCCTGATTTACTAACTTACTTATACAATTAATATCCTGTAGGATTCCTACTCAAACAACCTTTCCTTTTGTGATACTTTCTCACCTGTTTTTGTACTTGTTTTCTTTCTGTCTGCCTTTGTCATATTACATGCCTTCACTTCTTCTCACCTCATTCATCTGCAATCACGGATTTTCTATTTCTAAATTGGCCCAATAATGTTACTTGCTGCATATAAATTCTTTAGTAGTTTGTCTTAGTTTTGGGGACAAATGACAAGCAATAAGATCGGACCCAGATGGTAAAGGATCAGCCTTATTCTGAAATCTCATATTTTTCACTTCTATATTAGCATTCTTTGCTCCAATTGCAGTAGAAAGTTCCTTAATTGTATTCCGCTCATTTATACCATATTGTAGGAAAACATGCTGTTTCTTTATCCTGGAATTTTTTTCTTACCTACAAATAGTTTACTCCTATTTCCTCTTTAAAATGCAACTTAAAGATTTTTTCTCTTAGAAGTTAATATGGTTTGGCTGTGTCACTACCCAAATCTCATCTTGAATTGAGATGTTCCCATATTCTCCATGTCTCATGGGAGGGGCCAGTGCAGATAATTGAATCATGGGTGCAGTTTCCCCCATCCTGTTCTCATGATAGTGAATTAGTTCTCATGAGATCTGATGGTTTTATAAGGGGCTATTCCCTTCACTGGGCACTCATTATTCTTCTCCCTCTTGCCATGTGAAGAAGGACATGTTTACTTTTCCTTCCATCACAATTGTAAGTTTCCTGAGGTCTCCCCAGCCCTGCTGAACTGTGAGTCAATTAAACCTCTTTCCTTTATAAATTACCTGGTCTTGTTATGTCTTTATTAGCTGCATGAGAACAAACTAATACAGATGCCCTTCCTAATCCACAAGTCTAGTTTGTATGCTCCTTCTCTTTGCATGCCCTCATTCATTTAACAAGTATTTATTTAGTACCTATTATGGATTGTTCCCTGCGTTAGGCACTGAATGTATTGTGGAACAGCATAAATGAAGCTCTCAGCCTTATCTGTTACACTTATTATTTTTTTATTTCTTTGCTTGTCCTTTACTGGAGTCTTCAATTCTATTGGGAAAAGGTCATGTTTTGTTCAACTTTGCCTCTCTAGACCTAGCCAATAACATGATGTATATAATACATGTTCAGTAAATATTTGTGGAGGGCAAGAATTAATGAAGGAGGAAACTAAGAATATGACGTTTTGAGGAAATGAAATTAAAAACAAAATGGGCTGTATTAGTTTGCTAGGGCTGCCATAACAAAGGATCATAGACTGAGTGGGTAAATAACATAAATCAATTTTCCCAGTTCTGGAGGCTAGAAATTTGAGGTCAAGGTGTTAGCAAGCTTGTTTCCTCTGAGGCCTCTTACGTTGCCTTGTAGATGTCCATGTTCACCATGTGTCTTCATGTCGTCCTCCCTCTGTGTGTACCTGTGTTTTAATCTCCTTTTCTTACAAGGTCGTCAGTTATAGTGGATTAGGGCTCCACCCTTAAGACCTCATTTTAACTAAATTACCACTTTAAAGACCCTATCTGTCTCCAAATACAGTTACATTTTGAGGTGTCGAGGGTAAATTAATATATTTTAGGAAAGCAAAATTCAGTCCATAACACCTCCCAACCCAAAAGATCTTCTAAAAAAAGAAAAAAAATTTTATTATTGAATGAGTTTTAAATCAGAATGTGAGTCACATCACACACATCACAAGCAATCTGCTAAAGAGATTGCAAAAACAGAAATTTTACCCTTTCATATTGCTGTACAGATATTTACAAGTCCAATCTGTTACATACATTCTCTCAAGATAAACGATAACTAGCCATCAAGTAAGAGGAGTTGACTGCTCCAGTTCATGTTCCTGATAATTTCACTTAGTAATTGGGGTAACCATCCATGTATGATAATTACTTTTATGTAAAAATATACAATTGTCATATTTTTATGACACACGGTAGTTTTGCAACCTGAATCAAGGCTTCTAGCGTCCCACAGAAACAGGGAGATAAGTACTCTATCTTCCTTGATGATTACATTACAAAAAGATCCAGACCTTGAGAAAAATATTCCTTTTTTAAAAAAAAAAAAGTATTTCCATAGGTTTTTGGGGAACAGGTAGTATTTGGTTACATGAGTAAGTTCTTTAGTGGTGATTTGTGAGATTTTGGTCCACCCATCACTCAAGCAGTATATACTGAACCCTATTTGTAGTCTTTTATCCCTCACCCCTTTCCCATCCTTTCCCCCTGAGACCCCAAAGTCCATTGTGTCATTCTTATGCCTTTGCATCCTCATAGCTTAGCTCTCACTTATAACTGAGAGAATACGATGTTGAGTTTTCCATTCCTGAGTTACTTCACTCAGAATAATAGTCTCCAGGCCAGACATGGTGGCTCATGCCTGTAATCCCAGCACTTTGGGAGACTGAGGTGAGCAGATTACCAGATGTTGGGAGTTGGAGACCAGCCTGGCCAACATGGTGAAACCCTGTCTTTACTAAAAATACATAAATTAGCCAGGCATGGTGGTGGACACCTGTAATCCCAGCTACTCTGGAGGCTGAGATAGGAGAATTGTTTGAACCCGGGAAGTGGAGGTTGCAGTGAGTGAAGATCACACCACTGCATTCCAGCCTGGGCAATAGAGCAAGACTCTGTCTCAAAAAACAAAACAAAACAAAACAAAACAAAAAACAATAATAATAGTCTCCAGTCCCATCCAGGTCACTGTGAATGCCATTAATTCATTCATTTTTATGGCTGAGTAGTATTCCATCATATATATATATATATATGCCACAATTCCTTTATTCACTTGTTGATTGATGGGCATTTGGGTTGGTTCCATATTTTTGCAAATGCGAATTGTGCACTACAAACGTGTGTGCAAGTATCTTTCTCGTATAATGACTTCTTTTCCTCTGGGTAGATACCCAGTAGTGGGATTGCTGGATCAAATGGTAGTTCTACTTTAAGCTCTTTAAGGAATCTCCACATTGTTTTCCACAGTGGTTGTGCTAGTTAAATTCCCACCAGCAATGTAGAAATGTTCCCTGAGAAAAATACTCCTTTGTGGTAAAAGTGGCAAAAGGCATATTTTAAAGAATCCTTTTAGAAAGAATTTCATAAATCTCAAAGGGTCAGAAACAGAAATTACAATTTCCACAAAGCTTTCTAAAACAAAAGCTAAAATAAAAGGTAGGATAGCAAGGAGTCCCTTCCATTATTTAAAAAAAAAGTGAAGTTAAGCCTCTTATTTTTAATTTGCATTTACCCTTAGAAAAACAAAAAGGAGAAGATGTAGTACAACAGGTATTTCAGCCTCCTCTCTGAGGTGATACTCGCTGTGGAACATTTACACATGGCACATTTCACAGCTGTGCCTAGGGCTGTGTTCAAATCCACTGTGCCCATTTAAACTCCTTCCCTCCTGTCACTACTGCTCAGAAAACACATTAGAATTTAAGTTGATGAAAGTACAGTTCATCCATTCTAACTTATAATAATGTGAGTCATGTACACACATTCATAATCTAAGTATTAATAGCAACAATTTACTTGCCATCTATGCGTCTTTACACCATAGCAGAGCCACTAGAAAAAAGACAGAATAAAAGGAGAAAAATAAGACATAGTGTTTACCATTAAAAATTACCTTAACATGTGGATTATTAACCCCTTCCTTCCTGTAAAAACAAGATGAAGCGAAATCAGAAATTATGTATATAAATGACCACACTGATAAGGTACATATGCAACAGCAGCTGCCTCAGAAGCAATTGAATTTCTCCCACTTTTCATTCCCCAAAGTCATGCTACTTTACTCACAGTAACAAAGAATGTCAATGTCTGGATACATAGTTTTTATCCCCCTAGAACCAGGTTACTTGTGCAAACACAGTAAAGACATTTACAAAATGATATAAATCATGCATAGAAGAATATCAGGAAATGCAGAAAGTGTGACGGTCAGTGCTTGATGTGATTATGGTTAATTTTCTCTGGAATACTTTTTGTTTCTAAGTTTTAAAAAATAGGATGTATAATAATTATAATCATAATTATATTAACACTAGAAAATTGCTAATTCCATGATTTCCTAGGTAATTTCCCCTAATTTTGTGCTGAGAAAAACGTGTACATAAATTTATCTCCATTCCAGTGACTGCTCTCTGTTAGCAACATGAAACATTCAGTTGTGAAGAGCAACTACTGAAGAGAGCAAAATAGTCAACAGGTTTGAACTTATTCTTTATGATTTCCACCATGATCTTGAAGACAGTCTTATTTAAAGCTGGCACTTTATCTTATATGTAAATAAGATAGCATTTGGAGTCACGTGTCTGAATTTCGTCATTTTCTGGGTAGCTACATGGTAGTATTAGACCACTGAGTTTTAATTACATATTTTAACTTAGATGCAAAATTGAAGTGAATTCTTATGCATTTTTCTAGAAAGAACTACGTAAATCTTGATGCCTTTGAGGTGCTTTAAAGTTATGTATGCTTATGCCTACCCACAACCTCCCGGCCCTGCAGCCTCTTCCCATCTTTTTGCTGGCATGGACTTGCTCGTAGCTCCCCCACCACTTTGCTGGAGAGTGTATGGATGGACCACACTGCACTGCCCCAAAGGCATGCATGTGCGCTAACCCCACCATGTTGCTGCTGTGAGCACATGCACACATGGATACCACTGCCCCACCTTCACCTATGCCCTGACCTCACCAATGTGCATACATCCTGCCATGCTGCTGTTGCTGCTGGCCTGTGTGTGCAAGTGTGGAACCTGCTGCCCTGGCACCAATGAAGTGCTTTGTTTGGCACTGCTTCACTGGAGTCTTGTTACCAATGGACCTGGAACACTTTGGCTTTTCCAATGCAGTAGGTTCCTAACCTCAAGGGGTCAGACAACAAAGTTGTGTGCCTGGTTCCAGACCTTTAGGGTTAGAGCATGAGTCCAGAAGTGCTAAGTTGAGTGTTGGCCACCTGAAATCTTACAGAAACAAAGCTAGGTAATCGAACCTACCTTATACAGCAGTCAAAGTGTCAATGGCGTCAAGGAATGTAAAAGCAAATCATCTTATCCAAGGAAAGCAGCTTCAAAGATTAAAGTAACATCAGCCCACACAAATGAAAAAGAACCTGTGCAAGAACTCTGGCAACTCAAAAAGCCAGAGTGTCTTCTTACCACCAAATGACCATACTAATTCACCAGCAGTTGTTCTTAACTAGTGTGAAATAAGACTCTGGATAAGAATGAAGATCATCAAGACTCAGTAGAAAATCAAAACCTAATGCAAGGAATCTAAGGAATTCACTAAAACCATACAAGAAAAAGAAGAACAAAACCTGCCAGGCAAGGTGGCTCTTACCTGTAATTCCAGCACTTTGGGAGGCTGAAGAGGGTGGATCACTTGAGGCCAGGAGTTCAATGCTGGCCTGGCCAACATAGTGAAACTCTCTCTCTACTAAAAATACAAAAATTAGCCAGGTGTGGTGGTGGGTGCTTGTAATACTAGCTACTCAGGAGACTGAGGCAGGAGAATCACTTGAACCCAGGAGACGAAGGTTGCAGCAGTGATCTGAGATTGTGCCACTGCACTCCAGCCTGGGCAACACAGCTAGACTCTCTCAAATAAAGAATGAACAAAACCTGAGAAATATGGGATTATATAAAGAGACCAAACCTATGACTCATTGGTGTCCCTGAAAGAGAGGGAAAGAGCAAGCAACTTGGAAAACAAGTTTGAGGATGGTGTCCACAAAAATTTCCCCAAAGTCCCTAGAGAGGTCAACACTTAAACTCAGAAAAGGCAGAGAACTCCTGTGAGATGCTACACAAGATGACCATCCCCACATAGTCATTAGGTTCTCCAAGGTCAGTGTGAATGAAAAAATATTAAAGGCAGCTAGAGAAAAGGGGCAGGTCAAACCTTTCAGCAGAAACACTACCAGCCAGAAAAGATTGAGCACCAATATTTAGGATCCTTAAAGCAAACAAATTCCAACCAAGAATTTTATGTCCAGCCAAACTAAGCTTCATAAGCAAAAGAAAAATAAGATACTTTTCAGACAAGCAAATGCTAAGGGAATACATTACTGCCAGAGCTACCTTACAAGATGTCCTTAAAGAAATGCTAAACATGGAAAGGAAAGATCATTACCAGTCACCACAAAAACACACTTAAGCATACAGACCATTGACAGTATAAAACAACTACAAGATCAAGCTTGCATAAAAACCAGTTAACAACATGATGACAGGATCAAATCTGCCCATATCAATATTATCCTTGAACATAAATGGGTGAAATGCCCCACTGAAAAGACACAGAGGCATGTTGAATAAAGAAGCACGACCAGACTGTATGCTGTTTTCAAGAGACCCATGTCACATGCAATGACACCCATAGGATCAAAGAAAAAGGATAGATAAAAATATACTAAGCAAACTGAAAATACGAAAAAACAGGAGTTGCTATTCTAATTTCAGACAAAGCAGAGTTAAACCAACAACAACAACAAAAAAAAAAAAGCAAAAAAAGGTATTACATAATGAAAAAGGGTACAATTCAACAAGACTTAACTATCCTAAATATATATGCATCCAACACTGGATCACCCAGATTCATAAAACTCTTTCCTAGAGATCTACAAACAGCCTTAGATAACCACACAATAATAGTGGGAGACTTCAACACCCCACTGATAGTATTAGATAGATCATCAAAGCAGAAAACTAACAAAGATATTCAGGACCTGAACTCAACGCTTGCCCATATGAACCTGACATCTAAAGAACACTCAACAACAGAATATAGTACGAGAATATTCTTCTCATCTGCACACAGCAGTTACTCTAAAATCAACCACACAACTGGCCATAAAATAATTCTCAAAAAATTTAAAAAAACTGAAATCATACCAACTATACTCTCAAACCACAGAATAAAATCACAGAACAAAATAAAAATCAATACTAAGAAGATCTCTCCAAACCAAACAATTACATAGAAACTAAACAATATTCACCTGGATGACTTTTGGGCAGACAATGAAATTAAGGGATTATTCAAGAAATTCATTGAAACTAATGAAAATGAAAGATACAGCACACTAGGATCTCTGGGAAAAGCAAAGGCTTATTTATTTATTTAAGACAGGGTCTTGCCATTACCAAGGCTGGTCTCAAACTTACAGACTCAAGCAATCTGTCCACCTCAACCTCCCAAAGTGCTGGGATTACAGGCATAAATCACTTTCCCCAGCCTAAAGCATTGTTAAGAGGAAAGTTTATAGCACTAAACACTCACATCAAAAAGTTAGAAAGATTTCAAATCAACAACCTAATATCACATCTAGAGGAACTAAAAAAACAAGAGCAAACCAACTGCAAAGGTAGCAGAAGATGAGAAATAACCAAAATCAGAGCTGAACTGAAGGAAACTGAGAGGTGAAAAATCATACAAAAAATCAGCGAGTCCAGGTTTGGTTCTTTGAAAGAATTTCTAAGATAGATAGACTGCTAGCTGAACTAATAACAAAAGAAAAGCTCCAAATACACACAATCGGAAATGACAAAGGGCACATTACTGTCTACCCCACAGAAGAAATACCAGAAGCCCTCAAAGAGTATTGTAAACACCTCTATGCGTTCAAGCTAGAAAACCTAGAAGAGATGGATACATTCTTGGAAACATACAACTGCCCAAGATTGAACCAGAAAGAAACTGAAATCCTAAACAGATCAATAATGAGCTCCAAAATTGAATTAGTAATAAAAAGTCTATCAACAAGAAAAAGCCCTGGGCCAGACAGATTCACAGCTGAATTCTACTGGATGTATGAGGTAGAGTTGGTACCAATCCTACTGACATTATTAAAAAAAACTGAGAAGAAGGGACTTCTCTAATTCATAGTTGATGCCAACTTTATTCCAAAACCAAAATCTGGCAGAGATACAACAAAAAAAGAAAACTTCAGGCTGTTCTCTCTGATAAATATAGATGCAAAAGCCCTCAACAAAATACTAGCAAACTGTATCTAGCAGCATGTCAAAAAGTTACTCCATCATGATCAAGTAGGTTTTATTCCTGAGATGTAAGTTTGGCTCTTCTCTACATTCACAAATCAATAAATGTGATTCATCGCATAAACAGAACTATAAATGAAAAACACATGTTCATCTCAATAGATAAGGAAAAGGCTTTAGATAAATTCAACATCCCTTCATGTTAAAAACCCTCAACAAACTAGAGATCAAAGGAACATACCTCAAAGTAATAAAAGCTATCTATGACAAACCCACAGCCAACATTATACTGAATGGCAAAAGCTGGAAGCATTCCCCTTGAAACTGGAACAAGACAAGGATGCGCACTCTCACCACTCCTCTTTAGCATAGTACTGGAAGTCATAGCCAGAGCAATCAGGCAAGAGAAAGAGATGAAAGGTATCCAAATAGGAAGAGAGGAAGTGAAACTATCTCTGTTTGCAGACAATATGATTTTATACCTAGAAAACCCCAGTCTCTGCCTAAAGACACCTAAATCTGATAAACAACTTCAGCAAAGTTCATACAAATTCAATGCACAAAAATTAGTAGCATTTCTATACATCAACATTCAAGCTGAGTGCCAAATCAAGAACACAATCCCGTTCACAATAGCCACAAAAAAATAATAAAATACCTTGGAATACAGCTAACCAGGGCAGTGAAAGATCTCTACAACAGCTGAAAATAAAAATCAGAGACTATAAAAGGAATGGAAAAGCATTTCATGCTCATGAATAGAAAGAATCAAAATTGTTAAAATGGCCATACTGCCAAAAGCAATTTACAGATTCAATGCTATTCTTATCAAACTACCAATAATATTTTCAGAGAATTAGAAAAAAATTATTCTAAAATTCTCATGGAACCAAAAAAGAGCCCAAATAACCAATACAATCCTAAGAAAAAGAGAAAAGCTGGATGTATCACATTATTCAACTTCAAATTGTACTACCAGGCTGCAGTAACCAAAGCAGGTTGGTACTGCTACCAAAACAGGCACATAGACCAATGGAACAGAATAGAGAGTCCAGAAATAAAGACACACACTTACAACCACCTGATCTGCAACAAAATTGACAAAAAAACAAGCAGTAGGGAAAGGACTCTCTATTCAATAAATGTTGCTGGAATAACTGGGAACACCAAGACTGGACCTCTTACTTATAGTATGTTCTAAAATCAACTTAAGATGGATTGAAGACTTAAGTGTAAAACCTAAAACTATAAAAACCCTTGAAGAAAAATTTTAAAATATCATTCTGGACATAGCCCCTGGGAACAATTTTATGATAAAGATGCTATATTACTTAGGGCTCTCTAAACAGACAGAACTAATAGGATAGATGTATATATAAAGTGGAGTTTATCAAGAAGTATTGACTCACATGATCCCAAGGTGAGGTCCCACAATAGACTGTCTGCAAATTGAGGAGCAAGGAAGCCAGTCTGAGTCCCAAAAGCTCAAAAGCAGGGAAGCTGACAGTGCAGCCTGCAGTCTGTGGTTGAAGGTCCAAGAGTCCTAAAGCTGAAGAACCTGGAGTCCGATGTTTGAGGGCAGGAAGCATCCAGCATGGGAGAAAGATGGGCGCTAGAAGACGAAGCCAGTCCAGTCTATTCATGTTCTTCTGCCTGCTTTTATTCTGGCTGCAGCTGGCAGCTAATTAGATGGTGCCCACCCAGATTGAGGGTGGGTCTGCCTCTCCCAGTCCACTGACTCAAATGTTAATCTCCTTTGGCAACACCCTCACAGACACACCCAGGAAAAATACTTTGCATCCTTCAGTCCAATCAAGTTGACACGCAATATTAACCATCACAGATGCTAAAAGCAATTGTAACAAAATGAAAATTGACAAATGGGACCTAATAAACTAAGGAGCTTCTGCATAACAAAAGAAACTATCAACAGAGTAAACCGATAATTTACAGCATGGGAGAAAATATTTGTAGACTATGTATCTGACAAAGATCTAATATCTAGCATATATAAGGAACTTTAACAAATTAACAAGTGAAAACCAAACAACCCCATTAAAAATTGGGCAAAGGACATGAACAGACACTTCAAAAAAAGACATACACATGGATAACAAACACATGGAAAAAGGCTCAACATCACTAATCATTAGGGAAATGCAAAGCAAAAACACAATGAGATGCTATCTCACATCAATCCGTATGGCTATCATTAAGTCAAAAAAAATAGATGCTGGTGATGTTGAAGAGAAAAGAGAGTGCTTCTACTCTGCTGGTGAAAATGTAAATAAGTTTCACTACTGTGGAAAGCAGTTTGGAGATTTCTCAAATAACTCAAAGCAAGAATCACCATGCAACCCAGCAATCCCATTATTGGGTATGCATCCAAAGGAATGTAAATCATTCTACCATAAAGATAGATGCACTTGTATGTTCATTGCAGCACTCTTCACAATAGCAAAGATATGGAATCAACCTAAATGCCCATCAGTAGACTGGATAAAGAAGATGTGGCACATATACACTATGGAATACTAAGCAGCAATAAAAAAGAATGAGATCATATACTTTGCAGCAACATGGATGGAGCTGGAGGCCATTATCCTCAGTGAACCAACACAGGAATGGTAAATCAAATATCACATGTTCTCACTTACACGTGGGAGCTAAACCTTGAGTTCATAGGGACACAAAGAAGGGAACAACAGACACCAGGGCCTACTTGAGGGTAGAGGGATGAAGGAAGGCAAGCATCAAAAGACTAACTATTGGTACTATGCTTATTACCCGGGTGGCAAAATGATCTGTACACTAAACCTCTGTGGCATGCAGTTTACCTATATAACAAATTTGCCCATATAACTCTGAATCAACAGTAACAGTTTATTAAAAATAAATCTAAAATAACATTTATTAAAAATAAATAAATGGAAATAAAACTGCCTATTCTATAATCAAAGTTACTATGAAATTGTATTTTAACAGTACATGTGAAAATACATTAATAAACATAATAGCACTCTACAAATGTGTAAGTCTTTCATGTTGATGAGAGTTCATTATATTCTGATAAAAATCTGAGTAAAAGGGAAATTCCTTTCTTCCTTTCTTTCATCCTTCCACAACTACTCATTGAGTGATGAATCTGAAACAGGCATAACTATAGGCTCTTTATATATAACAGCAAACAAGTTCAATGAAAGTCCTTGTTCCCAAGGTTAATAACTGCAACAAAAACACTACATAATAATAAACCAAGCTAAATCTCTATCGAGCCGAATTAATAGTTTAATGGTCACTTACAACTTAAAAACTAATTTCATTTTAATTTTGTCAGAAATGGATTGAAGAGTCAGTTATCAAAAAATGTCATCTATCATGGCTTTTAACTGATATTTCAAATGGTAACTTAGGGAGTACAGCAACCGACGCTGAAGGAATTCTATTATGTTTCTTATGTCTGATAGTTCTGTATTTTATTTTCCTTAAGAAAAAACTAATTAGAACAAATTAACTAATAATAATACTCAGAAAGTTTAATATTAAGCCATTTAGGGATTATAAATGGAGATCGCATTTCCCACCCTACATGTGCAACATTTTTTTTGTCCAGAATAGAAAATATTAGCATTTGATTCAAACTTATAAAAATATCTTGATGACTTGATAACAGAACGCAATTAACTAAATAATTAAATTGTCTTCAGAAACCTTTTTTGTAGAGAAATTGTTGAAGGGGGGAATAGTGAGAAAACTAGTAGGCCAATTTGTCCCTTTTAGTATTATCATGGGTAAAACATATAAAAGTAATGAAGCCAATGGAAAAGAAACAATTTAAATCAAGTAAAAAGTTTTCAGAATAATGCTATTGAAACATTAGTAGGAAAAAATTTAAATTCTGTTTGGCAGTTTGAAGTAAGCTATTTATTATACAGATTTTATTAAAATTTGAGAAAATCACAGTTTAAATGGATTTGTAATATTAACTCTAACATTGTCTTTATCAGTTCCATAAACCCATAAAATCCACATGTAAGTTCATATAAATATGAATGTTTACAAGCCTTTAAAATAAATATCATAAATAAGCATGAAGCAAAAGCCATTGTAATCTTTCCTGTTATTTCTTTACAGTCATCCATCCATCTGCTTTCTCTATGATCTCCTGAAGCATTCCACTTGAAAGAAGATCGAATTAATTGAGTTCACCTTTCCACTAACCTGTTTAAATTCTTCTTCCAGGATCACTTCACAAAATTTACTTTTAAGCTAGTCCCACATTTTAGAAACGACCTTGGTTTTATTTTTTGTCGCTAAAGACATTTATCTTTTTCAGATAGGAAATAAAATAGCTTTTTGTGGGAAGATATGAATGGCCCTAGTTCAGAGTAGGTATTTTCTAGGATAATTTGCCTCTCTTCAGTTTCTGTCTTCTCCAAACTTACATTCAATTATATGCATTCTGATTATTAATTACTATAATAATAACCTTCTATGTGCTTTTTATATGCATGTTCATTACATAAATCAGTATCACTTGAATGTTTTCATTTGACATTACTATATATCAGGATTTTTATTTTACTATTTCACTGCAGTTCTTTTTTTTATTAACTACTGTGCATAAATTATTATAAAAGGTTAAAGAAAAAAGATGAACAAAACACGAAGACCTTGGAAGAGGCCGAGTGTGGTGACTCACGCCTGTAATCCCAGCACTTTCGGAGGCTGAGGCGGGCAGATCACCTGAGGTCAGGAGTTCAAGACCAGCCTGACTAACATGGTGAAACCCTGTCTCTACTAAATATACAAAAAAAATTAGCTGGGCGTGGTAGCAGTTACCTGTAATCCCAGCTACTCAGGAGGCTGAGGCACAAGAATTGCTTGAACCTGGGAGGAGAAGGTTGTAGTGAGCCAAGGTCGTGCCACGGCACTCCAGCCTGGGCGACAGAGCGAGACTCAGTCTAATAAATAAATAAATAATAAAAAAATAAAAAAAGACCTTGGAAGAGTTATCAAAGTAGTAAAGAACAGAAAACTCCTTACCAAATAAACACAACAAAAAAGCTGAAACGATATTTCTTCTACTTGAAGTGAATTAAAAACTAAAGAGTTCCCCAATATCGATGTTCGCTTAATTCTGCAAAGTGAAAAGAAAAACTAAAAAATACATTAGTTTTATTTTAACTACTAACTTTGGCTTTCATATTATCTGATCTTCAGATGACTTACTGGTGAAGTTTTAAAACTACAAGATTTTATTTTTTCTCATTCCAGCATTAACAAATTGAGAAGTTTCAGAATACAGATGTAAAAAGAGAAAGATCAAAGTATAGGGGGACCATATAAACAAGAGATGGGATTAGTAGTATCATACATTTAAGGATTTTGTGTGGAAAACATAGTTCTTCATTTAATAATCAGTTTCTGCCAAGTCAGTTATTTAACATATTACTTGTAATAGATTCTGTATGGTGTCAGTTTGGATAAGCTGGAACTGCAACACCCAGAATCCTCCTCTGTGTACAGTTTCAGGCTAGAGTTGGCCAAATGAAAATGTTTCATAGGATTTTTAGGGCAGAAGTGACGCAACAACCATTGCTTTCTGAGGGTCAATATGCTAGTTGTGGTGAGAGACAGATGCAGAGGTACCCACAAATTCCATCTTGTCCTGGTTCTTTCCCTCTCCAAGTCCAGTTTTTCTTCTGCTAGCTCTGGGTAGAAAGAGTAACCCAGATCACCACCCAACACAGAATCAGTCACCTTCCATGGACTTTCTCACCAGCTCTATCTGTGCAGTCTCGCTGGGGCAACAGGATGCGCTTATTTTGACATATTTCCTTGTAGACTCTGACTTACCTATGCCTACCAATATTTTAGGAGGGCTGGTTAGTGACCTCTCCCTAATTCTCCAGTGCTCCCTTAAGACCTTTACTTCCTAGGTTTTAATAAAAAATTGTATAAGATTTTATTGCTATAATAAATCCCTTATTTCATAATGCTCATAGTAGTTCTGTTTTTTGATTAATTCCCCATTGATATTACTAGAGGTTCCAGGGGAACAGAAACTTAACAATGGGAATCTGGAATTGGTTCTTGATCTGATTGGTTAAAATGACCTCATTGCCAATACCAAAGCAAACATGGTACTTCATGGTATGTGGTGGAAAAAGACTTACTTCAGTTATGACTCAGAGTCATCTGTAATCAAATGTCTATAGAAGACAAGATTTTGGTTGACTATGTAGGTGCTTCCATAGAACTTTTTAGTGGACATAAGAAATAAAATGTTTTGTAGGTGGTTTCTAAGAGGAAGCAACTTGGAGAAAGAAAATTTAAGTTCAGAGCTTCTGTAACTGCCCTAAAAGAAACCTTATTTCCTATAATTACAGGATCAAGTTTCTGGAAACCAAATCCAAAGTCTAATCCTTCACTTGGCTGAACAATAAAACAAATTCAATCTTTACTCTCACAGAGTCTCTTAGGTTAAAGTTAGGATAATGGTTGTGAAGGAGTGGGATCATGGAAAATCAGAATAACATTTAAGTGGATTTTTAGGAAGCTGGGAAAATTGAATCATAAATTCTGCCAAGACTCCTAGGCCTATAAAATAACACTGTTCTCTCCTGGAAGTTGTGTCCTTTAGCTTGTAGACACTGTGATGGTTTCCTGTGAAGTAGTTGTCTTGCAAAGACTGATGATTCCTCTCAAGATCTGCCTTCCCTACAGTATAGAGCTCCTATGGGAAGCCCACAGGTGGAAAGCTCCATTCTCACGCAAAACTCCATCAGCTCTTTTTGTTCTGCTTTTATCTATGGCTTGACAGTTCAGACTTAGCAGTCATCTTCAGAAACCTTCTATGTGAAACAAACAAGCTAAAATAAAACCACTAACCAAAAACCAACAAAAACAAAAAATTTGAAAAAAGATAGAGAAAGAGAGTGAAGAAACAAAAAGAAATGTAATAGTATCCCTGAAACAAGAACACAGTACTGTACAAAAAGCAGTCAGGGAATAAGAAAGAGCTCATGGGAATTAAATATACAATGCAGAAATTAAAAAGTGAGTAAAACATTCAAAGCATAAAATGTCCTACAAAATAAGTTAAAAGCAGATATAAAAACTAGGAGCAAGAGGATAAGAAAACTAGAGGATTTGTATGGTAGGACCAACATCCATATACTAGAAAACTAAAAAGAAAGAATGAGGAAAACAAAAGGGGAAAATTGTCAAAAAATAATTTCCTGCTGCTGAATGACCTAAGTTTCCATACTGAAGATGTTCACAAGAGGTGCTGTGAAAAATAAATGAAAACAAAACCCACATTGTATATCATTGAGAGATTTCAGAATATTTGGAATAAGAAGATTCTAACCACTTCCAAAATTGAAAAACATAGCTTAAAAGGATCAAGAAACAAAATGTAATCGAATTTCTCATTAGCAACATTGGAAGCAAGATGATGAAGCAAAGTCCATGGTTCTTTACCAGGAATCTACTGGAAAATGCATTCCACTAAAATGGGAGGACATCTGAAGGGAACAAAAGAGACATAAAATACACAAGAGACATGCAGGGAGACATGTGGGAGACCCATGATTGTGGTCACGAAGCTCTCAGGTTGATGACCCATGCAGCACCCAGCAGCCAGGCAGTCCATATTGGACCAAGTCAGGAGACTTTGGGAAGTTGTCTCCGATGGATAAAATTAATAGGTTTCAACTTAATGAGAAAAGAGTTATACAAATAAGGAGCATGTGGGAGATGAATTAGTAACATAATAAACAAAGGAAACAAGTAATGTAAGACTGCCAGGAGAAAACAATTATACAAATCATCATTGTATACTGTGTGGCTTAGTATTTAATATAAAACCACAAAGATGATGTAACAATACTGGGGAAATGGAGAAATGAGGGTGCTTATGGGTTTCGTAGGGATAGAGAAAAAGAAGTAAGTCTCTGTTTCCGTACTGCCAAGTCCATAGATTATGCCTAAAACGGAAAATTCAGAGTGTGGCGGTCTAAGTAGATTATATAGAGATAAAGAACTAAAAGAGTTAAAACAGTTGCCTGGAGGATGGAATGGAGGCAAGAGGTGTGGAAGGAAGCCATGTTTTTCTTAGTAAGTCATGTACGACTATTTGACTCATTAAATATGTATGACTTTGTAGAACTGTTTGAATATGTGCATGTATAACTGACAAAATATTTTAAAATTAAAAACTACACAGTTTATTCATAAATAAACATATCTGGTCATACATAAGTGAGATTTGGGAAGATTAACATAAGCTAAGAAAAATAAGTGAATAATTGTAACTGAATATACTATAGTTCATATAAGTTCATCTAAATGTTACTCAACTTAAACTCAGTAGTTTGAGTGAATCATTAATGATACATAGATGATAGTAGAAAAGGAAAAACCTGTTTTAAAAGTGATTGATTCATTTATTTCTCCTGATTATGCAGGAAATAACTTTTCCAGATGTCATTGTTTGCTGTAGTCAGGTGAGGTGCTTCCCTTGACATCTTGTCGCCCAGGAAAATCTTTCTTGTGAACCTCCAGGCTGAAGTTGGATATTCCTAGTACTCTAGGTGTGCTAATTTCACCATATTCTTGGACATTATTCTTCCTTTCCAATCAGAGTGTGGTGTTTGTGGCCAGTCACTATAACCCCTTTTTTTCTTGTCTCCATAAATGTTGACCAGCTTGAAAGTCTAACGTCAAAACATAATGAGTGTAATCAAGTGGAGAAAAGAAAAGCTGTTTGAAAATAGTTATTTCTCCCCTACCTAATGTATAGGTTCTTGTGAAAATGTTCTTTCTGTTATTTTTAAGACTGCCTAAGACTGAAATAGTTTCCTCGTTAAACAAGCTATAAAGAATGAATACATCCAGATCAGGGTCAATCTGGTCTTCAAAGACCTCCTAGTTTATGTGATTAACTTCAGTCAAAAGATAAATTATATAGTTATGTGACTTCTGAAAGTCACTTTGATAAAACTCGGTACATGGTGACCTAGAAACGTTTAGACTTTGTCAGAGAGGAGTAATTGTGACAATGTAGATCCTTTTTTTTTTTTTTTCTTTGTGGTCAATACTCACTGGATCAAAATAGCTATTACCCTCTGTGCTTCTGTCTGCCCTGGCTTCTTTCATTTAATCAGATGCCCCTTTGGTAATTTCATTCCCCCACCAACCCTCTTTAGCGTTGTTTCCTAGAGAGATATTCTTTTTAACCTAAGATTGCGTTGGTATCTATTCTGTCCTTCCATATGGCAATGGAGGAAACAAAGGGAGTGTTAATGGAGGCATGGTTTTGCATAACTCCCACAGAATGACTTGTAAATATGATGTTTACTATAATAATACAGTTGAATTAGGATTTATAGTCCCTTTTTCCGAGATGTGTTAAAATAGTACTTGGAAAACTCTAAAATTAAACAAGTGCATCAATTTCAGACATTAGTTTCTTAATAAGCAACACATATCTGGCAGTTTCAGCCCTGCACGAAGACCGTGCAAATCCAATAAGGTGAAAGAATCTTTCCTTCATTAACTCTGTCTTCCTTTTATTTACCATTATTTCTTACTATATATACAAATACATGTAGTAAATAGATTTCTTATAATGTATATTAAGAAATATATATATAATATATATTTGCTAGAAAGAGAACAGAGATTGTGGATTGTAACTTTCCTTGAACAACTCTGACATTCTTACCTTCGTTACCAAGTAGGAAATCCTTACAAAAGTATATTTGTTGTCTCCAGTGGCCCTGGTTTAATAATTTCTATTATATTACCTGATATCTAACTAGTACATTCATTGAGGTGAAATCCCAAGCCTCTTTCTAAATAGAATTATAGTCTAGACTGATATCTCACAAACAGAATAATTCATTTACTAAGAGGTTTCTGAGAATAGATAACTTTTTGTTATAACATAGGCTTGGCTATTATTTGTCTCACTAACTTCATCTTTATTTCTGTTACCTATAGGTTTAATTATGATTTGGGAGTTTTTTTGGGGGAAATGAGTCTCATGGGACTCTTTGAAGTAGGGTAAGAAAATTGCATTTCCGGCCGGGCGCGGTGGCTCAAGCCTGTAATCCCAGCACTTTGGGAGGCCGAGAAGGGCGGATCACGAGGTCAGGAGATCGAGACCATCCTGGCTAACACGGTGAAACCCCGTCTCTATTAAAAAATACAAAAAACTAGCCGGGCGAGGTGGCGGGCGCCTGTAGTCCCAGCTACTCGGGAGGCTGAGACAGGAGAATGGCGTAAACCCAGGAGGCGGAGCTTGCAGTGAGCTGAGATTGCATTACTGCACTCCAGCCTGGGCGACAGAGCGAGACTCCGTCTCAAAAAAAAAAAAAAAAAAGAAAATTGCTTTTCTGTTTTCTTAAGCCTAGTCAGAAGGAAAGAATGAGAACGAATTAATAAGTTGGAAATATTCTGTTTTTTACTATTCAAAATTAAACATTTATAAAATATTTGGAATAATAAAAGACTTTATTCCATACACATATGAAAAATTTGGACTGATGATGACAATGTAATGATTTGCTTGATTTATTTCCTGTGTATCCGTTTTTTAACAAAAAGACAATGAAAATGCTTTTGTCGTGGTACTTGGTGCAAACAACTCATGCAAAAGTTATCAGGTGACAGTCTCAAGAATACGAACATTATGAATACAGAACGTGTCATAAGCAAGGGTCAGCTTTGGGAAAGGAACCATAATATAATTTACATTGTGTCGAATGAAAGAGTTCTTTGAATTTTATTCCACAGTCCATGATGTTCTAGGAAGCCTTTCTTTTCTTCTTTTTTCTTTTGTTTTCTTTTCATTTCTTTTTTTTTTTTAACATAATTGAAATAGGGAAGTTAAGAATGTGCTTTTCAACTCAATTCCAGCACAATGTTCTATTAATTCAAATGGTACCAGTGGAGTGTACATTTTTGTCATGTCGATTCTGGGAAGTCTATGGAAGATGTAACTCAGGAATCCAAACTTCTAAGAAGCTTCTTAATGGCATTTCCATGAGGCATATGACTTTTACTTTATTTGAACACTGATAGAAAAATTAGTAATAAAGAATTCTTATAAAATCCTATTTTATTCAGTAAATAATTGATTGGAATAATTTTCTAAATTAAAAAATTTTAAACTTCAACTTCATCATTAGTGGATGTTACTTAAAGATAAAGCAATTGTATCTAATGCTAAGTTGTACATTTAGTATACTTTTATTTTAAAAATATTTAAATTATTATTTATTTGCAACTTTTATTATATTTTATTATTTTTAAAACTTTTATTTTAGTTTCAGGGGTACATGTGCAGGTTTGTTTTATATGTAAATTGCATGTCACGTGGGTTTCATATACAGATTATTTCATCACCCAGGTATTCAGCATGGTACCCAATAGGTAGATTTTTCAAAACTCACCCTCCTGCAACCCTCTACCCTTAAGTAGGCCCCAGTGTCTCTTGTTCCTTTCTTTAATATCCATATGTTCTCAATGTTTAGCTCTCACTTATAAATGAGAACAGGCAGTACTTAGCTTTCTGTTCCTGCATTAGTTCACTTAGGATAACAGCCTTCGACTCCATTGATGTTGCTGCAAAGGGCATAATCACATTCTTTTTTATAGCTGTATAGTATTCCATGGTGTATATGTACCACATTTGCTTTATCCAGTCTACCATTGCTGGGCAATTAGGTTGGTCCTATGTCTTTGCTATTGTGAATAGTACTGTGATGAACATATGCGTGCATCTGTCTTTATGGCAGAATAATTTATATTCCTTTCTGTATATACCTAATAATGGGATTGATGGATCAGAAAGTAGTTCTATATCATGTTGTTTGAGAAATCACCAAACTGCTTTCCACAGTGGGTGAATTAATTTACCTTCCCACAAGTAGTGTGTAAACATTCCCTTTTCTCTGCAACTTCACTGACATCTCTTCTTTTTTTGACCTTTTAGTTATAATCATTCTGACTGGTGTGAGATGGTATCTCATTGTGGTTTTAATTTGCCTTTCTCTAATGATTAGTGATGTTGAGCATTTTTTCATAGGCTTGTTGGATACGTGTATGTCTTCTTTTGAAAAATGACTATTCATGTCCTTTGCCCACTTTTAAATGCTATCGTTTGTTTTTTGCTTATTAATTTGTTCAAGTTCCTTGTAGATTCTGCATATTAGACCTTTGCCAGATGCATAGTTTACAAATATTTTTTCTCATTCTGTAAGTTGTCTGTCTACCCTACTGATGGTATCTATTGCTGTGCAGAATCTTGTTAGTTTAATTAGGTTCCACTTGTCAATTTTTGTTTTGTTGTGATTCCTTTTGGTGTCTTCCTCATGAAATGTTTGCTAGGGCCTATGTCCACAATGGTATTGCCTAGATTTCCTTCAAGGATTTTTATAGTTTTAGGTTTTACATTTAAGTCTTAATCCTTCTTGAATTGATTTTTTTGTGCATGGTATAAGGAAGGGGTCCAGTTTTAACCCTCTGTCTATGGCTAACCAAGTTATTCCAGCACCATTTATTGAATAGAGAGTCCTTTCCTCATTGCTTGTTTTTGTTGATTTTGTTGAAGATCAGATGGTTGTAGGTGTGTGGCTTTATTTCTGGGCTCTCTATTCTGTTTCACTGGTCTATGTGTCTGTTTTTGTACCAGTACAATGCTGTTTGGGTTAGCGTAGCCTTGTGGTATAGTTTGAAGTCAGGTAATGTGATGCCTCCAGCTTTGTTCTTTCTGTTTAGGATTGGTTTGGCTATTTGGGCTCTTTTTTATTTCCATATGAATTTTAGAAGTTTTTTTTTCTGATTCTCTGAAGAATGTCATTGGTAGTTTGATAGAAATAGCATTGAATATGCAAATTGCTTTGGGCAGTATGGCCATTTTAATATTGATTCTTCCTGTCCACAAGCATGGAATGTTTTTCTGTTGGTTTGTGTCATCTCTGATTTCTCCTCCTTAATTCATTCCATGAGATGAACATCATTCTGATACCAAAATCTGGCCAAGACACAACCAAAAAAGAAAACTTCAGGCCAATATCCTTGATGAACATGGATGCAAAAATCCTCCAGAAAATACTAGCAAACTGAATCCAGCAGCATATCAAAAAACCTAATTAACCACAATCAAGTAGGCATTATCCCTGGGTTGCAAGATTGGCTCAACATATGCAAATCAATAAATGTGATTTATAACATAAACAGAACTAAAAACAAAAACCACACGATCATCTCAATAGATGCAGAAAAGGCTTTTGATAAAATTTAACATCCCTTCATGTTAAAAACCTTCAACAAACTAGGCGTTTAAGGAACATACTTCAAAATAATAAGAGCCATCTGTAACAAACCCACAGCCAACATTATACCGAACAGGCAAAAGCTGGAAGCATTCCTTTTGAAGCTGGAATAAGACAAGGATGCCTACTCTCACCACTCTTATTCAATGTAGTTTTGGAGGGCCTAGTCAGAGCAATTTGGCAAAAGAAAGAAATAAAAAGCATCCAAATAGAGAGAGAGGAAGTCAAACTATCTCTGCAGACAGCATGATTTTATACCTAGAAAACCCCTAATGTGTCTCTGCACATAAACTCTTACATCTAATAAATAACTTCAGCAAAGTTTCAGGGTACAAAAAACCAATGCACAGAAAACAGTAGCATTTCCATGCACCCACAACATTCAGGATGAGTGCCAAATCAAGAATGCAATCTTATTTACAATAGCCACACACTCAAAATAATTTACATAGGAATACAGCTAACTAGGGAGGTGAAAGATCTCTACTTTGATTTTTTTTTTTTTTTTTTTTTTTGATATTGGGCACCTACTATATCCAGGTCCTACACTAGTACGTTTGAAGTGGTAAGAACTTTCACCCTCAAGGATTTAGGATTTTCAGTGTTTTAGGATATTGACATGTTTTCCAAATTTACCCACTCTACAAACTAAATGCAATCAAATTGATTGAGATGCATCCCAGAGGCTCAAGAGAGAAAGCCCCCTGAGAATGCCGAGGATGCTTTGAAATTTGCAAAGCTTCACAGAGATGAATGATTAACTGTTTTTGTTTTTTGTTTTTTTTTTGAGATGGAGGTTTGCTCTTGTTGCCCAGGCTGGAGTGTAGTGACATGATCTCGGCTCACTGCAACCTGCACCGCTTGGGTTCAAGAGATTCTCCTGCTTCAGCCTCCCAAGTAGCTGGGATTACAGGCATTCACCACCGTGCCAGGCTAATTTTTTTGTATTTTTAATAGAGAAGGGGTTTCACCATGTTGACCAAGCTGGTCTCGAACTCATGACCTCAGGTAATCCGCCTGCCTTGGACTCCCAAAGTCCTGGGATCACAGGTGTGAGCCACTGCGCCTGGCCAACAGAAATGAATTTGAGATGGTTCTTGGGAGAGGCACTTTCTTTTCACGATGAAAATGCTTTTAATGGTGGTGTCTGTACAGTGTGTGATATAAAGTCAAGAAGAACTCCAAGTGCACACACAGAGAGACCTGGTTATCAGAGAAAAGATTGTGAGTAAATAGAGTTCCCCCTGCTTCCCTACTTTACCCAGTGTCCATGTCTGAAGGCTCTAGGCCACCTTCCTCTTGGCCTCCTTCTCAACCTTTCTCTCCTCCATGGCTGAGATGTCCTGGTATTACTGGTATTGGGACACCAGGTTGTTCATGTTGCTCTCGGCCTTGGTGAACTCCATCTAGTCCCTGCTCTTGCCCATGTGCCAGTGCAGAAAGGCTTTGCATCGAAACATGGCCGTGAACTACTCAGAGATGTGCTTGAACAGCTCCTGGATGGCCATGCTGTTGCTGATGAAGGTGGCAGACATTTATAGCCTCAAAAGTGGGATGTCACAGACAAGTGTTTTTACGTGGTTGGGGATTCACTCAACAAAGTAGCTGCTGTTCTTGTTTTGGGCATTAAGCATTTGCTCATCCAACTTCCTCATGGACATGTAAGCCATGAACACCGTGGCCACCTTTAGGCAGGGGTCTCAGGGAGCCATCATGTTCTTGGCATCAAACATCTGCTGGGTGAGCTCAGGCACTATCAGGGCCTGGTAGTGCTGGCTGCCCTGGATGGTCAGCAGGGTGAAGCCAGGCATAAAGAGGTGCAGGTAGAGAATGGGACCATGTACTTAGCCGGCTTCTGCAGGTCAGCACTGAGTTGACTGGGGAAGCTTAGGCAGTAGTGACCCCACTTATGGTGGCAGACACCAGGTGGTTTGGGTCACCATAGGTGAGTGTGGTTAGCTTTAGGGTTCGGAAGCAGACGTTATGGAGAGTTTCATTATCAATGCAATAAGTCATAGCTGTGTTTTCTACCAGTTGGTGAACTGAGAAGGTGATGTTTTAGGACTCCACCCCCATATCTGACACCTTGTGGAAGGGCGCCACACTGAACATGTTCAAGATCCTGTCTGGATACTTCTCTGGGATCTTGCTGATGAGAAGGGTACCCCTCTCAGGCCCAGTCCCTGCTCCCAGGGAGTGGGTCAGCTGGAAACCCTGCAGGCAGTCACAGCTCTCAGCCTCCCTCCTCACAATGTCCAGCACCGAATCCACCAGCTCCGCACCTTCTGTGTAGTGCCCATTGGCCCAGTTGTTTCCAGCACCACTGTGATGGAAGATGAAGTTGTCCAGCCATAAGATCTGCCCGAAGGAGCCCGAGGACAGGAGAGTCCACGGTGCTGGGCTCCAGATCCACGAGCTCAGCGTGGGGCACATACTTGCCACTGGTGGTCTCATTGTAGTACACACTGATGCACTCCAGCAGCAGGTTGCTATCCCCATGCTAAGTGCCAGTAGGATTGCCCCGTAGAACTAGTTGCCAAACTGACCAGCCTGTAGGTGCACGATCTCTCTCAAGGTGGCAGCAGTAGGGATAAAGGCGGTAGGATAGTCACAGGAGCAGAGGCTCAGGCATGCAGAGTGCTGGAATCCACTTTATATCTGGAGAGAACTATATACAATTTATAAACTGACCCTTTAAATTCAGATCCGATATCCTATATCTGTTGATGTGTTAATATTAGGTTGGTGCAAAAGCAATTGTGATTTTTGCCATCAAAATAACGGCAAAACTGCAATTACTTTTTGTATCAACCTAAATAACTTGGGAAAACCTTTAGATCACTACTTTTTGTTTATGAATAAATAATATTATTTTGCTACTTTATATGGGGATAAAGTATACCTTAGTAATAAGAGATTTTTTTCCCCAAAATACATCATCTTCATCTCCCTAAAGCCAAACTGTTTTACCAACGTCATTACTATTTGCATTGAGCAGTTTATTTTTCTTGCAAGGTCAGGCAATTCCTGTCTTCACTTGCTGATGGACAGATGCATATAGGAAAAGGCATTATGATTATTAATGAAGTGAAAGTCGTAATTATAGAAAGACAATCCTGAAGTAGTCTTCTGTATGGGAGTCCAATATGTCACATGAGTCTTCATTTAGAGTGACAACATTATAATAGATTTTGGAAACTTTAATTTTCTTGTGCAGGCAATTTCAAATGAGCTGTTCTCTTTGTCTTTATTAGCTACATAGAGTTTCAAATACAATCATGTACTTACTATAACTTTTAAATCACAAGAAAGTTTTACTTGACCTGAAAAATAACATGGATCTATATATACCTTCACTGCTTATGTATGAAACAAAATGAAGTTAATCCTCTGAGAAATGAACTTCCCAGTGGCTTTGGCTCAATTTTCCTTTAATGATGATTCATGTAGTTTCAGAACTCCAAAGGTCACTAAACGTTGTGTCTGTGCAAATTTGAGAACTCTGTCAGCTCAGAAGATAACTTGAGGCAGTTCTGTCATCCTCTTGTGTTACCAAAGGATCTGCAAATCTGTAAACATGAAGCTTCAGATTCCCCAAAATAATTTCTTCAAGGAGCAACAAGAAAACTGTAGTTGGAAAGATAAAATACAAAATAATGTTGACAATTACAAAAAAGATATATAGATGATTTCAGTAAATTAAAAAAGAAGGCGAGTAAGCTCTTCATTAAACTTTGGTATTTTTTTCTGATGTAGAGTATTAACATTCAACTTATTTTTACTTTGAAGAAATAGGACCTCTACGTCTGTGTGTGCATATGCGCATGTGTGTGCACACTTGCTCATGCGTGTGCACCTGTGTGGTGTGGTTTTGTAAAATTACCCTGATGATTCTAAGGCATTTCTCTCTTTCCACCACCTCCCCATAATCATTGATATAATGTCTCATTTTCCTTTAAAGACAAGTTTGTAATATTGCAGAGGGTAAATCATAAGCCCACAATATAGGCATGCTAGAATGAAAAAGCTCCTTTAGTTTACTATATATATATATATTTTTTTTGAGATGGACTCTTGCTCTGTGGCCCAGGCTGGAGTGCAGTGGCCGGATCTCAGCTTACTGCAAGCTCTGCCTCCCGGGTTTACGCCATTCTCCTGCCTCAGCCTCCCAGTAGCTGCGACTACTACAGACGCCTGCCACCTCGCCCTGCTAGTTTTTTGTATTTTTTAGTAGAGACGGGGTTTCACTGTGTTAGCCAGGATGGTCTCGATCTCCTGACCTCGTGATCCGCCGGTCTCAGCCTCCCAAAGTGCTGGGATTACAGGCTTGAGCCACTGCACCTGGCCATGTTTACTATATTTGTAAGTAACAATTTGACCCTGTTATCAGGGTTAAACTATAAGCAGTTTCTAACTAAAAATAACCAAACTCAAAGAAAAAATAGTAACATTTATGTGTAATAAATAATACCTAGTTCAATTATAAAATTTCTACTTGTAGAACTCTACTATAAAGTAATATATATACTACTTTCTACAGCAATAAAGAAAACGGATTGCATATTTTAGTGTCTCATAAGTACATAATATTAAAAGTTTACCTTATAACTCTGTTCTATTTTTTTTCCTGATTGTGTCTTTTGTTGAATTAAAAAAATGTATCATTGCGATAATTTGGGGGCTGTTTTTACCCTTCACAAAATAATCATATTGGATTTGTTTTGGAGGGTTGTTTGTGCTTTCCTTTTAAATTGGCTCTAGATGATTTTCAGTGAGGCAAGTACCAGGGTACCCTACTTTTCCGTTGGTGGTAGTTGATTCTCTTGCTTTAACTGTTATTGTTAATGTATTTCACAAGGCATCTCCTTCTGCCTTAGTTCTTCTGCTAATTGCACTCTGATTTTTTAAACAACTCTATCATCTCCAGCACATCTGAGGGTAAGACATATTCCCCCAATGATAGTAGTTCATCATGGCCCTGGTTCTGAATCATGAGATCATGTCACTGTCGTAAGCACATCAGATCCTACAGGTGTGTGTGTGTGTGTGTGTGTGTATGTTTATGCACGTGTGTAATGTATGGTGTGGTTTTAAAAAACCCTCCAGATAATTCTGAGGCATTTCTCTCTTTCCTCCACCTCCTCATAATCTTTGACATAATGTCTCATTTTTCTTTAAAGGTGAAAATTTCCTTGGTTAATCCTTAAGTCTTCTTTTAACATTTGAGGACATGATTCTCCTCTTTTACAATTCTTTATGGTGCTGCCTTTTTAGGGACTCTTTTTTTCCCCAGTTTTGGAAATCCTTTCTCTAATCTACAGTACTTATATACAAGTAAGAGGAATTAGAAGCATGCATCTCAATTAATGTCCTTTGTTGGGAACAGGCCCCCCAAAATCTAGCCATAAACTGGCCCCAAAACTGGACATAAACAAAATGTCTGCAGCGCTGTGACATGTTCCTGATGGCCATAATGCCCACCCTGGAAGGTTGTGAGTTTATCGGAATGAGGGCAAGGAACACGTGGCCCGCGCAGGCCGGAAAACCCGCTTAAAGGCATTCTTAAGTCACAAACAAGCATGAGTGATCTGTGCCCTAAGGACATGCTGCTGCGGCGATCCTGTTCCTTTATTTCGGCCCGTCCCTTTGTATCCCATTGGGATACTTTAGTTAATCCCGTTTCCTATAAGGGACTCTTTTAGTTAATCAAGTATCTATAGAACCAATGCTAATGACTGGCTTGCTGTTAATAAATAGGTGGGTAAATCTCTGTTGAGGTCTCTCAGCTCTGAAGGCTGTGAGACCCCTGATTTCCCACTTCACACCTCTCTATTTCTGTGTGTGTGTCATTAATTCCTCTAGCGCCGCTGGGTTAGGGCCTCCCTGACCCAGCTGGTCTCGGCAGTCCTTAGCATTAATATTGACAAACAGACAAAACACAGGAAACCATAGAATAACTCTGTAATTACCCCATTGGCACTGAGTTTGCTATTCTAGAGGGTCATAGGAAAGGTTTTCCTCAGTGGAACCAGAGTTCTCATTGGCATGTTGTGGTAACAATGCAGAGCTACTAAACAGAAATTTGGTTACAGGAACAGGTTTATCGCCTTTGCCTTACATTTAAAAAGAGACATTTAAATCATTTATTTTCTCCTTTTTGTTTTTGGGCTTTTTAAACTCTTTGAAATATCCTTCAAGAATTCTCATTGGTCTAATTTCCTACTTTACATGTTCGTTTACAATCTCTTGGAAGTCTTTCTGTTTTTGTTGTTGTTGTTGTTTGTTTGTTTGTTTGAGGCAGAGTCTCCCTCTGTCGCTCAGGCTAGAGTGCAGTGGTGCAATCTCGGATCTCTGCAATCTCTGCCTCCCAGATTCAAGTGATTCTTGAACTCTAGCTGGGACTACAGGCATGGGCCATTACACCCGGTTAATTTTCGTATTTTTAGTAGAGACGGGGTTTCACCATGTTAGCCAGACTGGTCTTGAACTCCTTGCCTCAAGTAATCTGCCTGCCTCGGCCTCCCAAAGTTCTGGGATTACAGGCGTGAACCACCGCACCCGACCTGGAAGTCTTTTCTAATTCTTCCACTAGTGTAAGGCATTGCTTAACACATTTTTATCTTCTTTACTAAACTATAAGCATATATAGAAGTCAACAAAATGTTACACATTCTTAACCTCTAACACTTAACACTGTCTGAATAAATGACTGAAGAAACTATATTCCCATTTTTCTTAGATTATTTGTTCTCTTGACTTGTATTCTAACTTTTGTATTAGTTTCTTTTTACATATTTTAAAAGCCTCTACCCTTGTTCTTGGCAGTATGTTATTATATGTCATATGAGATACAGATATATAGATATATATATACACACACATATCAATAAATGGATCTATACATAGCTATGTATGTTACATGCCATATGCTTGGGTTTAGACTGTATTGCACAGCATCTTTGTCATTGTCACTCATCATGTCTCATATATTTGATGTTCTTAAGATTAGAACCATGGTGGGAAAATAACATAAGGGATATGTAGTCAGCTTGGTTTACTTATATTTATTTCCTTAGCAGCACATTAAGCATGAGGATGCTGCTTCCATGTTTCATATCAACATCTTTAGTTATCTTTGCAATGTTTCTGGTAGCCACTAGCTTTCTATCGTCTTAAAGAGAAAATGATGGCCTTAGCAAAAGCTTTTTTTTAAAAAAAGATCTAAACATAATGACCATTCTTTCCATTTTTTTCTTTTAGTGTGTTTTACAATTTCTCTTAAGTTTATCAGACATGCATTGTGTGCCTAGTTGGACTCCATTTGGTGTCTCATGTCATCTGCTATTATTTCTATGTGGTTTAAGCCTCTATATTTCTTAACAGTTAATTTTAAGAAATGTTATTGCTACTTCAGCTTCCTTGTATTAGTCATTTCACCTTTCTCTAGAGTCATAAAAAACTCCATCAGGGTTGGTTCAAGAAAAATAAATCACAATCAAAGTCGAAGTTCCCAAGTACGACCAAAAATAATGGAAATTAAAAACGTATGAGATGGTAGAGGCCATCAAATTCAGGTGTGGAGTCAGAGAACCCAAGTCTGAATCTTGGCCCTAGGATGTATCAACATGCACAAGTTACTGAACTGATGAACCTCCCTTTTCTCATCTTCTTTTAATAATGAGGATGGCTTTTTCCATTATGCAATAACCTTGTAAAGCTGCTTCCACCTCCTTGGCACTTACAAAATGCTTCAGTACAACTCAACACACAATTGTGTCATCACCAGGCCTGACCCTGGCAAGATAAAGGGGAAAAGGAATGCCCCTGGCCTCAGAGTTCAATCTCATCTGGCTCCCACCCCACCTTTGACCCTTTCCTTCAAATCATGGTGCCTTCCCAACAGATCACAAAGAATGCTGATGAGTGATGTTCTTCGGGTCTCATGTTGGAGAAAGTCTTGATGTGAGGTTGCAGATGAAGGTCTATGATTTGGAGAACATTCTATTAATAGAACTGTAAGCACAGATGGCCCAGAGTTCTTTTCAGGGACAGCTTTTTGAACCACATCCATGGCAGCTGGTTCACATGAGATGGTCTTTACCAGTGGAAGAAGGAATCAGGTGGCCTGGCTCAATTTCAATTGGGTGGCACCCTGTGAAATTAGACACTATTTAGCATATATTTGCTGGTTTGTGATACAGATTGTCTTGTGATTCTACAGCTCTTTCCTTACAAAAAAGCTTCACTTGCTTGCAGCTTAGCTAGATTACTGTTCTGCTAGCTCCTACTTTCCTTCTATGTGATTAATGGCATTTATGTTTCAGGTAAAGGTAAATTAAAACTAAAGATTAAAAGTAGAATTTGATTTAAAAACAGCATGATGTGACATGAGACCATGGAATGAGCAAATACTCTACATGCTACCAATGTTGTTTGGTTGAAATTAACATCATAATCAACACTGCTCTTTGTCAATAGTCACTAGGTGAAAAAAAAATTCAGACAGGGAGAAGGCTCAGTGATGTCTGTAAATGAGATTCTTCTGTTGAGCTGGAGTAAGAGAATGGGCCTGCTTTGGTCTGTATGTGTCCTGTCAAAGTTCTGATGCTCAAATCCTAACCTCCAGGATGATGGTATTAGGAGATGGGCCTTTGTTAGCTGATTAGGTTTTCCCAATGTGGGTTGGGTGTCCGGAGACACCAAATCTCCTGGCACTTTGATCTTGGACTTCGTAGCTTCCAGAACTGTTAAAAATACATTTCTGTTCTTTATAAGCCACTCAGTTTATGATATCTTGTTGAAGCAACTGGAACACACTAAGACAGGGCCAATGGGATTTTTACTATTTTAAGTATCGATATGCTGAAGAACTATTTTAAATACTGTGATAAAACAAAACCACAGCAACAACAAACTTTGCTGATATTCTGTACTGGAAATATCTTGTTTGCTGCAAGACTCACAGAACTTGCAAGCTGACATTTCTTCTTGCCGTGAGATTTTTATGTTAACTGCTTGGTCCATAGGCTTGTTTTCTTCTCAGTATCTGCCACAGGATTCCTACTGCAGGCTCCGTTTGTGACCTGTGATTGGTGGGGGCTGTGGTGATTGTGGATGGGGAAACGGAGTCCTTGTTTATTGCTTTTTAAACTTGAATAATTTCCAGAATTACCTAGAAGAACTTATAAAAATTCACATTTCTCTCTTCACAATTCTGATTTTCTAAGTCCAGTGGGAAGCTTAGGAGTACATATTTTTATAAAGCTTCTTAGGTGAGTCTGTTTAGGTTGGTGCAAAAGTAATTGCGGTTTTAACCTTTACTTTCTATAGCAAAGCTCACCATTACTTTTGCACCAACCTTATAATAAAGAACCAGAATTAAAACCAGAAGATGTGCTTCTGGTCTTGCTTCTAGTAACTAGATTCTGGCATTTTTATCTTGACCCCCATTCCTAGGAACTAAATCATGGGTAAGTTAGTTTAGTGCCCATGTCCTTTTTCTGACACTGCCTAGAAAACTTTAAAACTATGCTATTGCCAGGCACAGTGGCACATGCCTGTAATCCCAGCACTCTGAGAGGCCAAGGTGGGCAGATCACTTGAGGCCAGGAATTTGAGACCAGCCTGGCCAACATGGAAAAATCTTGTCTCTACTAAAAATACAAAAATTAGCCAGGCATGGCAGTGTACACCTGTAATCCTAGCTATTTGGGAGGTTGAGGTAGGAGAATCGGGAGAGTCACTTGAATGGAGGAAATGGAGTTTGCAGTGAGCTGAGAGTGCGCCACTACACTCCAGCCTGGGTGACAGAGTGAGACTCTGTCTCAAACACACACACACACACACACACTCTCACCACAAAACTGTGTGATTTACTTTGTTATTTCCAGTTTGCTTTCTCTGTATATTTTCACCTGGAAGAAAGTCCTAAACTTGAAATCCCAATACCCAGGGCCATATGGAGGGGACAGGATGCCTTGCTGCAGGTCTCTTTGGATATGCAATCTTGCCTGCTCCTAGGTTCCCTGATACTGTCCTTGCTCTGTCTCCACCTGTCAGAACATCTACTTTTGTTATATTGGGTGTCTCTAACTTGAGATTTCTGCACTACCACCTGTTGCCTGACAAATCCTTGCAAATTTAGGCAAGATGGTGATCACCTGCAGCATGAGTTAAATAGATTTTTGCATTTACTCACTCCAGTCAATAAATCAGAAATCCTGGGAACTGGTCATAGGAATCTACATTTTTAACAAGTAGCCAAGTCTTTCTGATACAATTACTCCTGGGCCACACTCTAAGAAAGGGAACCTAAAACTAGATTCATTTCCCTAAGTTCAGTTTCTATCTCGTGGGTAGATCTTATTTTAAGTCTTAACTCAGATAAGTCTCATCCATCCTGTTACAGTTAACACACCACCCATGTGTCTGTGTGATGAAATACACCAGCATTAAGTTAATCCAAATGTCACCTCTTCCAATTCTGATCTTCCCCACTTGAGATGTATCTTGCCCTCTCCTGGACTTTCATAGCTATTTGTTCATCTCTTTAGGTAGTCTTCATATCTCATTGTCTTGTATAGCCTTTTATCCAACTTAAGAGGCTTTGAACTTCTTGAGGCAGGTCTAGGTCTGGGTTTTCTCTGTTTTCAGCACTTGGCGCAGTGACACAGGCCTGGCACATAGGAGGTGACCAAAAATGCTTATTGAATAAAAGAGATATAGTGCTGGATGCTGCATTTGGAACTGGAGGTATAAGAAAGTCCTGTGATTTTCAGAAGTTTATTCTTTTCTTAGAAAGTAGTGATTTGAAAGCATTTTAAGACTTTCCTTGAAAATGTTAGTTCCAGAAAATTTTTCTAAAAAGAAGAATAATTGGTTGTAATGGTGAAAAGAGGGAATATTCCAAGAAGGACCATAAAAATGATAATGCCTAATCTTTCTGTCTAGTCACAACTTTGGTAGATTGTTTATAGATGGGACTTGGCAGACTGTTTATAGAGAGGAATTATTTGGCCGACATGAGTTAGGCCACAACAAAACTGTGTTTTTAAAAACAGTGTGTGCAATACCTTACTCCCCATAGTATTTGCCTGTTTTTAGGTCAAAACAAAATCAGCTAGCTTCAGAAATTGACCCCTCAGAAACATTTTTTCAGAATGTTTGAAACACTTTATTTCAAGAGATACCTCGACGTTGGACACTATTTTTCCATTTCAATGCACAGAGAACTGAGTTTTTTCCCGAAGCGCTCCATAAAACTCCCTAAGAAGCAAAAGACCAATTCACCTGACCATTTCTTCTACAATGCAGCTGATAACCAGGCTTGGACTCTTGGTTTTATGTATTTCTTTTCCTTTTCATCAAGGAAAGGGACTAAAGGAAATAAGTTTGTGTTAGTTTCTTCACTTATTTCTCTTTCTCCTCTTGGCCATAAGAACAAAAAAGCTTTACAGTGTTACTCACAAAATGAGGTGGTAAAACTAAAGCTGCAGGCTTCTGTTTTCAAAAAAATTAGCCAGTATCAGCAAATGTATAATAATTACCAGAAGCCCTAAAGTGTTCACCAGTTGAAGAAGTGGGATATGTGAGTTGATGCAACTCAATAGCAACTTTCCAGTGGAACAGTCCATTAAAAAAAAAATCATATAAGTTAGTTTAACAGACTTTAATATGAAGAAATACCAATCACTTTTTAGGGAACTGAACATATAAATAGGTACTGAACTGAACATTCAAAGAGTGTTTTAGTGCTGCTATAACAAAATACATGAGACTGGATAATTTATGAAAAACAGAAATTTATTCCTCACACTTCTGATGGCTAGGAAATCTAAGATCAAGGCATTGTCAGGTTGGGGGTTCTGGTGAGTGCTTTCTCCTTCCAAGATGGAGCCTTGCTCTGCATACTCAGGAGAAGAGGAACATGGTATCCTCACATGGAGGAAGGCAGAAGGGCAAATGAACCGGAACAATGCATGAAGTTGCTTTTATAAGGGTCTTAATACCACTCATGAGGGAGGAGCCCTCAAGATCTAATCACCTCTTCAATGTTCCACCTCTTACTGTCATCACATTGGCCATTAAGTTTCAATACCTGAATTTTGGAGATGACACATTCAAACCATAGGGCAAAGGTGGTAACTGCAGGAAGTAGGTTTGCCCCTAGGGCTTGGGAAAAAGAAAAAAGACTGGGATTATTAAATTTAGAAGTCAATAGAAGAGCTTGTAAAATTGGAATCTGGACTTTGAGGAGGAATGTTTTGGGCTACCAAGTAGCACCTCAGGAACTTGCAAGAGGGTACCCATGGAACCCGAGAAACTTAAGGCTATAATATAGATGAACAGAAATCTCTGTTCTTAAGTGTTCTTAAGATGCTCACAGTGTAGTGAGGAAGGTAATAACATATGCAAAGGTAATTTGCAAATTGTAAGATATTGTATAAAAAGAAATTTATACTACAGTTATTTATAATAAATTTCTTTTTTTTGTTGTTGTTGAGACGGAGTCTCGCTCTGTCGCCCAGGCAGGAGTGCAGTGGCCGGATTTCAGCTCACTGCAAGCTCCGCCTCCCGGGTTTACGCCATTCTCCTGCCTCAGCCTCCCAAGTAGCTGGGACTACAGGCGCCCGCCACCTCGCCCGGCTAGTTTTTTGTATTTTTAGTAGAGACGGGGTTTCACCGTGATAGCCAGGATGGTCTTGATCTCCTGACCTCGTGATCCGCCCGTCTGGGCCTCCCAAAGTGCTGGGATTACAGGCTTGAGCCACTGCGCCCGGCCTATAATAAATTTCAAATGTATGTATCATGAACATTCAAATGAGACATTCTGGGAGCAGTCTAGATGTGATATCTTCTGCCCATTGTCAAACTGGTGTTAGACTATGGGACCTAATTTTTGCTTTGTAATATACAATAATCAGTTATAAACCTATACACCACAATCGGTTTCTAAATTTATTTAATTAGGACCTAGACTTATTAAAAGTAACATAAATTTCACAGTATGTGCCTCATTGATATTCATGATTTGTTTATTATAGCCTAGCTTTCCTGGGTTGACTTCAGAAGGTTCTAGTGACTATTGAGCTTCTTGAGGGAGTTGGATAGGGTGGAGCCAAGAGAGGCGGGAAAGTGTTGCTGTTGTCATATTTTTTGAGAAATTTTTAAATGCACAGAAACAGAAATTGAGTCATTAAATACAGGAAAGATAATGTAAACTAAGTGTTTTCCTCATTTAGTGATTCTAACTTACTGTCTCAGGGCAAAAAATTGTTTATCACAAACTTCAAGAGTTAGAAAATAGTTCCTTAACAGTCCACAGATTACACATACTTTCAGGTGAAAAATGATTTCAGATAAGTCTTTCTCAGCTGTACTGAAAAACACAGGTGGCAAAATCAATATTTATATTTTGGTTGATTACAAGAGAACATGAAATTTAATTATGAAATAATGGGCACAGAGAATACTTCCTTTTGGTTTAGGATAGCAATCTTTCCCTGTACAATTTCATCCCAGAAATCAACTGATTTATGTAAATGCCACATAGATATTCTGCATTTTGTCTAAAAGAAAATATGCTACAAATATCTGCAGAGAGGATCTCTCCTGGTAATTAGCTTCTCATTATGCAGCTCATCCCACAATCCACTCAAATAGTCCTCTATGCTAATTGCATAATATTTCATTGTTAGCAGAAAGTGCAAATAGCATCCTCATCATTTAACAGAAGTTGGTTCCTTAATACAGACCTTTTGTAAAATGAAGCACATTTTCTGGCACATCTATGTTAAAGAAAAATATTATTCATGACACTTGAAAAAGACAGTAGAGAAGACTTCTCTACTACAAAGGGGTTTTGTGGTAGGAGTGAGAAATCTATCTCAACTCCAAATATAATAAGGACAAGTGGAGATTTTTAGCCAAGGAGTCGGGTTAGGGGGTGAGGTAGTCAAGTGGATAGAAAATTACTAAGAGGAAACATCAGGGATGAGGATAATTCTTGCTAAGTCCACTTGCCAGGATGATTGCTGAAGGCAGGCCAGAGTGATAAGATATTGAGGGTGGGAGAAATGAGGAATTTGATCAGATATCAAGGGTGGTAGATTTTTGCTAACCTGATACAGCAGGATTCTTGCTAGAAGTGGACTAAACCAGATGAACCCAAAAGCTCAAAAGTCAGAGCTCAGTTTAGAAGACTTCAGAAAAGACTGACTTAGAGTTAGGTCAAGGAAGAGTCTTTGTCAACAGCAAAGTTCTTGACTGATTTATTAAATTTCTTATAATTAAAACATGGGTAGGTATATTTTAAGTCACACTTTATATTAGTGTGATATGTTGTTATGCAACAGTTTGTCTTCTGAATACCTCAGTATTTCTTTGGCTTTCTCATTTTTACCTTTAAAACTATAAATGAATGGCATTAAAATTATGTGTGGCATTTAATGACATGACTTTTTAGGAATTATGAAATATAAAGACAGTCTATACTTAGAATATTTAGGGTCTTTTTGCAATTATTCTCATCTGCCCAAGAGCAATTCTTATTAATAAACTAATAACAGTAATTCTTAGAGTAAACCTTTGAGTCTTTCCTATGTGACAGATAAATGGGTTAAAATCTTTACATGATGATGATGATTATTATTATTATATAACAGTTTATTTCAGCCATCACCCATCAGACACGTATGCTATTGCCATTTTTCTCCATTACACATAGTACTGTGAGTAAGAGCAGTCGTGGCAGAATTGCTAGGAGAGAAGGCATGACCTTTTTTTTTTTTTTTTTTGAGTCTCGCTCTGTCTCTAGGCTGGAGTGCAGTGGTTAGGCTCACTACAACCTCAGCCTCCCGGGTGGTATGAGCTTTTTCTTTCTTTTTTTTTTTTTTATTATACTTTAAGTTCTGGGATACATGTGCACAACATGCAGGTTTGTTACATAGGTATACATGTGCCATGTTGGTTTGCTGCACCCATTAACTCATCTTTTACATTAGGTATTTCTCCTAATGCTATCCCTCCCCCTGCCCCCCACCCCAAGACAGGCCCCCATGTGTGATGTTCCCCCCCGCTGTGTCCAAGTGTTCTCATTGTTCAATTCCCACCTATGAGTGAGAACATGTGGTGTTTGGTTTTCTGTCCTTGTGACAGTTTGCTGAGAATGATGGTTTCCAGCTACATCCACGTCCCTGCAAAGGACATGAACTCATCCTTTTTTTATGGCTGCATAGTATTCCATGGTGTATACGTGCCACATTTTTTTAATCCATTCTATCATTGATGGACATTTGGGTTGGTTCCAAGTCTTTGCTATTGTGAATAGTGCCGCAATAAACATACGTGTGCATATGACTGTGAATCGATTTGGTCCTGGAATTTTTTTGGATGGAAGGCTATTAATTATTGCCTCAATTTTAGAGTCTGCTATTGGTCTATTCAGAGATTCACCTTCCTCCTGATTTAGTCTTGGGAGGGTGTTTGTGTCCAGGGATTTATCCATTACTTCTAGATTTTCTAGTTTATTTGCATAGAGGTGTTTATAGTATTCTCTGATGGTAGTTTGTATTTCTGTGGGATTGGTGGTGATATCCCCTTTATCATTTTGTATTGCATCTATTTGATTCTTCTCTCTTTTCTTCTTCATTAGTCTTGCTAGTGGCTATCAATTCTGTTGATCTTTTCAAAAAACCAGCTCCTGGATTCATTGATTTTTTGAAGGGTTTTTTATGTCTCTATCTCCTTCAGTTCTGCTCTGATCTTAGTTATTTCTTGCCTTCTTCTTGCCTAATTTTGAATTTGTTTACTCTTTTTCTCTAGTTCTTTTAATTGTCATGTTAGGGTGTCAATTTTTGATCTTTCCTGCTTTCTCTCGTGGGCATTTAGTGCTATAAATTTCCCTCTACACACTGCTTTAAATGTGCCCGAAATTCTGGTACGTTGTGTCTTTGTTCTCATTGGTTTCAAAGAACATCTTTATCTCTGCCTTCATTTTGTTATTTACTCACTTGTCATTCAGGAGCAGGTTGCTCAGTTCCCATGTAGTTGTGCGGTTTTGAGTGAGTTTCTTATTCCTGAGTTCTAATTTTATTGCACTGTGGTCTGAGAGACAGTTTGTTGTGATTTCTGTTCTGTTACATTTGCTGAGGAGTGCTTTACTTCCAACTATGTGGTCAGTTTTGGAATGAGTGTGATGTGGTGCTGAGAAGAATGTATATTCTGTTGATTTGGGGTGGAGAGTTCTGTAGATGTCTATTAGGTTTACTTGGTGCAGACCTGAGTTCAAGTCCTGGATATCCTTGTTAACCTTCTGTCTTGTTGATCTGTCTAATATTGACAGTGGGGTGTTAAAGTCTCCCATTATTATTGTGTGGGAGTCTAAGTCTCTTTGTAGGTCTCTAAGGATTTGCTTTATTAATCTGGGTGCTCCTGTATTGGGTGCATATATATTTAGGATAGTTAGTCTTCTTGTTGAATTCATCCCTTTACCATTATGTAATGGCCTTGTCTCTTTTGGTTTAAAGTTTGTTTTATCAGAGACTCTTTATTGGTTTAAAGTCTGGTTTTATCAGAGACTAGGATTTCAATCCTTGCATTATTATTATTATTATTATTATTATTATTATTATTATTTGCTTTCCATTTGCTTGGTAGATGTTCCTTCACCCCTTTATTTTGAGCCTATGTGTGTCTCTGCATGTGAGATGGGTCTCGTGGATACAGCACACTGATGGGTCTTGACTCTTTATCCCATTTGCCAGTCTGTGTCTTTTAATTGGGACCTTTAGCCCATTTACACTTACAGTTAATATTGTTATGTGTGAATTTAATCCTGTCAGTATAATGTTAGCTGCTTATTTTGCCCGTTGGTTGATGCAGTTTCTTCCTAGCATCGATGGTCTTTACAATTTGGCATATTTTTGTAGTGGCTGGTGCTGGTTGTTCCTTTCCATGTTTAGTGCTTCCTTCAGGAGTTCTTTTAAGGCAGGCCTGGTGGTGACAAAATCTCTCAGCATTTGCTTCTCTGTAAAGGATTTTATTTCTCCTTCACTCATGAAGCTTAGTTTGGCTGGATATGAAATTGTGGGTTGAAAATTCTTTCCTTTAAGAATGTTGAATATTGGCCCCCACTCTCTTCTGGCTTGTAGAGTTTCTGCCAAGAGATCTGCTGTTAGTCTGATGGGCTTCCCTTTGTGGGTAACCCGACCTTTCTCTCTGGCTGCCCTTAACATTTTTTCCCTTCATTTCAACCTTGGTGAATCTGACACTTATGTGTCTTGGGATTGTTCTTCTCGAGGAGTATCTTTGTGGTGTTCTCTGTATTTCCTGAATTTGAATGTTGGCCTGCTTTGCTAAGTTGGGGAAGTTCTCCTGGATAATATCCTGACAAGTATTTTCCATCTTTGTTCCATTCTCCCCATCACTTTCCAGTACACCAATCACACGTATATTTGGTCTTTTCACATAGTCTCATATTTCTTGGAGGCTCTGTTCATTTCTTTTTACTCTTTTTTCTCTAAACTTCTCTCACTTTATTTCATTAATTTGATCTTCAATCACTGATACTCTTTCTTCCACTTGATTGAATTGGCTATTGAAGCTTGTGCATGCGTCACATATTTCTCATGCCATGGTTTTCAGCTCCATCAGGTCATTTAAGGTCTTCTCTACACCGTTTATTCTAGTTAGCCATTCATCTAATCTTTTTTCGAGGTTTTTAGCTTCCTTGCGATCAGTTCAAACATCCTTCTTTAGTTCGGAGAAGTTTGTTATTACTAGCCTTCTGAAGCCTACTTCTGTCAGCTTGTCAAAGTCATTCTCTGTCTAGCTTTGTTCCTTTGCTGGCGAGGAGCTGTGATCCTTTGGAGGAGAAGAGGTGCTCTGGTTTTTAGAATTTTCAGCTTTTCTGCTCTGGTTTCTCCCCATCTTTGTGGTTTTATCTACCTTTGGTCTTTGATGCTGGTGACCTACAGATGGGGTTTTGGTGTGGACGTCCTTTTCGTTGATGTTGATGCTATTCCTTTCTGTTTGTTAGTTTTCCTTCTAAGAATCAGGTCCTTAAGCTGCAGGTCTTTTGGAGTTTGCTGGAGGTCCACTCCAGACCCTGTTTTCCTGGGTATCACCAGCAGAGGCTGCAGAACAGCAAATATTGCTGCCTGATCCTTCCTCTGGAAGCTTTCTCCCAGAGGGGCATCCGCCTGTATGAGGTGTCAGTTGGCCCCTACTGGGAGGTGTCTCCCAGTTAGGCTACACGGGGGTCATGGACCCACTTGAGGAGGCAGTCTATCTGTTCTCAGAGTTCAAACACCATGCTGGGAGAACCACTGCTCTCTTCAGAGCTGTCAGACAGGGACATTTAAATCTGCAAAAGTTTCTGCTGCCTTTTGTCCAACTATGCCCTGCCCCAGAGGTAGGGTCCACAGAGGCAGTAGGCCTTGCAGAGCTGTGGTGGGCTCCACTCAGTTCAAGCTTCCCTGGTCACTTTGTTTACCTACTCAAGCCTCAGCCATGGTGGACGCTCCTCCTCCTGCCAGGCTGCTGCCTCGCAGTTCGATCTCAGACTGCTGTGCTAGCAGTGAGCAAGGCTCCGTGGGTGTGGGACACACTGAGCCAGGTGCAGGATATAATCTCCTGGTGTGCTGTTTGCTATGACCATTGGAAAAGCACAGTATTTGGGTGGGAGTGTCCTGATTTTCCAGGTACAGTCTGTCATAGCTTCCCTTGGCTAGGAAAGGGAAATCCCCTGACCCCTTGTGCTTCCCAGGTGAGGCAATGCCCTGCCCTGCTTCAACCTGCCCTCCATGGGCTGCACCCACTGTGCAACCAGTCCCAATAGATGAACCAGGTACCTCAGCTGGAAATGCAGAAATCACCACATAAAAGAGTTCCTATTTCTCCACAGCCTCACCAGCATCTGTTGTTTCTTGACTTTTTAATAATTGCCATTCTGACTGGCATGAGATGGTATCTCATTGTGGTTTTGATTTGCATTTTTCCGATAATCAAAGATGTTGAGCTTTTTTTCACGTTTGTTGTCCACATAAATGTCTTCTTTTGAGAAGTGTCTGTTCATGTCCTTTGCTCACTTTGTAATTTTTTTTTTTCCTTGTAAATGTGTTTAAGTTCCTTGTAGATTCTGGATATTAGACCTTTGTCAGATGGGTAGATTGCAACAATTCTCTCCCATTCTGTAGGCTATCTGTTTACTCTGATGATAGTTTCTTTTGCTGGGCAGAAGCTCTTTAGTTTAATTATATCCCATTTGTCAATTTTTGCTTTGCTTGCAATTGCTTTTGATCTTTTCTTCATGAAATCTTTGCCTGTGCCTATGTCCTGAATGCTATTGCCTAGATTGTCTTCTAGGGTTTTTATAATTTTAGGTTTTACATTTAAGTCTTTAATCCATCTTGAGTTAATTTTTGTATAAGGAGTAAGGAAGGGATCCAGTTTCAATTTTCTGCATTTGGCTGTCCAGTTCTTCCAGCACTGAATAGGGAATCCGTTCATCATTGCTTGTTTTTGTCAGGTTTGTTGAAGATCAGATGGTGTAGCTGTGTCATCTTATTTCTGAGATCTCTATTCTGTTCCATTGGTTCATGTATCTGTTTTTGTACCAGTAACATGCTGTTTTGGTTACTGCAGCCTTGTCGTATAATTTGAAGTCAGGTAGTGTGATGCCTCCAGCTTTGTTCTTTTTGCTTAGGATTATCTTGGCTATATGGGCTGTTTTTTGGTTCCACGTAAAATTTAAGGTTTTTTTTTTTCTAATTCTGTAGAGAATGTCAATGGTAATTTAATGGGCATAGCATTGAATCTATAAATTGCCTTGGGCAGTATGGCCATTTTCACAATATTTATTCTTTCTATCCATGGGCATGGAATATTTTTCCATTCATTTGTGTCCTCTCTGATTTCCTTGAGCAGATATTTGTAGCTCTCCTTGAAGAGGTCCTTCACTTCCCTTGTTAGCTGTATTCCTAGGTATTTTATTCTCTTTGTGGTAATTGTGAATGGGAGTTAATTTATGATTTGGCTCTTTGCTTGTCTATTGTTGGTGTATAGGAATGCTTGTGATTTTTGCACATTAATTTTGTATCCTGAGACTGTTGAAGTTGCTTATCACCTTAAGAAGCTTTTGGGCTGAGATGATGAGGTTTTCTAGATATAGGATTGTGTCATTTACAAACAGTGACAGTTTGAGTTCCTCTCTTCCTGAGTATGCTTTATTTCTTCCTCCTGTCTTATTGCCCTGGCCAGTACTCCTATTATGTTAAATAGGAGTGGTGAGAGAGTTCATCCTTTTCTTGTGCCAGTTTTCAAGGAGAATGCTTCCAGCTTTTGCCCATGCAGTATATTGGCTGTGGGTTTGTCATAAATGGCTCTTATTATTTTGAGGCATGTTCCATCAATACCTAGTTTATTGACGGTTTTTAACATGAAGGGATGTTTAATTTTATTGAAAGTGTTTTCTGTATCTATGGCGATAATCATGTGGTTTTTGTCTTTAGTTCTCTTTATGTGATGAATTACATTTATTGATTTGCATATGTTGAATCAGCCTTGCATCCTGGGGATGAAGCCGACTTGATTGTGGTGGATAAAGTTTTGATATGCTGTTTCTGGATTCAGTTTGCCAGTATATTATTGATGATTTTTGCACCAATGTTCATCAGGTATATTGGCCTGAACTTTTCTTTTTTTGCTCTATCTCTGCCAGGTTTTGACATCAAGATGATGCTGGTCTCATAAGGTGAGTTAGGGATGATTCCCTCCTTTTCAATTGTTTGGAAAAGTTTCAAAAGAAATGGTATCAGCTCCTCTTTATACCTCTGGTAGAATTCAGCTGTAAATCCATCTGATCCTGGGCTTTTTTATGGTTGGTAGGTTATTCATTACTGCCTCAATTTCAGACCTTGTTATTGGCCTATTCAGAGATTCAACTTCTTCCTGGTTCAGTCTTGGTAGGGTGTATGTGTCCAGGAATTTATCTATTTCTTCTTAATTTTTTAGCTTATTTACATAGAGATGTTTATACTGTTCTCTGACGGTTGTTTGTATTTCTGTGGGGTCAGTGGTGATATTCCCTTTATCATTTTTTGTTGTATCTACTTGATTTTTCTCTCTTTTCTTCTTTATTAGTCTAGCTAGTGGTTTATTTTATTCTAGTTTTTCAAAAAATCAGCTCCTGGATTTGCTGATTTTTTTGAAGAGGTTTTCATGTCCCTATCTCCTTCAGTTCCCCTCTGCCTTTGATTATTTCTTGGCCTCTGCTGTCTTTGGGGTTTGTTTGCTGGCGGCTCTCTAGTTCTTTCAGTTGTGATGTTAGGGTATCACTTTGAGATTTTTCTAGCTTTTTGATGTGGGCATTTAGTGCTATCCATTTCCCTTTTAACACTGCTTTAGCTGTATCCCAGAGATGCTGGTATATTGTCTCTTTGTTATCACTGGTTTCAAATAACTTCTTGATTTCTGCCTTAATTTCATTGTTTACCCAGGAGTCATTCAGAAGTATGCTGTTCAATTTCCATGTGGTTGTGTGGTTTTGAGTGCGTTTCTTAATCTTGAGTCTTTTTTTTTTTTTTTTTTTTTTTGAGACGGAGTCTCGCTCTGTCCCCGGGCTGGAGTGCAGTGGCCTGATCTCAGCTCACTGCAAGCTCCGCCTCCCGGGTTTACGCCATTCTCCTGCCTCAGCCTCCGGAGTAGCTGGGATTACGGGCGCCCGCCACCTCGCCCGGCTAGTTTTTTTTTTTTTTTTTTTTTT
>NC_045438.1:54036430-54078848 GCF_002776525.5 Piliocolobus tephrosceles | reverse complement strand
GTTTTTTTTTTTTTTTTTTTTTTTTTTTTGGTATTTTTTAGTAGAGATGGGGTTTCACAGTGTTAGCCAGGATGGTCTCGATCTCCTGACCTCGTGATTCGCCCGTCTCGGCCTCCCAAAGTGCTGGGATTACAGGCTTGAGCCACCGCGCCCGGCCCATCTTGAGTTCTAACTTGTTTGAGCTGTGGCCCAAGAGACTGTTTGCTATGATTGCAGTTCTTTTGCATTTGCTGCTTCCTCATACTTCTGGTTCAACCAGCCCTCATTTCCTCCAGTCACCATGACCCTCTATAATCCTTAGACAGGTCAATCATGCTTCCCCTTAGGGTATTTTTGTTATGTTTTCCACTCCTTTGGATTATCTTGCCTCAGATAACTGCTTGGCTCCCTCTCTACCTCAAGTCTTTGCTTAAATTTCACCTTTGCAAAGTGGCCTCTCCTGACTCTATTAATACTAAACCTTTACCATTTCCCCTTCCACCATCTTGTTGTCCTCTACTTTCAACCTTCCTTTCCATGGTAGGTCATGCTTTACTTCTTCTTTATTACCAGCACTAATTACCTTCTACAACATATAATTTATTTATTATTGTGTTGTTTGTTGAATCTCAGCCTGCTCTCTCTGGAACACAATCTCCTGGGGTCTAGGATTTACATTTATTTTGTTCCTTGATATATCCCAAGTATCTAGAATAAAGCCTAGACAATCATACACACTCAGTAAATATTTGTGGAATGCATTAAAATTCATCATCAAATTGAATTTTTAAGGGACTTATTGTTAGGAAATGCCAAAGTCTAAAAAGAGAGCCTTGAGTGCTTATAATCAAAGGCACCTATCAGCTCTTCCAAGTATGCCAAAAGGAAGAAAGGTCCTAAAGCCATGCAGCCCCTGGAAGGGAATCATCTCCCATCCCCTGCTCCTGACTTCCCCCTCCCCTACCCGCAGGCTCCCTTCAGGTATGTCAAGAAAGTCTTCAGAACAAGAACAACTGTAACCACCCAGATTGCCTCTGGGGGCCTCATTCTACTGTAGAGCAAGGAATCATTACCCTTCCTCCCGACAGGGATGAGTAGCACAGACCACTCACAACTCTGTGGCTCTTCCTTTTCTCTATTTTTTCAAAGAAAGCCCTTATTATTATGAAGATATTGCTATCTTTGACGGTGGTACTTTGAGTGTGTTGGGATGATAAGATTTCTCATTAATTGGGACCACTGACTGCTTGTTGGGCCACAAGGAGCAACAATTGGAACTTATCAAGAAGAATTCGCAGCCCCTAGAGCTCTGAAATGCAGCACAGAACCCAGAAACTGGACATGACTGTTGGTGTTTCCTTGAAAAGAGGATGGTGTATTATTTATTTTCAGTTGAGCATAGAATATTTGTGTGGGACGATATGTGTCATGTTTGGAATTGGATGTATGCAGAAAAAGAGAAAGTGTGTGGTCCTGGCCATTGATGAGGATGGTTTGTAAGGAACAATAATTATTAGTTAAAATTTTTAAAATGGAAACAAAACACAATCAGAAACATGTAGAAATTATAATGGATTGATGGTATATTACAAAGTAAATAAACTCAAGTAACCAACACTTAGATCAGGAATGAATACGGGCAGCATTTCAGAAGCCCCTCTGCCTTAGGCCAATTACGTGCCCTTCCTTTTCCCCAGAGGTGACCACTCTCCTGATCTCTAACGTTGACCTCTAACATCATAGATTACTTCTGCTTATGTTTGGCTTTAATAAATGGAATCATGCAGTTTGTGTTGTTTTTGTATCTTGCTATTTTGAATAATATGTTTGTAAGATTATTATGCCTTTTTTTTTTTTTTTCCAAATACCAGGGCTTTTTTTTTCTTCCTTTTCATGCTGTATAGTTTTCAATTACCGTGCATACCACAATTTGACCATTCTACTGCTTATGGGCATTCCTTCTTTTATATACATTTTTAAATATGTGTATACATTTCTACTGGTTATCTAGGAGTGGGGTGTGGATTTGCTGTGTCATAGGGTAAATATTCTTGCATATATTCAGATTTGGTAGATGCTGATAAACATTTCTTAGGTGATTGTACCAACTTGCAGTCCCACCAGCAGTCTGTGAGAATTTCATCTATTCTGCAATTATCATCAGTTGTTTTAATTTTAGCCACTCTAGTGAAGGTGTAATGGCATTTACTGTGATTCTATTTGCATTTTTCTGCTGACAAATGAGAAGTGAGCACATTTTCATCATTTGCTTTATTTTGTTTTTGTTTTTTGACCATCTGACTGTTCTCTTTTACGATTAAATTTTGTTTCTTATTGATTTACAAGAGTTCTTATATATTACAGCTACAAATCAACCTTTTGATAATATATGAATTGAAGATATATATATATACACCCAACCTATGGATCAATTTTTCACTTCCTTAATATTATCATTTGGTAAACAGAATTATTAAATTTTAATGAAGCTTAATTTCTGTATTTTATTTTATGACTTTTGCATTATTGTGTTTTCATTATGAAGTGTTTGCTAACCACAAGGTCATAAAGATATTCCTCTACCATGTCTTCCAGAAGTTTTATTATATACCCTTTTACATTTAGCTCTATAGCAAATGTGGAATTGATTTTTATAAAAAGTACAATGTTAGGAGTCAAGTTTCTATTTTTTTCTATTTTAATGTACATTTAAATAGCACTATCTATTGAAAAAAAATACCATTTCCCTATTGCTTTGCAGTGTTACTTTTCACAAAAATCAAATGTTCATATACGTGCAGGTCTATTTTTAGACTCTCTGTTTTGTTTCATAGTCTATTTTTATAGCTTTGCACCAATCTTATACTATTTTAGTATTGCCAGTTAATATTGCCAGTCAACTATTGATTTATCATAACACAACTCTTCTAACTTTATTCTTTTTCCATAAGACAATTTTGGTTGTTTCCTGGACTTTTGCATTTTCATATATATTTAAGATCATTTTGACATATTCCATAAAAAATTCTTGCTAGGATTTTGAATGACAATTTACTGAATCTATAGATAAATTTGCAGAGAATCAATATGGTAACATTATTGAGTTTTCCAATTCACATACATAGTACATTCTTTAATTTTGATGTTTTCAATTTCCCTATCAATGTTTTATAGTTTTTTTGTAGTTATCTTACATAACTTTTGTTAGATTTATGCCAACTATTTGTAATTGTTCCATGCTATTGTAAGTGATGTGTTTTAAATTTTACATTTCTATTTTGTGTTACATAGAAGTGAAATTGATTTTTTAAATTATTTTTAAATTTTTTTTCATTTCTATAGGTTTTTGGGGAACACGTGGGATTTGGTTACATGAGTAAGTTCTTTAGTGGTGATTTGTGAGATTTTGGTGCACCTGTCACCTGAGCAGTATACGTTGAACCCAGTTTGCAGTCTTTTATCCCTCTCCGCATAATTGATTTTTATGTAATAAATTTGTAAATAGAAACATTACTCATTCATTTACTTATTAAATGTACTTACTAATTATAATCCTTATAGATTCTTTTGGATTTTCTATGTTAATACTTATGTCATTCACAAATAAAGACTGTTTCATTCTTTTCTTTCTAACTCTTATACATTTCATTATCATTATTCATGGTAGTTCTATTCTATAAGGTGCTATAAGTTATATTTTATAAGGTAGTGACAAACATTGGATTAGTGAATGCTGAATCATTGCTCCAAGGAGAAATACAGGGTTAAGTTGCTGTGCACCTCTGATCACAACTTTTTAAATCAATATATCCACATAACCTTAATATATATTGTTGATTCATTAACATTGAACTCATGGCATTCGACACTGTAACTGATGCCTGAATAAAGTTTACGTAGCACATATTTTTCTGCATAAGGCATGTCACAGCCTTCTGACTTCAGAACAGTAGATAGCACTTCAGCACTATGCTTGGGGGCTGTTTTAAACAGTATAATCGCTAGTAAAAACACAATAATGTGGAACTAAATAGACCAAGGAAAGGACACTTGTTTATGGTATGAGCACTGAAACAAAGAGGCGAAGCAAGTCCTGTTCACCCTTAGCTGGAAACATGAGGACTGGGAGTCAAACTTTGCACTGCTCTATAGGTGACTGCCAATGTCTGCAAAAGTGCAGAACTGATTTTGAGTGACAAATTTCTGCCAGTAGGTAAATTTGCAAAAACTGAATTCTTGTAGAATTCAGAATTCTTTTGCAGTTAACTTTTTATCAAATTAAGGAATTTTTCCTTTATTAGCAGTTACCAGAGTTTTTAAAACTATTAATATCTATTTTATTTAGTTATAATTAAGTGAAAATCTCTGCCATTTTCCTGAATGAGAAGACAATTTTCTTAAGTCAATTAATTTATGAATTTAATTTAGTTCCAATTCCGAATCTAAGAGGTGTGTGTGTGTGTGTGTGTGTGTTGTGGATGTGTGTTTGTGTGTGTATAAGGAGTGATGGGGAAGGAAACTAAAAAATCATCTTTACAAAAATTTTTAAAAAATCTTAAGAGTGCCCTATACTTTGGGTGAAAAATACAGAGAGTTACATTTTAGATTAAAATATTGGCTTTTACTTTTATTGTCACACTTCTTAGGAATGTATAGTGGACTTTGTTATGTGTACCTAGCTCTCCCTTCAGGCATGGAGGATTGTCACTCCAGCTGCTGGCTGTGCTGCCATCTGATAGCTCTCAACTGTCAGCTCTCTTCAACATTGTCTCTGTTCACAAGAGCCTCCTTGTCCAAGAGCCCACCCTATTCCCAGAGCAGCCCACATCCAATAACCGATGTGGGGGTATCGTGGCCCAATACTCTGTCCGTACTGGAAGGCTCCTCACTTCAGAGTGTCCCATGGGATCATCTGAGGACTTCATGGAGACTAAATTCCCTCTCTGCCCAAGCTTACTTTCTTTCCTTCCCTTCCTCTGGTGTTGAAACCAAGAGCACTTTTTAATAAAGTCCTGCATGTTAATCTCCACCTCAGAGTTGGCTCCAACCTACCTTAGGGTACTTTTGGTACATAGTGTGTGGGGGCCAGGTATGCCCAACATCTTGCAATGAGGACTGTCTTGCCCAGCAAAGAATAGTCTTGATTTTGTACAATTTTTAAAAATACACCACCAGACATTCATGTACTTAGAAAACTTTATAATTTTCAGAGCCTAGAACTGAGTTATTTTAAATACACAAATGCAGAGTATATTTTGCAAGATTTTATGTTTTACTGATTTTTATCGGCAATGCAACTACAATGTAAAAAGAAAGAAGTTTGTGTTGTGTTTTGTTTGGAATTTTCCCAATCATTGTTCACTGTTGTGAAAACTAAAGGCAGTGACATTAGTGTTATTCACGGCGTTTGTTTTAATGCAGCACACTAATAGTAAACTCTATATATAGCCTTCTCACCCATGATGAGTCTACATTCAGGGACAAATGTCTGACTGTCTTATCATGTATTCAAATTCAAATATATTTGTATGTTCATGATAAAATATTGACTTATATGTTATTTTATATTAAATTACTTTTATTTTCTCTCCCTTATAATTAAGACTGTATATTGATTCTTTTGCAAACACAAGTGTATCAATTCAATAATTTTGTTAAAGCTCCTATTCCAATTTCCCACAAAATGTCCTTTCCAGTTTATTTTTTTAAATTGTGGATCTAGAAGTCAATCAAATACTCGGTTTTGTTCCTATGTCTCTTTAGACTCCTTTATTCTAGAATGGCTCTTCCACATATGCCCTTTGTGACATTGATTTTGTGCAGTGGTTTTGTGTATTGTCTCACAATTAGGTATGTCTATGATTAGGATTTTTCTGATTGTTTACTCATTATCAGATTCTCTTTGAAACATTTTTTGGCAAGGATACTCATAAATGAGGCCAGGCGCAGTGGCTCATGCCTGTGATCCCAGCACTTTGGGAAGCCCGGGGGGGCAGATACTCGAAGTCAGGAGATTGAGACCATCCTGGCTAACACGGTGAAACTCCGTTTCTACTAAAAATACAAAAAATTAGTGGGGCGTGGTGGCGGGCGCCTGCTGTCCCAGCTACTCAGGAGTCTGAGGCAGGAGAATGGCGTGAACCCGGGAGGCGGAGCTTGTAGTGAGCCGAGATGGCGCCACTGCACTCCAGCCTGGGCGACAAAGCAAGACTCCATCTCAGAAAAAAAAAAAAAAAAAAAAAAAGGAATACTCATAGATGAAATGGTGTTCTTACCAATGCGTTACATTACGAAGCAAATAATATCAGCTTTCAGCTTGTCCTATTACTGTTACATTTGGTCACTTGGTATTGGTATTCTTCCATAAAAACAACTTTCTACACTGTGTAATTAGTTCATAAACGATATGAATATCCTATTTTACAAGAAAATTTTACCCAATGGTTTTAGCATACATTGATGATTGTTGCCTGAATCAATGATTCCACTGGGAATTCCAAAACAGTAACTTCTAATTCCAGAATTTCTTCTGGATGTGTTAGCTGTCATTCTTTTGTCAAGAAGAGTGTGCTTTCCTTCGTTTCCCCGTCTTTTGTGAATATCATTCAGAGCTTTATTTATTTATTTATTTGAGACGAAGTTTTGCTCTTGTTGCCCAGGCTGGAGTGCAATGCTGCGATCTCCGCTCACTGCAACCTCCGCCTCTCGGGTTCAAGCGATTCTCCTATCTCAGCCTCCTGAGTAGCTGGGATTACTGGCGTGCATCACCACATCCAGCTAATTTTGTATTTTTAGTAGAGACAGGGTTTCGTCATGTTGGTCAGGTTGGTCTTGAACTCCTGACCTCAAGTGATCCACATGCCTCGGCCTCCCAAAGTGCTGGAATTATAGGTGTGGGCCACTGCGCCTGGCTCAGAACTCTATTTATTTTAAAATTTTATGCCTTATAATATATTGTTTTGATCATTATTTTTACTCAAGTTCACCCACATTTTGCTAATGGTAAAGTAACCCTTGGATCTTGTTTTGGGGCACTTTCTTACTTTGTGGTGAAACAAAATATTCTATTCTCTCATTGTACTTTTCTCCTTCTGACCGATGTGCTTATTGCTACTGCAGGTGTCACTGCTTCTAGACTATATATAAATCTATTTATAAATCTATAATATAAATCTATCTATCTGTCAATTATCCATCTATTGAGAGTGAGTAGTTCAGACTGATATCTAGAATTTCAATATACAGAATTCTTCCTCTCCATTTCCATATCTTGTTCAACAATATCAACGTACATACTCATTGACTCTTTTCTACAATACAAAAGATATTTTCAGAATTTCTCCGCTGATACCACGTCAACAGCAAACTAATCAAGTAAAGTTCACAATTTCTTGGCAGTCCTTTTTGCCTTTAGAATATGTGCCCTTTTTGTTTTTAGAATATATCCCTCTTAGGGTATAATCAAGTTACTTGATTAAATATTTTTCTATATGATTATTTTGTTAATTTGATATAGCTATATAGGCTCATTTTTTTTCTGACTGGTGTCCTATTTTAGATTTTTTTCCTCCAATTCTTGTGAATGTTGTTTTATTTTTGGACTATGAAAGTAGTAACATGTTCAAAAGTAAAGTTTATATAAAAAGATGTGCTCAGAGAAATCTTATTCTCCTCTTGATTTCTTTTCTCATTTCCCCTACCCTTTTGTGGTAATCCATGACATTAATTTTGGATTTAACCTTCCTTCCTACCTTCCTAGGTTTCTGTCTGTACAAAGAAGCAAATACATATATATCTCTCCTCTTTTTAAAATAAAAGGTGCATACTTTTTTTGCTTTCATCATTTAACAAGTATGTTAAAAATCATGCCATATCAAAAATTACAGACCTAACTATTCTTTCCAGTTGTAGAGTATTTCGTTGTGTGGATGTAATGTAGTTTATTCAACTCTTCTCCTATTTATGAGCAATGGGGTTTTTTCCAGTATTTTGCAGCTAAACACAGTGCCACAGTGAAAACCCTAATTCATATGTTTTTGTATTGTTGCAGATATATGTTTAGCATTAATTTCTAGAAAAACGAGATTGCTGCAGCAAAAGGTCAATGCATATGTTGTTTTGTGAGTTATTGCTAAATTCTGTTCCATGTAAATTTCACCATTTTGCATGTGTGTATGCAATTACGTAAGACAGAACCAGTAATGTACCATAGAACCTGTTTCCCACAGTCTTGTTGACAGTGTGTAATGATATTTGAGAATGTGATAGATGCCATACATGATGTCTATTTATTTTTGTTTCTCTTGTGTTGAACACCTTTTCATGTGATTGAGTTTGAACACCTTTTCGTAAGTTTGAGTATCATTTATTTATATGTCTTTGTGAAAGAAAGAGAGAGAGTGAGAGAGAGAGAAGAGAAAGAGAGAGTTGGAGAGTGAGGAGGTTGGGGAGTTATTTGTGCCCTTTGCCTATTTTCTTTATCTGGTTTTTATATTTTTATATTTGCTCTTATATTTTAAGAGTTATTTATATACTTTTTTTTGCCGTATACTTTTTAGTTTCAGTTTTGGCCCTCAGAATCTTCCAAGCCTTCTTTCATAAGCAAAATACATAACATGACGAAAAGAGACATGGCATCAAGGCATGTTATGTAGTTTATTTTTCCTTGCATGTTACTTTTATGGAGTCTTCATCTGTAGATTTCAGTTGGTTTAGCAGTCGTTGTCCAATGAGTCTGTAATGGGCTGTCCACACCTTAGAGGAGCATTTGAGAAATCTGCACAGAGGATACACCATATGGGTAAACGGCTGTGGAGAACTAAAGCAATTTCCATCGAGTACTTAGTTAATTCACTCAAGTAGATAAACACTTTATGAAGATTATTAAATTGTTTTATTGAATTTTTGTAGCAAACACAACTGTGTTCTACTATTACCTAATTTACCTCTATTAAGGAAGTACTTAAAAGAATATGATTGGGTCCTTTGAAACTATACAATGCATTGGACAGTCGTAATGCAAAGTATTAAGATACAAATACAACATTCATTGCCATCAAACAAGGGGTTTTTCACTCCATGTTTTAGATGTTGGTTTAATGAACCTGGTTTATTTTCCTCCGTCATTCCTTTGACAATTTTTATGTATGTCATTTCTTCATCTAATTAATTTAATGCATTCTTTCCAGTGCATTTTTCATTGCCAATTAGTTATCAAAATACAAATAAATGCCATAAAAATTAATTTATTAGACGTATACGCTTGCATTTGTGGATTTCTTCTTAAACTCTTTAACTGTGAGAGCATCAGCATGTGCAGGCCAGTTGCTTTGAACAGATTGCAGAAGATTCAGGAGCAAGGTGAACCTAGAAAGATTATTTAGAGCTTTGTTTTCAAATGTATACATTCAAATTTGTTTACAGAAAGTTACCCTCAATATAGACATTTTGGTAAAACAGGAAAAGATGAAAAAAACCTACCTAGTTCCAATATACTTAAACATACAGTGTGTGGTCATTTCAGCATGGTTTCCTATCTATTAGTCCATACATATTTTTTTAAAATATGTGTCTGGCTTTGTGTGTCTCAATTTATAATACTCTATAATATTTTATTTCATCAGATGTAAAATAATTTATATGACATTTCAATAGTATTGCATTTTTTCCTTATTTTAAAATGAATTTACTGTTTAATTGAATGTATTCTTTTCATTTGACTCTTTAAATATTTGTAGCAATAGCTATAGAAGAGAAGAAAGTACAATTAAAACCTTGAATACCAGGTGAATTGATTTTAAAAACTGCTGTATTTATTGGTTTAGTCTCATGTGATACAGCTAAGAATAAAAAATTCATGTAGACCTGAACAGTTGATAGAATTAGACATTCTTCTTCAGAAGTCAATGGTAACATCTTTCAGGATGCATATATTTATATATTGGTACTCACATATGAATCATTTTTGTTTAGTTCATATACTTACTAACTACTTTCTAATTGCATAGGATATTTAAGGATGTGTGGAGAATAAAATAAGTACTTTCTACTTCTAAGGCATTTTAATCCCAGTAGGTAAAAATTCATAATTTTTTTCATGAAGTACATAACATGTATAAATTTTTGATATAACTTAAAAGTTTAAGATTAGAGTTGGAGAGATTTAGCTTTTATTCACTAAGAAAGAGAACAATGTACATTTATAAATTGATAAGTACTTAGAATTACTTTTCAAAAAAAATTAGCCAGGACAGAAAAATATCAGCAAATATTGCTAAAACGCCACAAACTGAAAAACTGTAGTCTAAAGAAACAAAGTTGTAAGCCCCTTACTGATATACCAATGCTTTTTTAAACTATTGACAGTTTTTACCTTTTTGAGACAGGGTCTCTCACTCTCTCACCCCAGCTTGAGTGCAGTGGTGTGATCATGGCTGACTTCAGCCTCGATCTCCCGGGCTCAAGTGATCCTTCCACCTCAGCCTCCCAAGTAGCTGGGACCACACTCGCAGGAGCCACCACAGCCGGCTAATTTTTGATAGTTTTTGTAGTGGAAAGGTCTCACTACATTGCCCAGGCTGGTCATAAACTCTCAGCCTCAAACAATCCTTCCACACTGGCCTCCCAAAGTACTGGGATTACAGGCGTGAGCCACTGGGCTCAGCCAATTTCCTCCCCTCCTGTCCTCTCCTTTCCTTCTTTTCTCCCAGGCTGGAGTGCAATGGCGTGATCTCAGCTCACACCAATCTCTGCCTCCCAGGTTCAACGGATTATCCTGCCTCAGCCACCCAGAGTAGCTGGGATTACAGTTGCCTGCCACCATGCTCGGCTAATTTTTGTATTTTTAGTAGAGACGGGGTTTCACCATGTTGGCCAGGCTGGTCTCGAACTCCTGACCTCAGGTAATTCGCCCGTCTAGGCCTCACAAAGTTCTGGGATTAAAGGCATGAGCCATCGCACCCAGCTCAATTTTTTCTTTTTTACAACACTTTTTTTTTTTCCTGGTTGGACTGCCATAGCACAACATTTTTCTGGGTCTCTTACTTTTCTTATTTCCCTTCCTCTTTTAGTTCCTGAAGTGTGTGCATTCTTCCTCTTTTACTTCCTGAACTGTGTGCATTTTTGAAGACTACTTCCTGAGTCATTTTTCTTGGCCCCTTCCTTATTCCTCAGATAACTCATGAGCTCATAAAACTTCAACGCTCCAGCTCCCTGTGCACTATTGTACAGAAGTCTCCTCCACAGACCAGCCACGGTGGTTCACGCCTGAAATCCCAGCACTTTGGGAGGCCGAGGTGGGTGGATCACCTGAGGTCAGGAGTTCAAGACCAGCCTGGCCAACATAATGAAATTCCATCTCTACTAAAAATACAAAAATTAGCCAGGCATGGTAGTGCATGCCTGTAATTTCAGCTACTCATTTTTTGCATAAAAAAAATGCAAATAACATTTTTTATTAAACAACAACTCTTTTTTTTGGTAGGACAATATTTTATTTTTTTGTTGTACCACATAAAACATTATTGTATCACAATGTATGTGAATAATATAAATTTGAGGCTCCAATAGAAAGAAAAAACATATTGGTGATTAGGTAGACATGCATGAGAACTTCCGTTGAAATTAAACCTTTTTATACTTCTAAACAATAATAAATATTTTACAAATATTTATAAATCAGTATTCAGAAGATTTTAATTGTAATTGACAGTCTTATATAAATTGGCTGCACAAACTACATGAATGGAGTGGATGGGGGTATGGACTTCGTTTCTAGATAAATGCCTCATCCATCCAGTCAATATCACTGGACTGACTCAAGTCCAAATATGTTTTCTAAGCACTGATAAAACAATGTAATGTGTTCAAGTTGTTAAGACAGACAACCAAAGTCACAGTAACTAATTGTAAGGTAGGTATAATTATGGTACTATATTGGGGATATCTATTATATCTTAATTGTAAGATAATTAAATTATTTTTCTGTTAAAAAAATAAGCATGGACATATATTTTTAGATTTAAAATGAAGGCATGCTGCTGATTTAAAAGTCAAGAGTTGCAGAAGCTAGCACTGTGCCCAGAAGACTGGAATAGAGAGAAAGAGTGAGAGACAGAAATTGGAAGAAGATATGTGCCAACGGTGAATGGCAATTGCAATTTGCTGTGGCAGGGCAAAACCTAAAAAACTTTTAAAACTGTTGTGAAAAAGGATTTTATGTTAATAAGGTGGATAATATTTAGATGCATTTTCAGGAAATACACAGTGAATTTAATAATAACGTTCCTCTCAACAGTTACAAATTAAAAAGGAATCAACAAAATTAGCTGCTGAAAATAAGAATGAACAGTTTAGTCACCACAATGAAAACATTATAATGTTTAAGTAAATCTGAACTTGTAACTAGGGCCAGCTATTAAATGGCTTATATATTTGTATGAAAAAGACACTTTTAGATGGAGGAATGTAAAAGGAGTCACTATGTCAGCTATGGAACTTCTGTTTTCAAATATTGAAGAAAAGTCTTAAAAAGGTATTTTATGAAAAGTGAAATACGTACAATTAATTCACCAAACAGTTGTTTCATAATACAAGACCCTTATAACAGTATCAATGATATAATGAATCCAAACTGGAAAAATTGAAAGCACTTTCTTTTCACTTTAGCTGAGTCTTACAGTAGAAGAGACACTGTTCAATTAGCAATGTGGGTGCCTTTTGTATCAAAGGATTTACTTCCAAAGATATGAAGAAGTATAGTTTCACAACTGCACAGCATAGATATTTTTGAGTCTTTCATATCTCCAAAGAAGAATTCAAGCTAATTATGAAAAAGTTAATTTCTATTGTGATGACACTGCTCTAGTAAATTGGAGTTTTAAAACGAGAGTTTTTCTTTATTTTTTCATTCTGTACTATGATACATACAGTCTACATGCAGTTTTTTCAGACAGACTCCTCAAAATATTCAATGGGTGTGCTTGTTCAGTATATATGGGTGTATGCTAGGAATCACTGCAGGTTTGGAGGACTGCTGAAAAAAACACAGGACTAGGACTCTAATGATCTTAAGTTCTTTGACCAAAGCTCATGCATTAAGCCATGGAAGACTTTTTACAAAATTTACTGTGCTGCTAATTCCAATTCAAGATTTTCTTGAAATTAATAAATGCTTACCATATATTAATAATTAAAGACAAAAGAAATGACAATGTGGTTTATATTCTGTCATTGATACCACACTACATGTGAATAACAAAAATTTGAAGCTCCAATAGAAAGAAAAAGCATATTTGTGATTAGGTAGACATGCATGAGAACTTCTGTTGAAATTAAACCTTTTCATACTTCTAAACAATAATACAGATTTTACAAATATTTATAAATCAGTATTCAGAAGATTTTAATTATAATTGACAGTTTTATATAAATTGACTGCACAAACTACATGAAAAACATGAAGAATGCTTTGTTGATATTGATTAGGAGTTGATTTTTAATTTACACAATAGTCTTTGAATTCAATATTAACAATAACAGTTTGACTTAAGAGTTAGTGAGTTTACTTAACTTGGGGAGCTATAGTTTTAAAGGTATATGATTTTGCTTCAAAGTCTAAACAATTATTTTTTAAAAACGAACCAGTTTTGTGAATGTGCATATGAATATTAAACAAAAATAATGTTTTGGTACTCAAACTATTGGAAATGTTTTAAATGTATTTGGAACAACTTGAGTATGTGAATCTACTTTTCAATTGTAAATTGTTAGTAATCTCAGTACAGATCAAGTGTTTCTGACGAAAATATTGTGTCTGAATTGAGTTGTCCTTTAAGTGTAAAATATACACTGTATTTCAGGCTGTGTGCAGTGGCTCATGCCTGTAATCCTAGCACTTTGGGAGGCCACGGATTGCTTGAGCTCAGGAGTCAGAGACCAGCCTGGCCAACATGGTGAAACTCTATCTCTACTGAAAATACAAAAATTAGCTGGGTGTGGTGGCAGGCATCTGTATTCCTAGTTACTTGGGAGGCTGAGGTAGGAGAATTGTTTGAACCTGGAAGACGGAAGTTACAGTGAGTTGAGATCATGCCTCTGCAATCCAGCCTGGGTGACAGAGGGAGACTCCATCTCAAAACAAACAAACAAACAAAAAAAAAACCAAAAAAAAAAAAACCCCTATCTATCCATCATCTATCTATCTATCTATCTATCTATCTATCTATCTATCTATCTATCTATCTATCTACTTATCTATCTTTCTATCTGTCTATCCAGATATACATACTAAATTTCAAAGACAAAAAATGTAAAATATATCATAATAAATGTTTTATATCAGTCAAATGTTGAAATGATAATATTTTGGATATATTTGATTAAAAAATACTATTAAAATTATTTCTACTTGTTACCTTTTACCGTTTTAATGTAGCTACTAGAAAACTTTCAGTTACCAATGTGCCTCTCATGTTTCTGTTGGACAACACCACTGTAGACACCTCATATTTTGACATTGTATTAACTTCTTTAATATTATTCAACTTTTCAAGGTGCCTGACTCACGTTCCCTATTAGACTAAATTCTACTTGAGATCAGGAATCATGTTCTTCTTTTCTCACTTAGGCAACTATTATTGAGAGCTTACACAGAAGACAGAAAGGTACATTTAAGGCCCATTTCTTGCACTCAAAGAACTCATAGTCTAATGAGAAAAGATACGTAAGTAAATAATCAAAATATGGAGACATAAGAGCTTAAAGATCATAAAGACATAAAGAGCATAAAGACATAAGAGCTTAAAGCTTCAAAGCACCATGGCTTTAGAAAAGAAGGGAAGACTAAAGTATCCACCATAGCATTCTAGCAAGCAGACTGCTATGTCATTACTTAAATGGCTTTGAGACTAGTTTTACAAATGGAATTTAAATCCTTGATTGTACAATGTAGTCAGAGTAGTAGAAGAATGCTAGTGGGAAAGAAATAGTCATAAAGCAATTGAAGGTGAAGTAAGAAGTTTGAAAGAAAATGAATTAAATTATGTCCAATGTGTTTGGATGGAAGTCTTGGTTTCATGTGAAGTTCATGCTGAGAATAAAGGAATGTGTTTCCATGCGATAGCACAAACTCTTAGCTTTGTTGCACAGTTTGGAAGTAACCAAAGGCAGGAATGAGAAAATATTCATCTTATCGTATCTGCCAGTTTTAAAGATACTCTTTACCTTGCAGTGGTGTTTGAGGCAAGACCGTCTCTATAAACAGAAATGTAGAGCAAGCAAGCAGTTCTCTGAAAGGCTGAGGACTAAGGACTCTTATTGCTTCTGCTTTGGCGCCCTCAAGTGGCCATTTGAAATGAGTAATTCAAGGTATTGTATAATATTGTATTGGGCTTATTTGCAGTTATGCACCATCCTTGCATTAATTGACTTCTCCCAACTATGTCACCAATAGATGGCCCTATTGAAGATGAAGCCTTTGGTAAGTTGTTTCAGAGAATTTTCCTTTCCAAGTAAAGCAAGAAACCACCATTTTGTAAGTGGATGCTTATTTTAGGCGGCCTAGACATAGTGATGAAGTACTGGCCCTGGGTGTTTTGAGAGAAAGACAGAAACAAATCATCTGTCTTTCAAAAATTCTGTACAAATATTTCTATACCATCAGAGACGACTTGGAATCTTCCAATATCCAGAGTGTCCCTTAGATGGTAAGGCTTACTGGTGAGAGAAGGGGCCACCTTCTTTATCTTTATTTAGTTCTTTAAATGTCCTCTGGGCTGTAGAGATGAGCATCGTGAGTCGCCGATGAAGCCTGTCCAGTAGCCAAGCTAAAATATGCTCCATCTAGTCACTGCGCCAAGAATGGACCCATTATGACACATACTAGTATACTAAATGACCCGATAAAAAGTCTCTGTTACTAAAGGTCATAGTAAATGGATATACCTCAGCACAAGAAATGAAAGCAATAGTCATTCTTTTAGGAGCAATGAACTGATTTCAAGGAAAGTTTTTATGCCATATTTTTAATGTTTGACAAAGCATAAATGATGACACTTTCGTGTGATGAGTAAAACTTTGCATTTACTGTCATACCTTTCTTATGAAAGTCATGAATTATTAATGAACGTAATAGTTGATTATTTCATTAACTTTGACACAATTCCTGTAAGGTAAGGCAATTGTAATTCCTTCTATAGGTTTTCAGATTCTTCAATTTAATAGGAGAGGAACTGTCAGGACTTAGAAATAAAAGTAAAGACTTGGTAGTTGATATTTGGCAGGAGAAACAATTCTGAGTAATCCACTGGGAATTAACAGATGCAGAATCTTAGCACATTAAAAATAAAAATTCTAAAAGATTCACTGTAGAGTCAGATGATATTTTTATCTATTGTCTGATGTATTTTCAATGTTCTAAAACATAACATTATGATATAAAAGGTCTTCTCGTTAAAGATGACGAAGGAGAAAGAAGAAACAATGACATGCCGGGATTCTGCTATCTGATAGTTCTGAAGAGCACTTTCCATAATATTAATGTACTTTTGTTACTGTGAGATGAATCTAATATTGATTTTTGAAACGACACATTTCTTTATTGTGGAATTTAGACTGCAGTTCAAAGAGTTTTCCCCATGAAAAGAAACCCTTCATTGCGCTTGATTTGAGGTTTTTAAAAATTATTATTATTGTGGATGAAAAATCTTTCAAATAGGCAGACCTCATGTAAGCATGTTGGATTTGAATGAAATTGTAGCACTACGTATCAGAAATTTATTATTAAGGATAATAATTTTTGTAATAATTATTATTAATAAAAATTCTTAATATTATTTATTGAACTTATATTTATTAAATGTCTTTAATGTATAACTGCCAACTCCGATATAATGTCTTGAAATAAAAACCGACTAGGAATAAGCTGTCCTGGAGGCTTATATTGACACACTTCTTCAAACAATAATCTTGGCCTCTGTGAGTGCCTGGTGTCTTACTAGTAAGGTAGGTAGGAAAGGTCTGTTTTCTTCAATGTTTAGGATTTGTGACACATAAATAAAATAATATATGTAAAAGGCATTTTTAAAATTCTAGAATTCTGACTTCTAGTTGTAGTTGATTTTTTAATTGTATATAACTAGACTAGACAAACCAGCAAATTCAGACAATGGTATCTGTTTGATTATAACATGTTTCCATGTAACAATAAACAACTAATCATTTGTTGGTCTATATCAGAGGGAAAAAAGATGATCAAGTTGATAATCTATGGTTAGTTCACACTGTTATTTAAGGAAAGACCTTTCATCCTAGCGTATTTTATCCTCTCTGGGGTGAATGTTTGTGTCTTTTTTATTTGTACAAGTTTATGGGGTACTTGCGAAATGTTGTTACATGTATATAAGACATAGAGATCAAGTCAAAGTACAATACATTTTTGTTAACTATAGTCATCCTACTTTGCAATCAAACACTGTATTTAATCCTTCTATTTAACTGTATGTTTGCACTTTTAAACCACTTCTCTTCATCCTCCTCCCCATTTTTACCAGTCTCTGTTATGTTTTCACTCTCTACCTCCATGTAATCAAATTTATTAGCTCCCACATATAAGTGAGAACATGTGATATTTGTCTTTTTGTGCATGGATTATTTCATTTAAGATAATAGCCTCCAGTTCCATCCATGTTGCTGCAAATGGCATGATTTCACTCTTTTTTATGGCCATATAATATTCTGTTATGTATGTACACCACATTTTCTTTATCCTTCATCCATTGACGGATGCTTAGGTTGTTTTCATATCTCTGCTATTGTGAATAATACTGCAATAAACATGCAAGTGCAGGTATCCTTTTTATATATTTATTTCTTTTTGCTTGGGTAGATACCAAGTAGTGGGATTGCTGGATCAAATGGTAATTCTATTTTCAGATTTTGAGAAATCTCCATACTGCTCTCCATAGGGGATGTACCGGTTTACATTCCTACCAACAGTGTATAAGGGTTTCCTTTTCTCCACATCTTCACCAGCGTCTATTATTTTGTCTTTTTACAAATAGCCATTTTGACTTGATAAAATGATTATTGCATTGTGGTTTTGATTTGCATTTCTCTTATGATTAGTAATGTTGACTATCTTTACATATGCCTGTGGACCATTTGTATATCTTCTTTTGAGCAATGTCTGTTCATGTCTTTTTTCACTTTTTAGTGGGATTATTTAGTTGTTGTTATTGAGTTGTTTGAGTTCTTTGTATATCCTGGATGTTAGTTCCTGTTGGATGAATAGCTTCCAAATACCTTCTCCTATTCAACAGGTTGTCTCTTCACTCTTGATTATTTCTTTTGTTGTGCAGAAGTTTTTTAGTTTAATTAAGTTCCATTGGCTATTTTTGTTTTTATTGCCTATGCTTTTGATGTCTTAGTCACAAATTCTTTGCTTAGACCAAGGTCCAGGAGAGTTTTCCCTAGGTTTTTTTTTTTTTTTTAGTATTTTTTATAGTTTTGAGTCTTACATTTAAGTCTGTAACAATTTTGAGTTGATTTTTGTGCATGATAAGAGACATGGGTCCAGTTTCATTCTACTTCATCTGGCTATCCAATTTTCCCAGCATAATTTATCGAAGAGGGTGTTTTTCCCCAATGAAAGTTCTTGTTGGCTTTGTTGAGAATCACTTGGCTGTAAATGTGTGCCTTTAATTCTGGATTTTCTATTCTGTTCATTGGTGTATGTGTCTATTTTTATATTAATACCAAGCTGTTTTAGTTACGATAGCTTTGTAATATCTTTTGAAGTCAGGTTATATGATACCTCTGGCTTTATTCTGACTTGGTTTTGAATTACCCTGAGTCTAGCCAAATATCTGGCACAAGTAGGTGCTCAATAAATCACTTCAAGTTTGTTAGTATATGAACAAATTCTTATCAGGCGAGATACATTCTTAACAATAAACCAAAGTTCTAGTAAAGGCTAAATTGACTATAACAGTAGTTATAGCAGAACACTTAATTGGTATTATATGGAAGTTACTAGAGAGACAAAGAAAACCCAATAGTAAAATTGCTGACAATACATACGCCTGGAGAATGATAGCCCATCATTGATAATGCAATGCAGAGCTCCACTGAGATGAGACTATGTAGTAGAAACCAAGATAAAGGCACTCTGAAAATGAATTTATATATAAACCTATAAAGTGAAAAACAGTCTTCGATGAATAAACAAATAATACATTGAAAAGGCAGAATTTTATGTAACTGCATATGAATTTTACATAAAATTCCAATAAAATGAAATTCTGAGGTATTCAGCAGCTTTGGCAACTGAAGCTCTGAATATTCTAGGCTGCCCACAGTTTATTTGTGAACTCTGTGATAAAGAAGAAGAGCATTGATGTGAGCTGCACATAGAGAAATAAGTTAGCAAACTATGTTTTGTGATAGATAAATATTTTGGAAATCAGAAGTGTTGTGTTATTGTTATGTCTTAAAAATGTATTCTGAGATTTAATTTTTCTAAATAGTGTATTTGTTTGATTCCAGTTTCTCCAGAGGAAAATGATGGCATTTCAAAGAAAAATATACTTTTGTATGTGAAAATAAGAATTACCGTGAAACATTTTATATAACCACTGACTTTGTTACATAATTTATACTGAAATAAGTTCAATTCTCTAACATGCTAGTCAATATCAGCTACAGCCCACCCTAAGCAGGTATTTCCAGCTCATTCTTGAGCATTTATTCCTGCTTTATCATATTTTTCTGTCATTGTCATTGAGAAGTAGCTTACAATCAAACAGCTTTCGCCAAAGCTCCCTCTTCTCCCCACAGACTAAGAAAAAAAAAATCAAACAATAACAATAAATACGTCAGACACACAGCACATGCTATGTGAGTTCCTTGACATTGACACTTGACATTTTGACTTGCGGTTGCACTTGTTTTGGCTCCATTTACATCTGGTTTCAATTTGAGTTATAACCAGCCATGTTCAGGAGAAGTAACAGAGTTGGAGTTGACAAGACATTAAGAACTTTGCTCTAGGGTAAATGCCTATGAAATGAAAATTAAAGTTGACATCCAGAAATCGATTCCCTGGTAACAGAAGTCCAGTGAAATAAGATGTCATGTGACGAGAGAGTTACATACAGGAATTGGATTCAGATGATGTGGAGAACTTGTGGTGGTAGAAATGATAGGAATTGGACATTTACTAGACATGGCTATCAAATTTCCATGTCTGAGTGACAGAATAGATTTTTGACAGGGTAGATTTTTGTTGCCATTAATAGATATAAAAAAACGAGGAAGAGGAGACTGGTGGAAAAGATTTGAATTGTCAGGACACACAGGGGAAAATGTATAATAGAATTCTAGAAGTATGGAGCTGAAGTTTGGGAAAGATGACCCAATGATGTACTCCTAAATCGAAAAGGCTAACCTCCTAAAGGAGGAGGAGTTAGTCAAGATCTAAAATCTGGAACAGTGCTTTGGGTAAAAACAACAGCAAGCAAACAAGAATGACCTGAGAAGGATCCATATTATAAAATGCTTCCATTTGTGTTTTTAATTGAGAATAGAAGAAAACAAAAAAATAATAATCAGCTTATTTCTACAAGATTATTAAGAGCACAGTTTATTACTTCCCTATGTAAGACAACTGAAATGCATTTGACCAATGTTTACTGATTACCTACTAAGTGCCTTTTGTTTTTCTAGGCACTAGAGCTCTGAGATGAGGTGATTTGAAAGTAGTCCATTGTAAGGGCTAATATCCAGAACCTACAAAGAACTCAAACAAATTTACAAGAAAAAGACAAACAACCCCATCAAAAAGTGGGCAAAGGATATGAACAGACACTTCTCAAAAGAAGACATTCATACAGCCAACAGACACATGAAAAAATGCTCATCATCACTGGCCATCAGAGAAATGCAAATCAAAACCACAATGAGATACCCTCTCACACCAGTTAGAATGGCAATCGTTCAAAAGTCAGGAAACAACAGGTGCTGGAGAGGATGTGGAGAAATAGGAACACTTTTACACTGTTGGTGGGATTGTAAACTAGTTCAACCATTATGGAAAACAGTATGGCAATTCCTCAAGGATCTAGAACTAGAAGTACCATATGACCCAGCCATCCCATTACTGGGTATGTACTCAAAGGATTATAAATCATGCTGCTATAAAGACACATGCACACGTATGTTTATTGCGGCACTATTCACAATAGCAAAGACTTGGAATCAACCCAAATGTCCATCAGTGACAGACTGGATTAAGAAAATGTGGCACATATACACCATGGAATACTATGCAGCCATAAAAAAGGATGAGTTCGTGTCCTTTGTAGGGACATGGATGCAGCTGGAAACCATCATTCTCAGCAAACTATCGCAAGAACAGAAAACCAAACACCGTATGTTCTCACTCATAGGTGGGAACTGAATGATGAGATCACTTGGACTCGGGAAGGGGAACATCACACACCGGGGCCTATCATGGGGAAGGAGGAGAGGGGAGGGATTGCATTGGGAGTTATACCTGATGTAAATGATGAATTGATGGGTGCTGACGAGTTGATGGGTGCAGCACACCAACATGGCACAAGTATACATATGTAACAAACCTGCATGTTATGCACATGTACCCTAGAACTTAAAGTGTAATAATAATAATAATAATAATAGTAATAAAAAGAAAAAGAAAAAAAAAAGAAAGTAGTCCATTGTAGAGGTTAACAGTGTAAGCTTCAGCGTTGGAATTATGCTGGGGTTTGATCAGAGGCTCTGCTTTGCCATCTCCTGCTATTGGGGAGGAGGCTAAGCCTCCTTGAGTCTCCGTTTTCTCATTTGTAAAGTTGAGATGTTTAATATCTCATAGAGTTGTGAGTTAGTAAGGACCAAATGTTGAAAACTGTTTATTTAACACAGTGCCTGATGCATAGTAAGAATTAAATAAACGGTTCCATTTTTGGACCAAGGGTTTAGGCCATCTGTTCATTTGGGAAGGTTTCAAAATATCATTTCAGCTTTCCAAGGGGAAGTGACCTAAACTGCAGTCTCTTTTTTTTTTTTTTTTTTACATTTTGGTTCATATATATCTCAGGAGTTCTTTTCTTCATTCCATTCCTAGTCATTCACTTTTGCAGCATGAGATTTTTCTTCTGCACAAAGAGTATCTCATGCTTAAGGAAAACTTTCAAACTGTCTCAAGCATAATTTGTCTCTACCATTAGGCTCTAATGTTTTGGCAACAACAAAAATTTTAACCACAATAGTAAACTTGTAGTGAAAACATTTGGATATACTTTTAAAAACAGATTTATTGAGATCTAGCTTACATAAAACAAAATTCACCCTTTGTAAGTGTATAGTTCAATGATTTTGAACATTATTTTGAACATAATGATTTTTAAACATTTCCATCACCCCAAATGTCCACTAGTGCTCTTCTGCAGTTATTCCTGGCCTCTACCACCAGTCCTCAGCAACCGTGAATCTGTTTGCTGACTCTGCAAATTTGCTTTTCCAGATATTTCATATAAGGGGAATTATACACTGTGTGGACTGTTGCATCTGGATGCTTCTTCAACTTAGCACACTGTTTTTGAGTTTCATCCATGGTGTCACAGTAGAAGTACATCTTTTATTTTTATTGCTGTATAGACTTCACTGTGTGACTATGATTCATGCACTGGTCATTTATTCAGGAACCATTTGGATAATTTCACATGTTGGCTATTATAAATAATGTTGCTATGAAAGTTAGTGTTCATGTTTTTCTGTGAGTGTATGGTTTTATTTCTCTTAGATAGATTCCTAGAAGTAGAATTGCCGGGTCAGATGGTAATTTATGTTTAATTTTGTGAGAAACTGCCGAACTGTTTTCCAAAGCGGCTATGCCATTTTAATTCCTAATGGCTGTGCAATAGAATTCCAGTTCTCCAATCTTTGCCAGCGCATGATATTGTCTGTCTCTTTTAATTATAATCATTCTAATAAATGAAAATTTATTGGTAATTTCTAGGCATGTTATTGTGATTTTATTTTGCATTTTCCTAACAATTAATAATGTTCAACATTTTCTTCTGTGTTTATTAGCCATTTACATTTCTTTTCCTTCTCCTCTTTGTCCTTTTTCTTCTCCTTACTGAAATGTGTATTCAAATCTTTAGGTTCAAATATTTTATTTGGATACTTTGTCTTATAATTGAGTTTTAATTGAATATATTTTAAAATAATAAACTTTATAAAAATTATTTTCTGTTTAGCCACTACTCAAAGAAAATAGTAAAACAGCCATGTGGAGGATTTGAGAAGAATTACATTAAAACAGGTTTACATTGCTCAAATGAGGGGATGTATGGGAGCACTCTGTGGATGGCTAGTTCAAGGACAGACATCATCAAGGATCAGGCTTCACTGTCCTCATGGTTTGGCTTCCTTCCTCAGGCTTGCACACTGGCCAACGCACCTCTGGGAATCAGGTCCACATTCTAGACAGAAAGAAGGATGTTGCAGAACAAAAGGTATGGGACACCCCGATTTAGATTATTTTAATCTGGAAGTTATATTAGGTTTTTAAAAGTAATGACCGAAAACCACAATTACTTTCGCACCAACCTAATAGCTAGTACACTCCTGCTTATATTTCATTAGCCAGCACTGGGCCAAATGACCTTTCCAAGCTGCTACAGAGCAGTTGGGGCTGGGATATTTTCAATGTTCAGGGTGCTGCTCAGGGTTCTTTCATTAAGGAAGAAGGGGATAGTGGATATTGGACAGGCAAACAATAGTTTGACAGTGCTACATTTATGCAGACATATATTTATAAGATGTCCACCACAGAGTAAATTGTACTAAAAAAATTAAGAAAAATTAATTAGAAAATGGAACTAGCTAATAATGGGATACCTGTCACAGCGGGGACTTTATGATTTTATTAAAACTAGACTTAAAAGGCTATCTAGTGATGAGAGAAAATATTCTTCTTATATTAAGTGAAAAAGCATTATAAAAAACATGATATAAAATAATCACATTATTGGCCAGTTATGGTGGCTCATGCCTGTAATCCCAGCACTTTGGGAGACCAAGGTGGGTGGATTGCTTGAGGGCAGAAGTTCAAGACCAGCCTGGCCAACACAGTAAAATCCTATCTCTACTAAAAATACAAAAAATTAGCCAGGTGTGGTGGCATGCTCCTGTCATCTCAGCTACTTGGGAGGCTGAGGCAGGAGAATCGCTTGAACCTGGGAGGCGGAGATTGCAGTGACCCGAGATCATGGTACTGCATTCCAGCCTGGGTGACAGAGCAAGACTCTGTCTTGAAGAACAATAAACAAAAGACTAAGATGCACAAAGGGTCTGTTTTTTAAGAGAAAGTAATGCCACTGCACTCCAGCTTGGGTGATAGAGCAAGATTCTTTTTCAAAGAAAGAAAACAAAATACTATTTAGGATACAGGAAGGGTCTGTTTTTTAAGAGAAAGAGTGAAAGATTTGGGAAAGGAATCACCTAGCCACGGCACAGTAGGTCTGATGGCAGGAGATTGTCAAAAATGGTAAGGTCATCCAAGATGTTTGGGTCACTTTTTTTCCCCTTCCATTGGTGCCCATAGACGTCTGCTCATCTTTCTCTTATAACAAACAGCCTAGTATCTGACACATATTAAGCACTGTCAGTGTCAGTGTTGACTGAATGAGTCAATAAATGAATTAATGAATGGGAGGGGTCCCCTTTAGTAAACGGGACAGGAGCCCCAGGCACACGCTTAAGTATAGGCATACCAAACTGCGGGATTGTCTATGGAACCCAAGGTCAGGTAGGAACTAGCAGTTACTGTGCTGGGATGTCACCCATCCTGACATGCAGCTCCTGAAACCTGCCCACCCCCATCCTCACTCCTCTCCCTCACCCTCACCCCCTTTAGGGTCCATCCTGTGTTGGAAACAGGAGTAGGAGGAGGGTTGAGCCTTCATGTGCCTCAGGTGTTGGATAGTAAACATGTAAAAGACCAGAAATGAGCAGATTCTGGTGTTGGCCTTTAAACTTGCTTTGAAGTAAATAAATATTTAAGATAAATGTAATGATATCTCAACTCCTGAAGCATGTTTGGCTTTTTAAAATGTTCTTTCAATAAAGTTAATTTCTGTGTAGGTTGTACTATATATTATTCCTGAAGTAGATTATAGTCTTGAACATCTAAAGATATAGGTGGATCTTTTCAGGCCCGGTTTTTTGTTTTTTGTTTTTTTTTTGACAGAGTCTCACACCATCGCCCAGGCTAGAATGCAGTGGTATGATCTCAACTCACTGCAACCTCCACCTCCCAGGTTCAAGCGATTCTCCTGCCTCAGCCTCCCAAGTAGCGGACATTGTAGGCACGTGCCAAGATGCCAAGCTAATTTTCATATTTTCAGTAGAGTTGGGTTTTACCATGTTGGCCAGACTTTTCTCGAACTCCTGACCTCAGTTGATCTGCTCACATCAGCATCCCAAAGTGCTGGGATTACAGGCATGTGCCACTGCATCTGGCCACTTTTTAAGAAATCAGAATGGCAAAGAACTATCAGATGTTTGTAAATCTGTTTTTCAAACAAGTTTGTTAAAAGGCCGGAGGAAACAGAGACCAGATGCTCTGAGAGCAAGGAGGATGGACCTTCCTTCCAAGGAGGATGGACCTTCCAAGGAGGATGGCCAGATTATAAACTTGTGAGAGCCTTTTTAAGATCCTCTTTTCTAAGACAGTCTTCAGCGTAAGCACTCATACTTTCACTTACAAGTCAGGGACATCTGGACAAAAGCCTCTCAGCTACAGACTTTAGTTTATAACCACAAGATTTCATGTGCAGGCAGATGTTACATTTACAAGTATCGTAGGATGGGCTGGTACCGTAGGACACAAATATCATGATGTTTTTATTTCCAGGGACCTTCACAGGGAGAGTCTTATTATGGAGACGTGATCTATTTTTTAAAGATCTATATCTCTGGACTTGATAAACTAAGGAGATATAATAAAACATGCATAACCTAACTAAGGAGAGAGAAAGAGACCACATTGTTCTCATGACAGACGGGGCCAAAGGGTCCCTTTATAGGATGCAGGGAGACTTTGGTATAACAGTGATGTTAACCTTTGCTTCAAAGGCAACTGTGTAATGTGAGAACAACCAACTCTGCCTCAGGAGATAGTGAGACCGACTTTTCCTATGATCCAGTGGCTATATACTCTACCTACTCACTAATACAGATTCAACGAGGTTTTGAAATAAAGCTTATTTTGCCTATAGGCGCAAGCTTAAAAGAGATCTGGTTTATCTTATCAATTTTGCTTGACTCCAAACCACTTATTTTATCTTAAATTAAATTTCTCTCTTACTTTTTCTTTAGGTTAATTTTCACACATCTATAAATTAAGAAGAGGCCCACTAATTATTTTATTTGCATATTAGCAAAAACAAATTTAGCTTGAAATCTATTTACTGCAAGCTTTTTCTTATGGTAATTCTTATTAAATCCTTTCTTTCCCCATACATTTAAATTTTTGTGTTGAGTAATCCTTTTGATTCTCAGCAATTTTCTTCTTTTAGTTATATTCACTAGCCTTAAGGCACTCACTTTATCTCTGTGTACACACACACACACTCACTCACACACAGACATTAGAACATTGTATAATTCAGTTTAATGAAATTTAAAAATATTTGATTTTAGATATGCACAATCAACTCATACAGATACTCACTTCTCATACTAACCATTACTGGGGAAAGATAGAAGGTATTAGTAAACCCAGCTGGGAAGATTCGAATTCAAGTTCCAAAATTTTTATAAAACTTTACTTGTTTGCCAGAAACAAACAAGCACAACATTAACGAACTAAGCATAAACAAAATAGAATAGAAGTTAAAATGGGAGCTGGTAGAGAAGACATAAATAAAGACAGTGAGGGAGGGCTCAGAGAGCCTGGGAGATGAACTGACAGGGCAAATGTCATGGTATTTTGAAGAATGTTGAGGAAAAGAAAGACAGATTAAAGACCACTAGGTAAGTTTAGGCTCCTGGGCCTACTAAGAGGTTTCTGGTAGCCTTGAGTGCAGTTTAAGTTGAAAGGAGGCAACAGAAATTTAACTAAAGAAGTTAAAGAGTGGTTGGGGTGATCAGACAATGAGATAAATCAGCGTATGTGTTAAGAAAAACACTTAGAACAACGCTTTGAGAGCATAGCAAAGTCAACAAAGGGTTTTGGGTTGGTTACTTGTGGATGGGAAGACCTGAGATGGTTAGGCAAAGAGTCAGATTTCAGAAATTGAAAGATCCAAGAGCAGAAAGAAAAGGAGCATTGAGGACAAACAATAGAGGCTATGGAATCAAGAGTGCGTGTTTATACTTGAAAAGAAAGAGGGAAGCAGCATCACTCGCAGACAGAGTCAGGAAGAAGCATCATGGAGCAGACGTACATGGATTTAAAGCAGGAGGGAAAGGAGCGAGTGAAATTTATGAATTGAGGAAAGTTTAAATGGTGAAGCATCAGCCACTAAAGCAATATTTTCACAGAAGAGCCAATGATATTGGAAAATGCTTTGACAGAAAAGGTAAGGTACAAAATGTGTGTACAATGTGATCTTAATATGATAGAAAAATGGAGAGAAAGGGAGGAAGAAAGGGAGGGAGGGAGAAAGGAAGGAGGGAGGAAAGAGAACTTAGGCTTCTGCACAAACAGAAAGCTGGAATGGGAAATGATGCTTGAGTGACAGAGCATTGCGGGCAGTCTAGGCAGCAAGAGCAATACAGAGATGAGAGAAAAGTGAGCTATTTTAGGAAACTGAATCAAAGAAGCTCCACTTCTCAGCTACCAGGGCCATTTTGAACACACTGAGTTTAAAACGGCAATAGCTGTAGGGACTCTTCACTTCTGTCACTGACATTTTCAAGGACTGTGAGTTCTAGTTCTGCTAGCACGGGTGAAGGTTGGTAGTATTCCCTTTAGAATCGGGCCAAGTCCCATTGGAAAGTTAGCATCCTGGCAAGGTGATGGGTGCTAGGGATTGAGCAAGGTGACGGCCAATAAGGATTAATAGTTTGACTTAAGACTGATAAAACAAAGGCCACTAAACAAAGATCTAGAAAGGAGTTGGGAAAGGATATGTTTCCTTTTAAGAGACTGTCGCTTAAAACGATCACCACTCTAGTATCCAGCAACAAGTGTATGAACTAGAAAGAAGTCAACAGGAACGTTTCACAGAGGTAGGATTTGGAGATAAATAAATTTTCAAAGGAGTTGAATTTTTTTTTTTTTTTTTTTTTTTGATATGGAGTCTCGCTCTGTCACCCAGGCTGGAGTGCGGTGGTGCGACCTCGGCTCACTGCAACCTCTGCCTCCCAGGTTCAAGCAATCCTTGTGCCTAGCTTCCCCAGTAGCTGGGATTACAGGCATGTGCCACCAAGCCTAGTTAATTTTTATGTGTTTAGTAGAGATGGGGTTTCCTCATGTTGGCCAGGCTGATATTAAACTCCAGATGTCAAGTGATCTGCCCGCCTTGGTCTCCCAAAGTGCTGGGATTACAGGCGTGCGCCACCACGCCTGGCTAATTTTTGTATGTTTAGTAGAGATGGAGTTTCACCATGTTGACCAGGCTGGTCTTGAACTCCTGATCTCAAGCGATCTGCCCACCTCAGCCTCCCAAAGTGCTGAGATTACAGGTGTGAGCCACTGTGCCTGGCCAGGAGTTGAAAAATCTTAACATGAAAGTAGAGGCCATTTATAAACCTTGCATTCAACAGGAGTCTAAAGTTCATTTAAAAACGTGCTTTTATTTCCACATAGATACAGTAAAATTTGAACTCTAGGAAGATCCTTCATCCTCAAATTCCTCCCTTTGTTGTGGTCAAGATGCTCAGAATTTATACATTTAAAACAGATTTCTTTGTTCAAATGTTTTCTGGTAAGAGTTAGCAGAATGTCTAGCTAACATTGGTGGATTGAAGGGACATATATTTATAAGGGCTTTAATCCACAAGAACAAAGAGAGCAGAGGAGAAGATGACAGCAACAAAATTCTGGAAACTGGAAAGAAGAGGAATACGTGATAATCAACTTCTCAGGCTGAAGGAAGCTCAAAGCTAAGCTGGAAGTGAGTCTTAGAAGTAAGCTGATTTGCACTGCAAAACCTCAGAAAGTTCAAAAACTAGATACATCTATTATCTTGAATAGTGAGATGCATGGGAGGCTGGAACAGAAGGATTGGTTGGTTGTCTACACAAAAATAATTCAGACTTCTATAGCTGAGAGTACACTGAGATCCCATGCATGCACACAGAAAGATTTGGGAATAAAGGAAAGTCATCTAAGATACTTTCTAAGTTCCTGCTTGCTGGATTTCCAAAGAAGTTTTGACTTTTGACTAGATTCAGAAAAAAAAAGCCGTTCCTTCAGATTTTTGGAAGATTGCATGCGTATCCATTACACATTCAAATCCAGCACTATTTTATTTCCCAAATGAAGGTTTATATATCAGCAATCTTTCATTATAAAATAGGAGCTAGAAATTTTAGCTTGAGTCATCCTTCTTAATGGGCAGCTGGTCTCTTTTACCAACTGATATTTCATATTAAATTGTCCCCCAGATATTTCATCAAAATGGCTTGCAGCACACACCCTACATTTACCTCATGTCTCTTTTGTGGTTCATTGTAAATCTGCACAATGAGGGCGTCTGTGCGGCAGCTGCAAATTTTCTGGTTTTCAATACACACAGCATATTTGTCAGCAATTAGGTCTCAGCTTCCCTTTCTGCACTTGTATTCTCCGTACCGAGCAGTGATGCAAATTAATTATTACAAAGATCTGGATTGGGCACTCCCGTCCCTACAATGCAAACTGAAGTCCTTCCAATTCATGGATCATTCTAACCACTCAGGAGCGGAGATCAAGAAAATACAATCTCCATATATTGTAGAATTATTTGAGTGTCTTAAAATTTTCTTCCTAAAGATAGCATTATGTTATCTTTAATTCCTAGATAAATGTGCCACATCTTCTTACTGCCCTTGAACAATGATTTTCAAAAACTTTCCTAGTACACGTTTAAAAGTAGAAGAAAGTGAGTACTAAGAAGGATAGCTACACAGTCTAAGATCATGGAAAAGTGAACATTAAGTCCCAGGTTTTAGTTTAAAAAATGTACTAGCTTTATATTCCAATTAAAAAGATAATTTTTGTATATTATCATAATACTCAAATTACTGCCTAGGGGAAAATTATGTGTAAAACCTTTTGTGTAGCTGATACCATTTATTTGAGTATACTTTGCCACACCCTCTCATATGCCTGGGATTTGTGCTTTCCAAATCTGAAGTACAAGGGAAGATTCCTTGTAAAAAAATTATGACTTAAGTTGCCCTCAAATTTCATTTATTTAGGGCAGGGCACAGTGGGCAGTGGCTCATGCCTGTAATCCCAGCACTTTGGGAAGCCGAGGCAGGTGGATCATTTGAGGTCAGGAGTTGGAGACCAGCCTGGCCAACATGGTGAAATCCCACATCTACTAAAAATTACAAAAATTAGCTGGGCGTGGTGGTGTGCACTGGTAGTCCCAGTTACACGGGAGGCTGAGGCAAGAGAATCACTTAAGCCCAGGAGGGAGAGGTTGCAGTGAGCTGAGATCATGCCACTGTACTCCAGCCTGGGCAACAGAGTGAGACTCTATCTCAAAAAAGAAAAAAAAATTTTTAAAGCTTTTTTTTTTTTTTCTCTTGAAAAGTTACTCTTTTCTGAATTTGGCAGATATTGAAAACTTTCTTATAAGTTCTTCCTGATGACCATCTATAGTTTTGTCCTCCAATAGTCTTAAAATTCAAAAATCCAAATTAATTAAAGTATGTAATTATAAATATATTTAGCAGAGTTCCTAGGCTTACAGGCCCATCTCTCAAATGGGCCTGTATGGGTTTTGCATTCTAGGTTCAAAACCCAGCTCCTTCATTTTCTTGATGTGAAATTGAGCTACTTTATTCCTCAGTTTTCTCATCTAAACAATGGACTTGAATATAGTGCCTATGTTTTAGGACTATTATAAAAATTAAATGAAATCAAGTATGTAAAATGGTTTAGGGCTGGGCAATAGTACCAATGATCAATATTCTTACCTCTCATACTTAGACAAGAAAATTGAGCCTAGAAAGAGAGAAGTTCTAAATGCAATAAATCTTTCAGTAATTTTCAAAAATTGCAACCACCATACCTGTTTCCAGAATTCTCTCATTAAGAAATAGTGACTATTTCTCCTCAGATGGTCACAGATTTTGCAAAATGTTGGCACATCTTTCTACATAGCTATTCTCAACAAAAAATCAAATGATAGACTGTAGTAGACACCTGGATAATGAACACTGAGAGGGAGGGAAATGTCCATACATTTATTCACTCGTTCTTCACCCATGCAACACACGTGCACCAAGTCCCTGCAGTGGGTGTTCACACGTGTTGAACACCACTGAAAGCTCATGTCTTTGTCCATTCTATTGTAAGCATCAAATTAGTCCCTAACCTAGCATTAGAGTCTCTGTTTATGCTTTAGACGCATTTATAAGTGCTGATGGTTCAAATCACAACAGTAGAGTAAGTGATTCAAGTCATTCTTTGCAAGCTCAGCTGTACCTTTACTATTGCTAGATTTTTTTTTTTTTTTTTTTTTTTTACAGTAGCATGTCTGTTGCACCACCTACAGTAGCTTTTCTAAACCTTCCTTTTGTTCACACCCCTCTACTCCACCACTATCCCTCTGGTCTTCGCCAGTGACCTACAGAAATTTTATGAAGTTTGAGATTATTTACCATAAATTGCCTCAACTGGCTCCCCTCCTTCTCAAAAGGAGTGGATGTGAACCCATCTTCCCTTTCTTCTTCTCAGAGAAGTAGACATCTCTCTTTGCAAAGGCTAATTCCTTGGCGAAGTTCCTGATCCTGTTCCAGTTCTTTGTTTTATCAGCTAATGTTTCTCATCCCCTCACCTGACTCCTTTCCTAATCAGAATCAAAGCAGCACCTTCTTCCCACATCACACTGCTCACTAAACTTCATTGTTAGTATGTCAGTGGGAGCTGCCTGTTAAAACATAACCATGTGTTTCCACCAAGAGATCTAACAGCTGCAAGTAAAAGAAATTACTATGATTTTCAAAACATATTAGACTAATAACTTAGTCACATATTATGAGTAAAATAACATGTCCTGGCTATAAAAATATTTTTTAAAAGTCACACAATCTTCAAGAGAGGTGTTCTACATAGAAAATAAAGTTATAAAGTTTCGTGATAATATGTTCACTGTGTGACCTTCTAAAATTTGCACATGCTAGAAATATTAAGGAGACCATTTATATTCTTTAAGTGTGTGTGTATGTGTGTGTATATATGTATATAAGTTTTTGTTTTTTGATGCAGAGTTTTGCTTTGTCACCCAGGTTGGGGTGCAGTGGCGCAATCTTAGCTCACTGTAACTTCTGACTCCCGGGCTCAAGCAATTCTCCTGCCTCAGCCTCCCAAGTAGCTGGGATCATAGGCAGGTGCCACCACACCCGGCTAATTTTTGTATTTTTTGTAGAGACAAGGTTTTACCATCTTGGCCAGGCTTGTCTTGAACTCCTGACCTCAAGTGATCTGCCTGCCTTGGCCTCCCAAAGTGCTGAGATTACAGGCCCTACATGTTCATATTCTAGAGGAAATTTTAGTTCCTCAACAGGCTAATGAATTATTACAAAGGTTTTACAGGAAATTAGATTGTATCATAGACTTATGCTACAATCTTTCAATCCTTTAGGCAGAAAAAGAACAAGTTAAATTCTTTCAATACTTTGGGCTGGAACAAAACTGTTGTAGAGTTGCTTAAGTCACTTGCTTTTAAATATTTATATAATGAAATCTTGAGGGGATGTTGAAGGACTAATTTAGATGTATTTCTTTCACTTCAGTTGTGATGATTAGGTTTCTGAGTCTCTGAACACCAACTACAGATCCATATTTCTCTCTATTTCATTACTCACTGATAATTTTATTTTATGCTGCTTTGGAATTCATCTTATAAAATGCTATGTATTCTCACATCATGTTGTGCTCCTGTTTCTTGATTCTCAATGACATAGCATACACTTAAAACAATGGTCTGCTTTTCTTTAGGAACATTTTAAAATCAATTAATATTTGAGAATGAGACAAAGGGAAAAACTACCATATTTTAATCAAGTTACATGTTGAAAAATTTGTCCTTAAATTACAAAATCCTTTATAACAAAAAGGTATAGAAAATAACTTTTACTGCCTAAAATATTTACAACGAACAAATTCAAAATTCAAGTAAAAGCAAGTTTTGTGTTCAAAACCTTTTAAATATATAAAACCAAGAAACAAATGGCTTTTTTTTTCCCGTATGCAAACGTGAGAAGGTCCCCAAACCTGGCGTGGGTCTGTGTTTGGGTAGCAGGAAGCACTCTGCTGTAAGGGAAATGGCTGTGCTTTAGTCAAGAGTAGGCCGAGGTGGCCTTCCCATGCAGCATGACTCAGAGGGTTTGGAGCACAGGCACACAACCCTGCACATTATGTAACCATGCCACGTGAGGTGCATTAGGTGAACACTCACGTGAGCTCATGCTTGGCTCAGAACCACTGTTATCTGTAAAAGGTATAACTGCCCTGCTGATGTTGTACATACGGCTTGCACCCAGAAAGAGAATAAAGCCATGTCATGGTTGCCTATGATTTCTCAAGTGTTTTTCCAGCTACCCACCACTCACCCACTCACTCCCCTCAGACCTCAGCTTGGACTAAAACCTGACACTTGGCGTGACATCTGCCTACCATTGTAAACCTCTTCTGTTAGTTAAATCACTGCGAACAGTAGCCCACAGTAAAAGTGCCCTCTGTAATACACCCCATACTCACCTTAATCCATTGCAATTTGCCTTCTACCCAACAATGTCTGTATAAGCTTTTTCCAAGGTCAAGAATGACTTCCATGTTGCTCAATTCAGTGAACACTGTCATCATTTTATTTGATTCTGAGCATCATTGACCCCACTCTCCACTTTTGTCTTTTGTTGTTGTTCATACACAGACCTATTTAAAATAGTAAAATTGGGGCAGTAGAGAACTAGCTAAAGATAGTATGGCACAGCTATAAAATAGACCACATCACCTTTTTAATTGTTTTGATTTGCTTCAGACTTACTACATTTTATTTTTTGATTTTATTTTAACCACGTATAATTATATGTCACACAGTGACATTATGATACATGCATATAGCATGGGATGATTGAATCAGGCTAATTAACATATCCATCCCCTTAAATACCTATCATTTATTCCTCCTGTCTAACCACAGCTTTCTAGTCTTGGATCACCTCCCTGTGTCTCCCACTCCCAGCCTCTGCAACCACCATTCTACTCGCTGCTACTATGAGTTTGTTTCAAATTCCATATGTAAGTGAAAACGTGGCTTTTGTCTTTCTGTGCTTCGCTTATTTCACTTATCAAAATGTCCTCCAGGTTCAGCCATTCAGTCATGTTGTCAAAAATGACAGAATTTTCTTCTTTTTTTTTCAGGTTTTATTTTAGAATTAGGGGTACATATATAGGCTTGTTATGAAGGTATATTGTGTAGTGCTGGGGCTTGGAGTATGAATTCTGTTTTCAGGCTAAATAGTATTCCATTGTGTCCTTCAGTTCCATGATGCAACTGACAGGATTTCACTCTTTTTTATGGCTGAATCGTATTTCATTATGTATATAGACTATATTTCCTTCATTCATTCATCTATGGATAGACACTTAGGTTGATTCGACATCTGGGTTATTGTGAATAATGCTGCAATGAACATGGCAGTGAAGATGCCTCTTCCCCACGTACTGATTTCAAGTATTTAGGATATCTACCCAGATGCCCTTCTGTTCTTTGAAGCTCACTCTCTCTCAGCTTTTGAGGTTCTGGACACTCCTGCTTTTCTTCATTCCTTTCTTCCTGATTCTTCTTAGTCACCTTGGTTCCTTTTCTTCCATTTGGTTCTTAGAATACCTGGACTCCAGAATGAACATACTTAGAGATGGCTTGGGATTACAGCTGTGAATAAACAAGTGAACAAATAAATAAACTATCCACTAATTCTACTCCAAAGACTCTTTAATCTATCTCACTAGTGAGTCAGCTCCCACTGACATACTAACAATGAAGTTTAGTGAGCAGTGTGATGTGGGAAGAAGGTGCTGCTTTGATTCTGATTAGCGAGTGAATAGACTCGCAATAAACATGGAGTAGAGGGTACTAAGACCCTCTACACCTATGAAATGACTCCTCCTCACCAACCTGCTGATACATGAAATACCCTAAGTAGGAAACCTTCAAAAGTCTTACTGTCGAATAACATCACCTTGGGAATTAGGATTTTGTGGGGACACCGGCATATAGACTATAACAAGAATGTAAAATTTAGAAAAGCTGGGTGGTATGTCCCTAGCACCTAAACAATGCATTATAGATACTCAGTGAATAATTGGTGACTGAATAAATGAACACATACATACAACTGAACTATGTAGCAGGGAACATGTGAACTAGAGCTACATGCTTTTATATGCATGAATATCTCTAACATAGAGTAAAATAATAGTTGCCAAAAATAGGTATGGTATAAAATATTTATATCCTTTTAAAAACATGAAAACAACATAAATATTAAAGATGTAGGAATGAAAAACAATGAATTCAGGATAGTGGTTGCCTTTGGTGACAGAATGATTCATAGTAGGAATAGGTACATAGCAGGCTTCATAGCAGGAGTGTTAATAAAAGGCTTTAGTTTTTAAGTTGAGGGAATCATGGGTATATATTTGATTGTTATTTATGCATGTTTCTGAATGCCTCAGATGCTGAGTAACGTTTTTTAAAAGCTTGAATTGTCCTAATTCAAGAAAAATCAATTACTTACTCACTCTCTTTGCCCCATCATGGTATTCAGGCTACATTTTCTTAGTACATGTAAGCATTGATTTTAGGTAAATATCCTCTAAATGATAAAGTTTATATAAAGTTTAATCCTTTATTAAAATTATACTCTAGTAGGGTGCAGTGGTTCATTTGTGTAATCTCAGCATTTAGAGAGACTGAGGCAGGAGGACTGTTTGAAGTCAGGAGTTTAAGACCAGCCTGGGCAACATAATGAGACGCCTTTCCTATCAAAAAATACAAAAATTAGCCCAGGTATGGTGGCATGCATCTATAGTCCCAGCAACTTGGAGGCTGAGGCAGGAGGCTCTCTTGAGCCGGGAGGTCAAGGCTGTAGTAAGCCAAGGTTGCACCATTGCATTCCAGCCTGGGCAACAGAGTGGGAATCCATCTCAAAAAAAATTATAATGTAATCTTATGGTAGTTATTTACTTACAGATATCTTTTACACTTGCGTTGAGTGCCCTGAGGGGCATTCTCATTTTTGGTGAAGACAGAATCATAACTATGTATTTAGTAAAACATTATTGAAATGTTTTATGAAAATTTTAAGCTCCCAAATTAGGTACTCAAATTTCTATCTTTATAATAAAAGATATTTGATAACAGGCATCTGAAAGAGCCACTATTTGCTTTAATTCCCCTAAAAGGATTTAGTACAGAGATATGCATACTAGTGAGATATGCATACTAGTGAGATAGATTAAAGAGTCTTTGGAGTAGAATTGATTTTAGCTTAATTCTAAAGCAGGCAAAGTTCGTCTTCATTGTCTCATCTTTTTTTTTTTGGTATGGTAGGAAACTACACCTTCTTAAAATTTTAAGTGTATAATACATAATTGTTGACTATAGGTACAACGTTGTTCAGCAGATCTCTAGAGTTTATTTATTTGGCTTGACTGCAATTTTAACTCACCGTTTCCTCTTCCCCACCCCCAGCTCCCAGTAACCACCATTGCACTCTGATACTATGAATTTCACTACTTTAGATACCTCATATAAATGGAATCAAGCAGCACTTGTCTTTCTGTGACTGGCTTATTTAACTTAGCATCATATTCTCAGGATTCATCCGTGTTGTGCATATTGAAGAATTTCCATTTTTTTTAAGGTTGACTAGTATTCCATTGTGTATATTGTCCCACATTTTTTTTATCCGGTCATGTGTTGATGGGCATAATAGGTTGTTTCCACATCTTGGTTTCCACATCTTGGCTATTGTGAATAGACTCGCAATAAATACGAGTACTAACATCTCTTCAAGACTTAAATTTCAATCTTTTAGATAAATATGCAGAAATGGGATTGCTGGATTATAGAATCATTCTGTTTTTAATGTTTTGAGGAATATCCATACTGTGTTTTTCATAGCAACTGGACTATTTTGCATTCCCACCAACAGTGTGCAAGGGTTCCAGTTTCTCCACATTTTCACCAACACTTGTCTCTTGACTGTTCCATCTCTTTCTGTTCTGCATACTTTCTTCCCACCTGGAAAATCCCCTTCTAAACTTTCTGCTGATCCTGAACTTCAGGATCCATTAGAATCTTTATTAATCTCTTAAACTTCAAGAGAGAGTAACAGGACTTCTCCTTGGTAGAAAAACAGAAATGAAGAATCAAAATGTAAAATTTCATCTGACTCAGAACCTTGTCTCTTTTCATATTTCAGCAACATCATCACTCATCTTTTTACTTTCTCTGTTTTCAGTTAGTTCTACCATTCTGGCACGCGTGCATATTACTTGAGCCTCTAATTAATTCCAATTGTTTGAAGTCATTGCCCTATTTTTTCTAGTTTTACCCTATCAGAGTTAAGGCAAATAGATGGGAGGGAAAAAGATCAAAATGATTTCTGAACTGAAGAATCAAGGACGAGGCAAAGAATCCTCACCAAGATGATGGCAGTTGTGGGACTCAAAGAAGTATAAGCTAATGGCAGCCTACCTTTCTCCCTTCCTGCACTTTGATTATGTAATCTCACTGCCTTCTGGCCTCTATGTTTTCTGCTGGGAAATCAGCTACTGATCTTATGGATCCCTTGTACCAGATGGATTGCTTCTCTCTCACAGCTTTCACAGTCTCATTTAGATTATGATGTATAGATGTCTGCGAGTTTATCCTATGTGGAATTTATGAAGCTTTTTACACATATAAATGAATCTTTTCATAAATCTTGGGCAGCTTTTGGCCATTATTTCTTCAAATATGTTATTTGTTCTTTCTCTTTCCTCTCTCTCTCTGGGACTTCCATTATTTGTATATTGATACATCCGATGATGTCCCACAGGCCTCTGAGGCTATATTCATTTCCCTTTCTTGAGCCTTTCTTTCTGTTTCTAAGATTAGATAATTTGAACTGACCTATATTTGAATTTACCAATGGTTTATTCTGCCAGTTCAAATAGGCTGTTGAGGCTACCTGGTGAAATTTTCATTTTAGTTATTTTACTTTTTAGCTCCAAAATTTTTATTTGGTTCTTTTTTATAGTTTCCGACTCTGTACTGCTGTTCTCTATTTGGTGAGATATCACTCTCATGCTTTCCTTTAGTTATTAAGCCATGGTTTACTTTACTTCTTTGAACATATCTGCAATTGCTGATTCAAAGACTTCATCTAGGAAATCATTGTCTGGACTTCCTTAGAGAGTTTCTAATGGCCACTTTTTTTCCTGTGTATGAACCATAGTTTCTAGTTTCTTTACATACTGAGGAGAGCCAAGACCACTTAGTGGCCATCAAGCAGACCATCCAGAGGCTAAACTCCTTATCTGAGAAATTAAGAAGTAATTAGACTTCCCTATTATCTAAAGCCAGCATCTGCTACTGGGCTTCTTTCCTAAAATGTATAAATAACTAGAATGTCTATACATCTATGGAATGCATTCATATTGAAACTCATTCTGCAACCATTGTTAATATTAAGGAACCAAAATGTCTATAAATGTAATCATTTATCATGACCTACATGGCCAATATGGTTCAGATTATCCTTAAGCTCCTGCTTTAAAATCCATAAACACCCATAAAGGAAAATCCACCATGGCATGCTCAGTCAGTCCTCTCTTGCTGAGGCTTCCCAATGCAATCTTCTGCAGCATTCTTTCTATCTAAAAATAGACTTCAATCCTATCTAATAAAAGGATTTCAAACCTACACTATTGTCAGTAAATTCTTCTTACTACCTGTAACTGATCACTTCACATTGCTGCGACTCTGACTCCTCATCCAGCACATGCCTCATATATTGTTTGTTATAATTGGATATTTAAAATAATACATGATAACTTTGAAAATCAGATTCCCCCCTTTCGAGACTGACATAAAAAAATCTGCTAAATCCCAAAACCCTTAGGTTCCTGAGGCAAGAATGGAAGGGTTGGTCTTCAGAGCCATAAGAGCTGAGAGAGTGAAGATTTCTGCAAGAAGGGCTAAGTACTCTTAGAGCTGATCTGCTCTTTGGATGTATTCTCTCTGCTTTTAAAAAACTGGATGAGAAAAATATTTCCTATGTATAGCAGAAAGACATTCTTACAATAAACTTCTTTTTATTTTTCTACTCTCAGAAGTTCTTTGGTTTGCTGAACATTTAGTTTACTCTGCCCTCTTAAACTGACTTTGGCGTTACATGGTAAACATGTTCCTTTAGGCAATTCTTTGAAGCAAAATCAAAACCAAACTAAACTAAACTAAAATAAAATAAAATAAGAGTTGACATTTCCATAGTTATCTATTTACTTTCTTTAGATTTTCAGGTTCTATGTGATCTACACTAATTTTATTTTTGGAGAAAAGATCACACTTGTTAGGCATATATTATCATTACAGGAAAAATATTTCTTTAAGTCTATAGTTCTGAGGAAGAAAAATAGTGAGAACTGTCCCTCCTCATAGTGATTCTATAAGTTATCAGAACAAAGTGAAAAAATTAGTTATAAATTTTCAGAGGGCGGAGCAAGATGGCGGAATAGGAACAGCTCCAATCTCCAACTCCCAGCACGAGCGACACAGAAGACCGGTGATCTCTGCATTTTCAACTGAGGTCCTGGGGTCATCTCACTAGGGAGTGCCGGACAATCGGTGCTGCTCAGCTGCTGCAGCACGACCAGCGAGAGCTGAAGCAGGGCAAGGCATGGCCTCACCTGGGAAGCGCAAGGGGGAAGGGAATCCCTTTTCCTAGCCAGGGGAACTGAGACACACAACACCTGGAAAATCGGGTAACTCCCACCCGAATACTGCGCTTTAAGCAAACGGGCACACCAGGAGATTATATCCCACACCTGGCCGGGAAGGTCCCACAACCACGGAGCCTCCCTCATTGCTAGCACAGCAGTCTATGATCTAACCGCAAGGCAGCAGCGAGGCTGGGGGAGGGGCGCCCGCCATTGCTGAGGCTTAAGTAGGTAAACAAAGCCTCTGGGAAGCTCGAACTGGGTGGAGCTCACAGCAGCTCAAGGAAACCTGCCTGTCTCTGTAGACTCCACCTCTGGGGACAGAGCACAGCTAAACAACAACAACCAAAAAAGCAGCAGAAACCTCTGCAGACACAAACGACTCTGTCTGACAGCTTTGAAGAGAGCAGTGGATCTCCCAACACAGAGGTTGAGATCTGAGAAGGGACAGACTGCCTGCTCAAATGGGTCCCTGACCCCTGAGTAGCCTAACTGGGAGACATCCCCCACGAGGGGCAGTCTGACACCCCACACCTCACAGGGTGGAGTACACCCCTGAGAGGAAGCTTCCAAAGTAAGAATCACACAGGTACACTCGCTGTTCAGCAACATTCTATCTTCTGCAACCTCTGCTGCTGATACCCAGGCAAACAGGGTCTGGAGTAGACCTCAAGCAATCTCCAACAGACCTGCAGCTGAGGGTCTGGACTGTTAGAAGGAAAACTATCAAACAGGAAGGACACCTATACCAAAACCCCATCAGTATGTCACCATCATCAAAGACCAGAGACAGATAAAACCACAAAGATGGGGAAAAAGCAGGGCAGAAAAGCTGGAAATTCAAAAAATAAGAGCGCATCTCCCCCTGCAAAGGAGCACAGCTCATCGCCAATAACGGATCAAAGCTGGTCAGAGAATGACTTTGACGAGATGAGAGAAGAAGGCTTCAGTCCATCAGACTTCTCAGAGCTAAAGGAGGAATTACGTATCCAGCGCAAAGAAACTAAAAATCTTGAAAAAAGAGTGGAAGAATTGAGAGCTAGACTAATTAATGCAGAGAAGGTCATAAACGAAATGACAGAGATGAAAACCATGACATGAGAAATACGTGACAAATGCACAAGCTTCAGTAACCGACTCGATCAACTGGAAGAAAGAGTATCAGCGATTGAGGATCAAATGAATGAAATGAAGTGAGAAGAGAAACCAAAAGAAAAAAGAAGAAAAAGAAATGAACAAAGTCTGCAAGAAGTATGGGATTATGTAAAAGGACCAAATCTACGTCTGATTGGGGTGCCTGAAAGTGAGGGGGAAAATGGAACCAAATTGGAAAACACTCTTCAGGATATCATCCAGGAGAACTTCCCCAAACTAGTAGGGCAGGCCAACATTCAAATTCAGGAAACACAGAGAACGCCACAAAGATACTCCTGGAGAAGAGCAACTCCAAGACACATAATTGCCAGATTCACCAAAGTTGAAATGAAGGAAAAAATCTTAAGGGCAGCCAGAGAGAAAGGTCGGGTTACCCACAAAGGGAAGCCCATCAGACTGACAGCAGATCTCTCGGCAGAAACTCTCCAAGCCAGAAGAGAGTGGGGGCCAATATTCAACATTCTTAAAGAAAAGAATTTTCAACCCAGAATTTCATATCCAGCCAAACTAAGTTTCATCAGTGAAGGAGAAATAAAATCCTTTATAGATAAGCAAATGCTTAGAGATTTTGTCACCACTGGGCCTGTCTTACAAGAGACCCTGAAGGAAGCCCTAAACATGGAAAGGAACAACCGGTACCAGCCATTGCAAAAACATGCCAAAATGTAAAGACCATCGAGGCTAGGAAGAAACTGCATCAACTAACGAGCAAAATAACCAGTTAATATCATAATGGCAGGATCAAGTTCACACATAACAATATTAACCTTAAATGTAAATGGACTAAATGCTCCAATTAAAAGACACAGACTGGAAAACTGGATAAATAGTCAAGATCCATCAATCTGCTGTATTCAGGAGACCCATCTCACATGTAGAGACATACATAGGCTCAAAATAAAAGGATGGAGAAAGATCTACCAAGCAAATGGAGAACAAAAAAAAGCAGGGGTTGCAATCCTAGTCTCTGATAAAACAGACTTTAAACCAGCAAAGATCAAAAGAGACAAAGAAGGTCATTACATAATGGTAAAGGGATCAATTCAACAGGAAGAGCTAACTATCCTAAATATATATGCACCCAATACAGAGGCACCCAGATTC
>NC_045438.1:54009731-54031430 GCF_002776525.5 Piliocolobus tephrosceles | reverse complement strand
AATAATGGGAGACTTCAACACTCCACTGTCAACATTAGACAGATCAACGAGACAGAAAGTTAACAAGGATATCCAGGAATTGAACTCATCTCTGCACCAAGCAGACCTAATAGACATCTATAGAACTCTCCACCCCAAATCAACAGAATATACATTCTTCTCAGCACCACATCACACTTATTACAAAATTGACCACATAATTGGAAGTAAAGCACTCCTCAGCAAATGTAAAAGAACAGAAATTATAACAAACTGTCTCTCAGACCACAGTGCAATCAAACTAGAACTCAGGACTAAGAAATTCAATCAAAATCACTCAACTACATGGAAACTGAACAACCTGCTCCTGAATGACTACTGGGTACATAACGAAATGAAGGCAGAAATAAAGATGTTCTTTGAAACTAGTGAGAACAAAGATACAACATTCCAGAATTTCTGGGACACATTTAAAGCTGTGTGTAGAGGGAAATTTATAGCACCAAATGCCCACAAGAGAAAGCTGGAAAGATCTAAAATTGACACTCTAACATCACAATTAAAACAACTAGAGAGGCAAGAGTAAACACATTCAAATGCTAGCAGAAGGCAAGAAATAACTAAGATCAGAGCAGAACTGAAGAGATAGAGACACAAAATCCCTCCAAAAAATCAATGAATCCAGGAGTTGGTTTTTTGAAAAGATCAACAAAATTGACAGACTGCTAGCAAGACTAATAAAGAAGAAAAGAGAGAAGAATCAAATAGACGCAATAAAAAATGATAAAGGGGATATCACCACTGACCCCACAGAAATACGAACTACCATCAAAGAATACTATAAACACCTCTACGCAAATCAACTAGAAAATCTAGAAGAAATGGATAATTTCCTGGACACTTATACTCTTCCAAGACTAAACTAGGAAGAAGTTGAATCCCTGAATAGACCAATAGCAGGCTCTGAAATTCAGGCAATAATTAATAGCTTACCAACCAAAAAAAGTCCAGGACCAGATGGATTCACAGCTGAATTCTACCAGACGTACAAGGAGGAGCTGGTACCATTCCTTCTGAAACTATTCCAATCAATAGAAAAAGAGGGAATCCTCCCTAACTCATTTGATGAGGCCAACATCATCCTGATAACAAAGCCTGGCAGACACAACAAAAAAAGAGAATTTCAGACCAATATCCCTGATGAACATCGATGCAAAAATCCTCAGTAAAATACTGGCAAACCGGATTCAGCAACACATCAAAAAGCTTATCCACCATGATCAAGTGGGCTTCATCCCTGGGATGCAAGGCTGGTTCAACATTCGCAAATCAATAAACGTAATCCAGCATATCAACAGAACCAAAGACAAGAACAACATGATTATCTCAATAGATGCAGAAAAGGCTTCTGACAAAATTCAACAGCCCTTCATGCTAAAAACGCTCAATAAATTCGGTATTGATGGAACGTACCTCAAAATAATAAGAGCTATTTATGACAAACCGACAGCCAATATCATACTGAATGGGCAAAAACTGGAAAAATTCCCTTTGAAAACTGGCACAAGACAGGGATGCCCTCTCTCACCGCTCCTATTCAACATAGTGTTGGAAGTTCTGGCTAGGGCAATCAGGCAAGTGAAAGAAATCAAGGGTATTCAGTTAGGAAAAGAAGAAGTCAAATTGTCCCTGTTTGCAGATGATATGATTGTATATTTAGAAAACCCCATTGTCTCAGCTCAAAATCTCCTTAAGCTGATAAGCAACTTCAGCAAAGTCTCAGGATACCAAATCAATGTGCAAAAATCACAAGCATTTTTATACACCAGTAACAGACAAACAGAAAGCCAAATCATGAATGAACTTCCATTCACAATTGCTTCAAAGAGAATAAAATATCTCGGAATCCAACTTACAAGGGATGTAAAGGACCTCTTCAAGGAGAACTACAAACCACTGCTCAGTGAAATAAAAGAGGACACACACAAATGGAAGAACACACCATTCTCATGGATAGGAAGAATCAATATCGTGAAAATGGCCATACTGCCCAAGGTTATTTATAGATTCAATGCCATCCCCATCAAGCTACCAATGAGTTTCTTCACAGAATTGGAAAAAACTGATTTAAAGTTCACATGGAACCAAAAAACAGCCCGCATTGCCAAGACAATCCTAAGTCAAAAGAACAAAGCTGGAGGCATCACGCTACCTGACATCAAACTATACTACAAGGCTACAGTAACCAAAACAGCATGGTACTGGTACCAAAACAGAGATATAGACCAATGGAACAGAACAGAGTCCTCAGAAATAATACCACACATCTACAGACATCTGATCTTTGACAAACCTGAGAGAAACATGAAATGGGGAAAGGATTCCCTATTTAATAAATGATGCTGGGAAAATTGGCTAGCCATAAGTAGAAAGCTGAAACTGGATCCTTTCCTTACTCCTTATATGAAAATTAATTCAAGATGGATTAGAGACTTAAATGTTAGACCTAATACCATAAAAACCCTAGAAGAAAACCTAGGTAGTACCATTCAGGACATAAGCATGGGCAAGGACTTCATGTCTAAAACACCAAAAGCAACGGCAGCAAAAGCCAAAATCGACAAATGGGATCTAATTAAACTAAAAAGCTTCTGCAAAGCAAAAGAAACTACCATCAGAGTGAACAGGCAACCTACAGAATGGGAGAAAATTTTTGCAATCTACTCATCTGACAAAGGGCTGATATCCAGAACCTACAAAGAACTCAAACAAATTTACAAGAAAAAAACAAACAACCCCATCAAAAAGTGGGCAAAGGATATGAACAGACATTTCTCAAAAGAAGACCTTCATACAGCCAACAGACACATGAAAAAATGCTCATCATCACTGGCCATCAGAGAAATGCAAATCAAAACCACAATGAGATACCATCTCACACCACTTAGAATGGCAATCATTCAAAAGTCAGGAAACAACAGGTGCTGGAGAGGATGTGGAGAAATAGGAACACTTTTACACTGTTGGTGGGATTGTAAACTAGTTCAACCATTATGGAAAACAGTATGACAATTCCTCAAGGATGTAGAACTAGATGTACCATATGACCCAGCCATCCCACTACTGGGTATATACTCAAAGGATCATAAATCATGCTGCTATAAAGACACATGCACACGTATGTTTATTGCGGTACTATTCACAATAGCAAAGACTTGGAATCAAACCAAATGTCCATCAGTGACAGATTAGATTAAGAAAATGTGGCACATATACACCATGGAATACTATGCAGCCATAAAAAAGGATGAGTTTGCATCCTTTGTAGGGACATGGATGCAGCTGGAAACCATCATTCTCAGCAAACTATCAGAAGAACAGAAAACCAAACACCGTATGTTCTCACTCATAGGTGGGAACTGAACAATGAGATCACTTGGACTCGGGAAGGGGAACATCACACACCAGGGCCTATCATGGGGAGGCGGGAGGGGGGAGGGATTGCATTGGGAGTTATACCTCATATAAATGACTAATTGATGGGTGCTGACTAATTGATGGGTGCAGCACACCAACATGGCACAAGTGTACATATGTAACAAACCTGCACGTTATGCACATGTACCCTAGAACTTAAAGTATAATAATAATAATAAATAAAAATAAATAAATAAATAAATAAATAAATTTTCAGCTCTGCTTTTTTTAAACGTCCTACAAAGAAACTAGAAATGATTTTAATTTTTTTAAAGCATAAAGTTACGTACATGTCTCCAAATGTTTTGTAACTCAGAAGACAGCTGGAGCCCTCTTTAATCTCTGAGACTTAGATATCTCCAGATCTCCCTTGGAAGTTCAACACCTTTCTATCATATCTGCTTATATCTTGGTGTTCTCCCACTCTTTTGTGCCAGGCTCCTTAACTCATATATGCGAGTCTTCAAAGATTCATGGAAAATGTTTATTAAGAAAAAAACTATGCATGGATTTCAAAACTTTTTTTGCATCAATATAAACTCATACTAACTTGTTATAACATATTTGAACAGGATATAGTTTGAGATACTAAGAAGGATAAGACATTAGTTTACAAAGAGTCTCTATCAGAGCAACATGAGTTCTGCTAAAATGAAGAACAAATATCTATTGATAGTAAACCTTGGGTGCAAGAATAGTGAAATCATTGATGCTTTTTGAAAAGTTTATGGGGACAAAGCCCCAAAGAAACCAGCAGTTTACAAATAGATAGCTTGTTTTGAGAAGAGAATAGACGATGTTGAAGATGCAGCCTGCAGCAGCAGACCACCCACAACAATTTGCAAGGAAAAATAAATTTGTGCCCTAATTGAAGAGGACCAATTGTTAACAATAGAGACAAGAGCCAACACTCTAGACATCTCAATTGGTTCAGCTTACACAATTCTGGCTGAAAAATTAAAAGTGAGCACATTTTTCAGTCAGTGAGTATCAAAACCATTGTGCCCAGATCAGCTGCAGACAAGAGCAGAGCTTTCACTGGAATTCTGAAACAAGCAGATCAGGATCCTGAAGCATTTCTTTGAATTGTAATAGTAGATGAAACATGGCCTTACCAGTACGATCCTAAATACAAAGCACAATCAAAGCAATGGCTACTGAGAGGTGGAAAGGGCCCAATCAAAGCAAAAGTGGACTGGTCATGGCAACGGTGTTTGGGATACTCAAGGCATTTTGCTTGTGAATATTCTGGAGGGCCAAAGAACATAATGTATGTTCATTATGAGAGTGTTTTGAGAAAGCCAAAGCTTTAGCAGAAAAATGCCTGGGAAACTTCATGAGAGAGTCCTCTACATCAACAATGCTCCTGCTCCACGCTCTCATCAAACAAGGGCAATTTTGAGAGCTTTGATGTTAAATAGGCATCCACCTTGTAGTCGTGAGTTGGCTGTGACTCTTTTTTTCCCCCTAATTTGAAAAATCTTTAAAGGGCATCCATTTTTCTTCAGTTAATAGTGTAAAAAAGGCTGCATTGACATGGTTAAATTCTCAGGATCCTCAGTTCTTTAGGGATGGATGAAATGTCGGTGTCATTGCTTACAAAAGTGTCTTGAACATGATGGAGCTTAGATTGAAAAATAAAGTTGATATTTCTTATTTTTTTATTTCATTTTTCCATGAACTTTTTGAAGATCCCTCATACCTTGGTTTGTTTTGTTCATGTCAGATCAGACTCAGACAACTTAGTCTCTACCTTTTGTTTTTCCTGTAAAAAATCAATATATACTTTTGTGAGATTAATAATCCTTGTTGAAGGTTTAGAAAAAGATTCTCATTTGATTGTGTGGACTTTTACTATCTCACCAAGTCTTTCTCCTCCTTTGCCTTTTGATATCTGCACTTCTTCTGCTCAGACTTGTCAATTCTCCTTTGGTAGCTATTTACATGTCTCTCATTTCTACACCAAAAATTTGCATAATCAAATTCATCAATGATGAATTTGCAGAACCCACCCCACTTAAAAGATAGTAGGGTTACAGATAATGAAAGCATTTCATACTCCCAGACACAAAACATATCCATTGGAATTCTGAAAATATGAGAACAAGCAAATTTGGAAGCTAGTCTCAGTATTATTTGTCTCAAAATCCCAGCAGTTCTTTAATTAGGTCATACAAAGAATGATGTTAGGAATATTTACAAGATTATCCATGCCATTAAAGCTACTATAGTCCAATATGTTTTGGAGTAATTAACCAGCCTTTGTATTTTTTTTCTGAGAATTGTATACTCTCCTCCCATAAGCTGAAGATATCAAAGACACAAGATGAAGATGTAAAAGACTGGGAATAAACCCTGAGCCAAAGCCAGATTTACATTTCTTACTATTTGTCTGCTAACACCAGGTGTAATTCTAAAACTGAGCATCCACTATTTTATATAAGAGTTAAAAAGCAGCTTAATTTTTTATGAAAAAAATAAAGGGTATGAATGAGCTTTCTGAAACATTAATTTTACGGTTTAGAGCACAGGAGCATCTTAGTTCTTGAACTAGGATTCTGGTTTTCTCTGCTTGTCTTTTATATTCTTTATGTTTATAAATGTATGTCAGAATTCATATATGACTTATTTCCCTTGAAATAAGTATATTTATATTAAAATAGATGTTACCTGTCTAAAATTAGAAAAAAATACTTGCTTTATAATTGAGTGATCAAAGTCACGCTTGTGTCTGCCATTTAAAGTTGGAACAATTCTGTGTGTCCATGTGCCAGAGCTCGCTTGAGATTTATCATGCCTAATTCAGTAATGTTGACTCAAATATTTCCAGAATTTTTGATAATCCTGTCTTCACTCAACAGTTATAGGCCATTTTTGCCTCTGAAATATAGGATTTGAAGAACTTTTATCTATTACAGAGTCTCTTTTATAGATCTGTTCATTTTTATAACCAAGTCCTTTTATTTCAACTTATTTTTTAATCTTTCTTCCTAATCTTTATGATTAAACTTTCAACCTCCTCTAGTAGAATAGATTCTAGATGCTGAGGTATATAACTCAATTGTGCAATTCAGAATTGACCTCAGAGTTTTGTATGTCTCCAGTACAACTGTTTAAACTACTTGACATTAAAATGTTAAGCCATTCTGTCATTTTTGAGCAATTTCCTGAATAATTTCCAATTTCCAAGCTATTTGTACACAGGAAACTGCTGTTTAACAAAGGTTGCACCCAATGAAGTCAGGGGCCTTTCATCTAATTATAAACATCCCTTATTATCTTCAATTAAGTCTGCTGTGACCCTGAAATAACTTTTCATAGTTGAAACCAAACTATAAAAAGAATCTATTGGGTATCAAAAGTATCACTTACCTCCCCAAAGAACGAATTTTTAAGGCCTCTATCAAAATCTCTACTTCAGAGATCTCTGGAGATGCATGTTTGGCAATGGTATCTGTTTACTAAGAACTCATTTTCTGTGAGAATTCTAGAAATATCTTCCACTCAATTAGGAGTTGACGTTCTTCCTTGATTAGACTGAAGTCCCGCAGTATTAGAGTACAAAGCAGAGACCTGTGGGAAGAGGCATTCCTTACAGGAATGAGTCTTTATATTTAAGGAATAACCCCTGGGGAGGGCTAAAAAGAATAGCCTTGTCAAGCCAAGGGGTGTGAATTGCTGCTGTGAAGATTTACAATTCTAGAATCCTTGATATTTTAGTAACATTAGGAGAGGTACCATATGGAAGGGGTATGAGCAGATGGTACTGAGTAAATGTAAAATGTAGATGATATGGTTTGGCTCCGTGTCCCCACCCAAATCTCATCTCGAATTGTAATCCCCACGTGTCAAGGAAGGAACTTGTAATCCCCACCTGTCGAGGGAGGGAGGTGATTGGATCATGGGGGTGGATTCCTCCATGCTGTTCTCATGATAGTGAAGGAGTTCTCATGAGATCTAATGTTTTTAAAAGTGTGGCACTGGCTGGATGTGGTGATTCACGCCTGTAATCCCAGCATTTTGGGAGGCCAAGGCGGCTGGATTACCTGAGATCAGGAGTTGGAGACCAGCCTGGCCAACATGGTAAAACCCTGTCTCTACTAAATATACAAAAAATTAGCCTGGTGTGGTGGCGGGTGCCTGTAATCTCAGCTACTTGGGAGGATGAGGCAGGAAAATCGCTTGAACCCAGGAGGCAGAGGTTACAGTGAGTTGAGATCACGCCATTGCACTCCAGCCTGGGAAACAAGAGTGAAACTCTGTCTCAAAAAAAATTAAAAAAATGTATGGTGCTTTCTCGTTAGCTCACTTTTTCTCTCTCCTGCTGCCTGTGAAGAAGGTGCTTGCTTCCCCTTCACCTTCCGCCAGGATTGTAAGTTTTCTGAGGCCTCCCCAGCCATGTGAAACTGTGAGACAGTTAAATCTCTTTCCTTTATAAATTACCAATCTCAGGTAGTATCTTTACAGCAGTGTGAAAACAGACTAATACAGTAGACAAATATGCTAACCACCCTGATGTAATCATTACAAACTGTGTACATGTATTAAAACATCACACTGTACCATGTAAATAATATAATCATTGTCAATTGAAAATAAAATAAAACAACATAATAGAGTAAGCTATGTCTCTCTCCATATATATATTTTCACACACACGCAAACACACACACACACACACAATTTGCCAGATTACTATTACTTGAGCTTTTAATAAAACGTTATTTAAAATTTAATCTGAATCAGCATTTTACATCTTGATAGAATACTTGGGTTTTTGTTTTGGTTTTCTTAAGCCAAGGTCACTCAGGCTGGAGTACAATGGCATGATCTCAGCCCACTGCAACCTCTGCCTCCCAGGCTCAAGTGATCCTCCCACCACAGCCTCCCAAGTAGCTGAACTACAGGTACACAGGCCCCCAAAACCAGCTAATTTTTGTGTTTTTTCTGGAGACGTGGTTTCACCATGTTGCTCAGGCTGATCTCAAACTCCTGAGCTCAAGCAATCTGCCTGCCTCGGCATCCCCAAAGTGCTGGGATTAGAGGCGTGAGCCACCACGCCCAGGTTAAAATATTTGTAATATGAAATAAATTTAACTCTAGAAAACATAGACACTAGCTGCTTGAGAAAATTGGTCTGAAGTAATCTCAACTTCAAACAAGTAATAGTATTTTCAAAATCAGCCCATGTCAGTTAGCCCTGGCTCTCCATGTTTCCCCCACTCTCTTGCTATACTCAGGCTACAGGATCCAAGAACAAATGATACATCAAGTCATAAAAATAAGGAGGTGACTTAGGTAAAATGAGTTTTCGTAAATATTAGAGCCTTTTTAGCTTGATAAAGTTTAACAAAGCAACTATTTTATTTAATAGCTGTAGTCTTTAAAACTTAGTTTTACAAATGTCCAAATTTCTATTTAAAATTTTTAATGTCCCTAAGGAAAAAAGCCTAAAAAATGGTTTTTAAAAATATTTTTTATTGCAAAATATTTCAACCATAAAAATGTAGTTTCATTCATATTTCTGCCTAATCACCCCCATTGGAATAGTTTAATCGAATTCCTAGATATGATATCATTTTATATATAAATCTTTAAAGGGCAGGGACTTTAAAAAAATATGATGAGAATATCATGATCAAACTTAAAGACAACAACTCCAGAGCATCAAATTGTATCTAAATACTGTTCCAGTTTTGCTGGTTCTATTGTAAATGTATTGTTTCAGTTGGCTTATTCAAGTAATGATACAAAGTCTACACATTGCCTTTGTGTAATATGCCTCTTAAGCCTCTTGATATATTACAGGTTTTCTCCTTCATTTTTTCCTGCCATTTGTTTGTTGGAATTTCCCACAATTTGAATAGCAGCATCATGGTATCGTTTTAAAGATGCTCATTTACTCTATGAATGCCCTGTGAACTGGAAGTCAGATCTAGATGCTTAACTAAATTCCTCTTGACATGAACGTTTCATAGGTGGTTGTGTGTGCTTTCTGTTGCTCTGCATCAGATGGTACATGATATCTTGTTTCAATCTCTTTTACTTGATATTGAGATTGATCTGTGAATTCATGTGTGATCAACCTGATCCATCCATCATAAGGTTTCCTACTGACCTTCACCTAAGGATTTTAAAACTGATGAATGTTACCTAGATCTGTGATTTGATTAAGAAAAATATTACATGTATTTTAAATTCTTTCTGAATTTGTTTAGAATTATTTCAGAAAGAAGGTTCTTTCATCAACTGTTTGATTACTCACAAATGCATTTTGTACAAGAAAGGTAGAATAGATGCTTAATTCCCAAATTTATTCCTAATAAACTAGGACGATTTGTATATCCTTATCAAGAGCTTTCCAACACAGCAGGCATTAGAAAACAGTTTTAATTTGATTTGATTTCCTTATTTTCAAGTGGGACAAAATTGTTTGAGGTTGATTTCTTTCATTTTCACTTGGTTATGAGTAGCTAAAGAGTATAATCTTTTGTAAAAATATGATTGGCTGTCTAGAAAGTAATTTTTTATCCAACAATTATGTGATTCAGAATATTGACAATGAAAAGCTGGTGAACTGGAGAAGAAGAAATAAAAATGAGAAACTTGTCTTTCACCAGGGTGGTTTGAAATGAGATCGATATTACGGGGAGAAGGGATAGGGTAGGATAACATTGGAGTGACATTTTTGCTAGTATACATTCAGTATGGATTTGATTCTTAGAACATGATATTTAATTAATTAATTTTAACTTTTATTTTACGTTCAGGAGTACATGTGCAAGTTTGTTATAGAGGCAAATTATGTCTCACAGGGTTTTGGTGTATGAATTATTTCCTCACCCAGGTAATCAACATCATACTTGATAAGTATTTTTCCTGATCCTCTCCCTTTTCTCACCATTCACCCTCAGATAGGCCCCTGTGGTTTTTTTTTTTTTTCCATTTTCAGGGAAAGAATATGTTATTTTTTTTAATTTTCAAAAACAAATAAAATAAATAAAAAGGGAAGGGTAGCATAGAATACAAACAGAAAGAAATGAATAACATAATACACTCAACTGAGAAATAAAGAACTAACCCAATGACTTGTTGAATCTGGTATTTTGACTACATACTTTCTAGCTAAAAAAAAAAAAAGGCAAAAAAGTTAGTAGTTTGTAGGTTAGTGTTTCAGAGGCATAGTTTAGAAATTCGGAAACTTCTTAGTACATATTGTAGGACTGAGCAGATACATAAATGAATTAAGCATAGTAGAAGTCAGGTTTGTTATTATCAGAAAAGAGTATCACAAAATGGGAAGGGTGTTTGGAGCAGCAATCCATGAAGGGCTCTGGGCATCCCTGTGCATCATTGTTGGGTGTGCCAGGAATGCAACACCCTCACCACTTTTCATCCAGGCCATTTTTCAGCATTGGATGTGCTAGCAGTTTTGAGAGATGAAGTCATGACTCCCTACAAGACAAAAAACAGGTTTACTTATTTTGCTACCAAACAATAATTCTTCAGCTGTGCCGCAAATCCACTGTGCATCCAGTTTCCACCTGCAGCTCATGCATCATCCCTATGGGACTTGAGAGCAAGAGGATCCCATGTAAATCATGTTGCTCACTGTGCTGCGCGTAAAATGTCCTTTGTCTCTGACTCAGAAGTCTTGTATCTTCTATCAGAATGCATGAAACAGTGGCAGGCTAACTCATTAAAATAAGGTAAAATCAAATTGCAAGTTTGAATGATGCTAGAATGACATACGATATTTTATTAGAATTGGAGGGATGGGGATGAGCTCATAGTTATAAAGATAAATGATAGATGATAAATGTATAGACAGCTAGATATTCATGTGTATGTATAAATAAATGTTTTTACAAAGATAAATGTTTTTATGAAGTAGATTGCTACAGGTTTCACATAGCCCTTAGCTCTTTGTTTATAAATACCTTTCCTCTCTAAAAAGATCCAGGGCTCCCTAGAGAACTGGCTAATTCTCAGGCATGGAATGAAAAAACACAAGATGAACCTGGAGAAGCTTTCTGTGTCAGAAAGTAAGAAGGTGCTCAAAGAATGATGGGAACATGCAAAAAGGACATAGGAGTCTATTTGAAAGGCATCCCACTGGCCAAACATAGGATAACTCTGAGGATAAAAATAATGGCAGTAAAGAATTATAACCCACTGAAACAAAAAATGATAAATGGATAAACGAAGGCATTGTTTATAGTAGAATGATAGCTAACACATTTTAAAAGAAAAATAGAGATACAAGATCAACATTTGGCAACCACCATAATAATTGTTCCAGGCAAGAAATATCCATGAAAGCTAAAAACTAATGGATGCAAATTGATGAGAAAGATAATATTTACATAACCTCAAAGTATCTCCTTCATAAAATACTTATTAGTGACAAAGTGAAAATGGTGACTACACATGGAGAAACCTGGCAGACAGCATCTTAACCAATGGATCAAGATGGAACAATTGTGTACTACAATGTACATTCTTGTATCAGGCACTAAGTACACAACATCACTTTTGTGCTGCTCTGCACAAAACACATAACTGAAATCTAACTCTGAGGAAACATCAGATAAAAACAAATGAATAATATTCTTTGTAATAAGTGATCTGTGCTCTTCAAAATGTGAAAGTCATAAAAGACAATTTCAGGTCAAAAGAGACCAAAGGTACACAACAACTAAATAAAAAAGGAACCTTATATTATATTTTGCACAATAAACTGTTTTTTGCCCTTTCTTTAAAGAATATTAATGGGAAGTCGGTGAAATTTGAATAAAGTCTCTGTACATGAGATTATAACATTATATCAAAGTTAATTTCTTAATTTTAATCACTGTTAGGTGGTTATATAAGTGAATTTGTTTTCTGGGGAATACAAACTGAATAATTTAGGAATAAAAGGATATATATCTATGATTTACTCCTAAATGACTCCGAATATATATATACACACACACACATACACACATATACATATATGTGTGTGTATATGTAAATTTGTTATATATATAACATATGTATGTGTTAATATAACAAATTTATATATACACATATATGTATATAAATATAATATAGATATTATATATATAATTTATGTCTCTATCTATGGAGAGAGTGAGTAAAGAAAATGTGAAATGTTACCATTTAGGGCCTTTAGCAAACTGTTGACAGAGATTCTTTGTATAATTTATTTATTTATTTATTTTTTTGAGATGAAGTCTCGCCGTGTCACCCAGGCTGGAGCGCAGTGGCATGATCTCGGCTCGCTACAACCTCCACCTCCCATGCTCAAGCAATTCTCCTGCTTCAGCCCCCCAAATAGCTGGGATTGCAAGCCCGAGCCATCCTGCCTGTCTAATTGTTGTGTTTATAGTAGAGATAGGGTTTCACCATGTTGGCTAGGCTGATCTCGAACTCCTGGGCTCAGGTGAACCGCCTGCCTTGGCCTCCCAAAGTTCTCTGTATAATTTTTGCAACTTTTTACTACATGTGAAATTGTGTTTTCTAGAAATGTTTGTAAAATTTCATTTCTTGCAAAATTCAGTACATTTTTTTATTTTTACTTTTACATTTAGTCAAGAGGTTTTAGTAAAATTTAAAGTAATTGTAATTAAAAAGAATTGTTTCTAATCCTGGCTGAGCACAGGCTTGATAACTTAATCTCTTTGAGCTCCAAAGACATATAATTGCAATATTAATATATATATATCTCACTTATTTTCCACATACACTTAATACTTCTATATAGCAAACAAAGATTGAATCCTGACTTGTTTTTTCATGAAAAGTTTATGGCAGGAAATTGAATAGAGAGATCTGATTATAACCTCAAACTGTAATTCTTAATCTCATGACATACTAATCCAAAGTACTGCAAGTGACTTATTTCCACAAATATTTAAAGTAAAACTTTAACTCATAACATTTTTTTTGCAGAGTAGAACATGGTTATTGTCATACTAATGTTTTTGGTGTTTTGGTAAATTTTCCTGAATTGGGGAGATAGGGTTGGATTATGGTCAGGACACTGTGCCTTGTACCAGCAGTTGATGGTCCCATCTGGGACCCACCTGTCATTAATAAAAGCAGTATGCATGAATTACTGCAGTGCTTTACGTCTCTGTAAATATTGGGTTTCATCAAAATATAATTGTAGGAGTGCACCCATATTTGAACATCATCTGTCATGAATTGTTTGAGGAAATAACATTTAAAAATTGTTGCTCCAAAAATGCAAATGATTTGAAGACACCGTAACTTAAACGGTTCATAAATGTGTTCATAACTGAACAAGGTTTATGTGGGACATTTCAGTATTTGTAACTTACAGAAGTAAAAAGTGATAAATCTTGCTGTTTTATCATTTATAGATAAAATAATTTGGAGAAAGAAAACATTTCAGAGATAGATACACTACATTTCCTAGAAGTAGTTCTAGCTCATTGCAGATGGTTCTAGAATAACTGTAAACAACCACATTGGATTTGATGAGCATACCACTGCTGCAAAGCGCTGTACAAAGGAGCACTCAGCTCCTTTAAATTCATTGCATTTGTATAAATGGAACTGGTTTGGTCAAAGGCTGTCTTTTAATGAGCGAGGTTTTATATTCAAGAGTGAACATAATCCCTTGGTTCAAGAGTCAATGAAATGAAAAAGTGATTAATTAGCCAAATTAGGGCTGAATTTACTTTTGTATTCTTTATAGACTAGGAGCTACTGGATACATTTGACTCATTTGAAAAGTCCACTCCATCACAATTAACTTTTATCATTACCACCTACTTCAGGGCCTGCTTTCCCAGTTGTTTTCAAATATAAATTTCCTCAGGAATATAAATAGGTTTACTTAATGATGATTCAATTTGAAGTGGAAACTCACTTAGATCTACTGGGGAATACAGAAAATCTATTATATTAGTCTTGGTTATAAGGAATTATAGTAGTTAGTAAAACAAATTATATTCACATCAAATAGAGCATATCATAGATAAACAGCAAAAAATATTTGCTAAATCCTAACAGATGCCCAGATTTTTGGTTCTTTACTGTTCCCTCTATTTTTGTGTGGAGATTTAGAGAGATTGAAAAACTAAGCCATCACCCCACCATCTTCTCAGAATCGATCAATTGAATTAATAATTTCGAATATTTGGGAACAGTTAATATAATAGAAGACAAGGAATTTTAAAATGTGCTCTAAGGCATGGATAGAATTTACATATTTGAAGGTTATTCTAATTACCATGTTAGAGATTGTTTAGCATGCTGTAAATCACACGTATCTCATTTTAACATCGCGGAGGCCAAGTGCAATGATTCGTGCCTGGGAGGCCAAGGCAGGAGGATCGCTTGAGCCCAGGAATTTGAGATCAGCTTGAGCAACATGTGAGACCCTGCCTCCACAAAAGTAATTTTAAAAATTAGCCAGGCATCGTGGCCTGTAGTTCCAGCTACTTGGGAGGCTGAGGTGGAAGGTTTGCTTGAGCCCTGGAGGTCCAGGTGGCAGTGACCCATGAAAGCACCACTGCACCCCAGCCTGGGCAACAGAATGAGATCCTGTCTCAAAATAAATTATAATAAAATAAAACAAAATCATGGCATATCTGAGTCCTTTTTATTATGGTTCTTTTTTTTTTTTTTTTTCCAAATTGCAATTTGCTTATACAACACTGAGGTAACAGGGCCTGGATTGAGGTAGAAGGGACTATGCATAGTTTCGGTTGTGTAGAGCGAAGGGACAGGTAAAGTAACTAGTCCTCTGTCACCGCAGCAGGCCTACACACCACTTTCGTCTTCTGCAGCCAGAGTTCAGGTCAGGTGGCTTTCTGTTCCTTCTGGTCTGCAACCTCCAGTTACCTTCCAAATACTAGGAATAATGGGCATGGCAGTAGAACCCAAAGGCCCCTGAGAGCCATGAAGAAAATATCCAGATTCAGATATGTGACAAAAAATTAGGAGCAGGTCCAGATTTTGTGGACCCAGAAACTTTTATAATTGGGAGAAACTTTTTTAAAAATGCAAAATAAGAAACCCTGAATTGGGAATAAAAGTAAATATTTGTTTAGAATGAGTAAAACAACCTTCCTCAGTTACTAATTATAAAGGCTGATAAACACCACAAACATTAAAAATGCAAATAACTCAATATTTTTATTAATTAACTCCCTGACATACCTTTATCAGCTTTATTGGGATATAACTGTATAAAAAATGCACATGCTTAATGTCTACAACTTGAAGCATTTGGATGTAGGCACGCAACTGTTATACCATCATCAAAATCAAGATAATAAACACGTGAATCACCTCCAGAAGTTTCCCTATGCCCCTTTATGTGTGTGTCTCTGTGTATACGTATGTGTGTATGTCATACATTCTATTAGTGCTTACTCTGAAGGCTATACCTGCATTCTTGATTTGCTTATTGTAGTTATGAATTTTAATAATATATATTTTAAATTCAACAAAAGATTACATCATTGTTTGGAGACTTAACATAAGTCTACAGTCTTAAATTTTCAGGTGTACAAATCCAGAGTTATTTACAGGCACTATGTTGTACAGCAAATCTTCTCCTATTTCTCCTTCTTTTCTTATTCATAAAGATTTAAAAATATAAAAACCATACCTAGCTTCAAGAAACAGACTGTGAGCAAGATTTGCTCTTGGGCCATAGTTTGTCAGTTCCTCTTTTGGTAGATATATATAGTAGAAAAAATTTATTTTATCATGCTTCACTTCATTGTGCTTCAGAGATACTGCATTTTTCACAAATTAAAGGTTTGCAACAATTCTACTTCAAGCAAATCTATTGGTGCCATTTTTCCAACAGCATATGCTCACTTTGTGTCTTTGTGTCCCATTTTTGCAATTTCTTCAATATTTCAAACTTTTAAAATTATCATTACGTCTGATGTTGTGATCTGTGGTCAGTGATCCTTGATGTTACTCTGGTAATTGTTTTGGAGCACCATGAACTTGTGCCCGTATAAGATGGTGAACTTAATAAATGTTATGTGCGTTCTGACTGCTCCACCAACCAGCCATTCCCCTGTCTCTCTCCCTCTCCTTGGGCTTCCCTATTCCCTGAGACACAACAGTATTGAATTTAGGCAAACGAGTGCAATGCCCTCTAAGTGAAAGGAAGAGTCACACGTCTTTCACTTTAAATCAAAAGCTAGAAATGGGTAGTGAGGAAGGCATGTTGAAAGCCAACATAGGCCAAAAGCGAAACCCCTTGCAAAAAAAAACTGTTGGCCAACTTCTGAATGTGAATGCAAGGGAACGTTCTTGAAGGAAATTCAAAGTACTACTCCAGTGAACATATTAATGATAAGAAAGCAAAACAGCCTTACTGCTGATATGGAAAAAGTTTTAGTGGTCTGATTAGAAGCTCAAACCCACCACAACATTCCCCTAAGCTGAAGCCTAATCCAGAGCAAGAACTTCTTCTATGGAAGCTGAGAGAGGTGAGGAAGCCGTAGAAAAAAGTTGGAAGCTAGCAGAGGTGGGTACATGAGGTTTAAGGAAAGAAGGCATCTCCATAACATAATTGTGCAATGTGAAGCAGCAAATACTGATGAATCTTTCTCTTTTTGCTTTTAATATGTACATTTAAAATTAGAAAAAATTTCAGCTTGTTAAGGAATAACTGAAAAATAAAATTCACATATTTAAAGTATATATTTAGCTATGTTGTCCAGGTTGGTCTCGAACTCCTGACCAGGCCTGGGCGAAAGAGCAAGATTCTGTCACAAAAAATAAATAAATAAATAAAGTATATATGTAAAGTGTACAACATGAAGATTCAATATAGGTATGTATTGTAAAGTGATTACCACAATCAAGTTAATTAACATATTCATCCCTCAACTCACATAGTTCCCCTTTTAAATTTTTGTTTTGTTGATGAGAACTCTGAAGATAAACTCTCTTAGCTAATTTCAAGTATACAATACAATATTATTGACTATTGTCATCATGCTGTAGATCCCCAGATCTTATTTTTATAACAGAAAGTTGGTACCCTTGGATCAACATAAGATCACAGAATTTTATTTAAGCACCTCTTTTGCTGTAGCTCATGAGAATTTTATATGCTATATCTTTATTATCATTTAGTTAAATTTATTTTCTAATGTCTGTTTTAATTTCTTTTTTGGTCTATGTATTAAATAGACATTTATTGCTTAATTTCTAAGTAGACGGGGATTTTTGTAGCTTTCTTCTCATTATTTTGCCTTAATTCTGCTGTAATCAGAGAATATACTCTGAATTAGTAAATTCTTTGATAAGACTTAATTTGTGGCCAGCATATGGCTAATATTGGTATCCATTGCACTTAAAAAATCATGCATTTCCTTGTTGTTCAGTGCACTATTCTATATATGCTAACAAGGTCAAATTAATGATGATATTCAAATCTTTTCAAACCTTACTAAAATTTTTTGTCCCATTATTCTATCAGCTTTTGTAAATCTATTTCACTTTTATTTCCTTCCATTTCTTCCATATATTTTGAAACCTTGTCTATGAGTACATGCAGACCCAGGAGTATGTCACTGTATTGTTTCTTATTTATTTATTTTTTTTATTATACTTTAAGTTCTAGGGTACATGTGCATAACGTGCAGGTTTGTTACATATGTATACTTGTGCCATGTTGGTGTGCTGCACCCATCAACTCGTCAGCACCCATCAATTCATCATTTATATCAGGTATAATTCCCAATGCAATCCCTCCCCCCTCCCCCCTCCCCATGATAGGCCCCAGTGTGTGATGTTCCCCTTCCCGAGTCCAAGTGATCTCATTGTTCAGTTCCCACCTATGAGTGAGAACATGCGATGTTTGGTTTTCTGTTCTTGTGATAGTTTGCTAAGAATGATGGTTTCCAGCTGCATCCATGTCCCTACAAAGGACTCAAACTCATCCTTTTTTATGGCTGCATAGTATTCCATGGTGTATATGTGCCACATTTTCTTAATCCAGTCTGTCACAGATGGACATTTGGGTTGATTCCAAGTCTTTGTTATTGTGAATAGTGCCGCAATAAACATACGTGTGCATGTGTCTTTATAGCAGCATGATTTATAATCCTTTGGGTATATACCCAGTAGTGGGATGGCTGGGTCATATGGTACATCTAGATCTAGATCCTTGAGGAATTGCCATACTGTTTTCCATAATGGTTGAACTAGTTTACAATCCCACCAACAGTGTAAAAGTGTTCCTATTTCTCCACATCCTCTCCAGCACCTGTTGTTTCCTGACTTTTGAATGATTGCCATTCTAAGTGGTGTGAGATGGTATCTCATTGTGGTTTTGATTTGCATTTCTCTGATGGCCAGTGATGATGAGCATTTTTTCATGTGTCTGTTGGCTGTATGAATGTCTTCTTTTGAGAAATGTCTGTTCATAGCCTTTGCCCACTTTTTGATGGGGTTGTTTGTTTTTTTCTTGTATATTTGTTTGAGTTCTTTGTAGATTCTGGATATTAGCCCTTTGTCAGATGAGTAGATTGCAAAAATTTTCTCCCATTCTGTAGGTTGCCTGTTCACTCTGATGGTAGTTTCTTTTGCTGTGCAGAAGCTCTTTAGTTTAATTAGATGCCATTTGTCGATTTCGGCTTTTGCTGCTGTTGCTTTTGGTGTTTTAGACATGAAGTCCTTGCCCATGCCTATGTCCTGAATGGTACTACCTAGGTTTTCTTCTAGGGTTTTTATGGTATTAGGTCTAACATTTAAGTCTCTAATCCATCTTGAATTAGTCTTCATATAAGGAGTAAGGAAAGGATCCAGTTTCAGCTTTTTACTTATGGCTAGCCAATTTTCCCAGCACCATTTATTAAATAGGGAATCCTTTCCCCATTTCTTGTTTCTCTCAGGTTTGTCAAAGATCAGATGGCTGTAGATGTGTGGTATTATTTCTGAGGGCTCTGTTCTGTTCCATTGGTCTATATCTCTGTTTTGGTACCAGTACCATGCTGTTTTGGTTACTGTAGCCTTGTAGTATAGTTTGAAGTCAGGTAGCGTGATGCCTCCAGCTTTGTCCTTTTGACTTAAGTTTGTCTTGGCAATGTGGGCTCTTTTTTGGTTCCATATGAACTTTAAAGCAGTTTTTTCCAATTCTGTAAAGAAACTCATTGGTAGCTTGATGGGGATGGCATTGAATCTATAAATAACCTTGGGCAGTATGGCCATTTTCACAATATTAATTCTTCCTATCCATGACCATGGTATGTTCTTCCATTTGTTTGTGTCCTCTTTTATTTCACTGAGCAGTGGTTTGTAGTTCTCCTTGAAAAGGTCCTTTACATCCCTTGTAAGTTGGATTCCTAGGTATTTTATTCTCTTTGAAGCAATTGTGAATGGAAGTTCATTCATGATTTGGCTCTCTGTCTGTCTGTTACTGGTGTATAAGAATGCTTGAGATTTTTGCACATTAATTTTGTATCCTGAGACTTTGCTGAAGTTGCTTATCAGCTTAAGGAGATTTTGGGCTGAGACAATGGGGTTTTCTAAATATACAATCATGTCATCTGCAAACAGGGACAATTTGACTTCTTCTTTTCCTAACTGAATACCCTTGATTTCTTTCACTTGCCTGATTGCCTTAGCCAGAACTTCCAACACTATGTTGAATAGGAGTGGTGAGAGAGGGCATCCCTGTCTTGTGCCGGTTTTCAAAGGGAATGTTTCCAGTTTTTCCCATTCAGTATGATATTGGCTGTGGGTTTGTCATAAATAGCTCTTATTATTTTGAGGTACGTTCCATCAATACCGTATTTATTGAGCGTTTTTAGCATGAAGGGCTGTTGAATTTTGTCAAAAGCCTTTTCTGCATCTATTGAGATAATCATGTAGTTCTTGTCTTTGGTTCTGTTTATATGCTGGATTACGTTTATTGATTTGCGAATGTTGAACCAGCCTTGCATCCCAGGGATGAAGCCCACTTGATCATGGTGGATAAGCTTTTTGATGTGCTGCTGATTCCGGTTTGCCAGTATTTTACTGAGGATTTTTGCATCGATGCTCATCAGGGAGATTGGTCTGAAATTCTCTTTTTTTGTTGTGTCTCTGCCAGGCTTTCGTATCAGGATGACGTTGGCCTCATAGAATGAGTTAGGGATGATTCCCTCTTTTTCTATTGATTGGAATAGTTTCAGAAGGAATGGTACCAGCTCCTCCTTGTACCTCTGGTAGAATACAGCTGTGAATCCATCTGGTCCTGGACTTTTTTTGGTTGGTAGACTATTAATTATTGCCTCAATTTCAGAACCTGCTATTCGTCTATTCAGGGATTCAACTTCTTCCTGGTTTAGTCTTGGAAGAGTGTAAGTGTCCAGGAAATTATCCATTTCTTCTAGATTTTCTAGTTGATTTGCATAGAGGTGTTTATAGTATTTTCTGATGGTAGTTTGTATTTCTGTGGGATCGGGGGTGATATCCCCTTTATCATTTTTTTATTGCGTCTTTTTGATTCCTCTCTCTTTTCTTCTTTATTAGTCTTGCTAGAGGTCTGTCAATTTTGTTGATCTTTTCAAAAAACCAATTCCTGGATTCATTGATTTTTTGGAGGGTTTTTTGTGTCTCTATCTCCTTCAGTTCTGCTCTGATCTTAGTTATTTCTCGCCTTCTGCTAGTTTTGAATGTGTTTGCTTTTGCCTCTCTAGTTCTTTTAATTGTGATGTTAGAGTGTCAATTTTAGATCTTTCCAGCTTTCTCTTGTGGGCATTTAGGGCTATAAATTTCCCTCTACACACTGCTTTAAATGTGTCCCAGAGATTCTGGTGTGTTGTATCTTTGTTCTCATTGGTTTCAAAGAACATCTTTATTTCTGCCTTCATTTCGTTATGTACCCAGTAGTCATTCAGGAGCAGGTTGTTCAGTTTCCATGTAGTTGAGTGGTTTTGATTGAATTTCTTAGTCCTGAGTTCTAGTTTGATTGCACTGTGGTCTGAGAGACAGTTTGTTATAATTTCTGTTCTTTTACATTTGCTGAGGAGTGCTTTACTTCCAATTATGTGGTCAATTTTGGAATAAGTGCGATGTGGTGCTGAGAAGAATGTATATTCTGTTGATTTGGGATGGAGAGTTCTATAGATGTCTATTAGGTCTGCTTGGTGCAGAGATGAGTTCAATTCCTGGATATTCTTGTTAACTTTCTGTCTCATTGATCTGTCTAATGTTGACAGTGGAGTGTTGAAGTCTCCCATTATT
>NC_045438.1:53997367-54004731 GCF_002776525.5 Piliocolobus tephrosceles | reverse complement strand
CTGGGATTACAGGCTTGAGCCACCGCGCCCGGCCTCTTTCCTGCTTTTTCAAAAAAGCAGGGGGTTAGGGAAAAGATCCAGTTTATAGCCTAGAGGAAGAGGGTGGTTCCTTAGTAGAAATAGAGAACAATTCGACTATTTCTAAACACCATTTTATCTCCTTAATCAAATGAGTTTGTACAAATTACAGAATCTCAAAGCCAGAATTTCCTGTAACTCTGTGAAGAGAAAGATTTAGTACTCATTAAACATACTAATCATATAGATTCTAAATATTATTTATTGTAAATATATTTACTTTCCTTTTAACATTTTAAAATGCATATTATATGTTGTTTTACATTTTTAGTTTTACATCATTTAAGAGCATTCTATTTTACAATATAATTACTGCAGTAAATTATCATCACCAATTTTTAGAGTACATTATACAATTTTAAAACTATTTGCAGCTCAGAATCATAGGTAAAATATTTTTCACTAAGGTTGTTCTTTCCAATATACTGTCTGTGTTAGTTACAATCTAGGCAAACCTGAGTAAGTGACTAAAATTCCTGTTTATCAGTTTTGTCACTACAATAATGAGGAAACACGATTGATACCTACCTCTTAGGGCTGCTCTAGGGATAGAGCGAATTCAGTGAGTACAAAATGCCCAACGCAACAAGTATTAACCATTATGTTTATTATTATTAATAGGGTTAATATTAATATGAGTTCCTTAGTGTGAAAGTGAATTTACCTTCTTTTTTTCTAAATTCTTTCTCACATTGAATAAGTTGGATCATTCTGAATTCAAAACACAGCTCAATTATTGTATTAATGCCTCTAATTAGTATACCAATTAGTAAAAAGGAGTATCACAACATAACCCCAAAAGAGGTTATTATTTATTTCTACTCTTCATTAAAGACCAGGATTTTCAGGGACAGGTAGGATTTTAAATATGGTAACAGCTTTGCCTTATTATGAAATAAAAATAAGTGATACAAAGTTTAGAATATTCTTTTTGTTATAATGTATTTTTTTTTTTTTTTTAGATTGGAAGAGATAGGAAATACTAATTAGGTAATACTGACAGGGACACAAAATTCTAAAGTTTTGGGTAGGGATTTTCAACTGGGAAAAAAGCATCTAATAATCCTTGAAGATTAGACGAGGTGATCTTTGCTTTAGGAAAAGTACAGACAAAAACGAAACTTACAAATAGAACAACTCATCCAGCAGGATTCCACTCACTTAATTGTGGAAAACTAGAACCGAAGGGACATTAGAAATGGCACAGTTTGACCTCTGCATTATGCTATGTGAGGCAATGTGATCACATACACGCACACACTAGTTAGGGTAGAACATGGGCTTCAAACTACGAGCCTCAGCATTTCTAAAACTTGTCTTCCATATTAATTCCTTTCGGGTCAAAATGTTTTGAAACTCATCATCGATGGAATATGTTTCTCATTTCCCACCTAAAAGATGATATCTTACATTATACAATGCAAATGACTTAGTGAAACATGCCATCTCAGTGAAATATTGATGTTCTGTACCTTTATTCTAATATATCCTTGGATAAAGTCTTAAGATAACTGAATACTTAAGTTTGAAGCATAAAGTCTTAAAATAACTGAATATTTAAGTTTGAAGCAGAAGGATAACTGGCATTCTTTTCCAAAATGAAATTAATTTGTTTAAAAGAATTATCAGAAGAATTTTTCTCTCTCTTGGTTTTAGTCTGCCTTTCTACAAATCAAGTATAGAGGTTAACTGTCTTTCCACAAATCAAATACATAGGATAATATAGGATTATATTTTGTCAAAATAATAAAGATAATTACTACTTATTTTAATTTTTAATGAACAACTTATATATATTTATGGAGTACAAGATGATGTTTACTACTTATTATGGATTTTTTGCGTGTCTACATGCCTTGTCTATTTGAACTCCTACAATAATTCTCTGAGCTAGGAATCACTAGGCCCATTTTATTGATGAGGAAGCTCAGGAGGTTGCATAATGCGCTCAAGGCCACAGTTCATAACCTGAACCCAGATTCTTCTCACTCAGGGTTCCATATTTTTAACTACAATGCCACAGTGCAGAAAGTTCTTTACCCAGAATGTTCTTTACTTGTTAAAATTATCTATTAATGTACACAGCTGTTTTAACTATTCTCCTATTTCTATGTATAATGAATGTTAATGACTTTTAGTGAGAAGATTATAGAGTTTCATGCAGGAATTCACTCTGACAGATCTAAGACTAACAATTCTTTGTTATAATGATTTTTTTTTTCTGAATCCCAAGTAGATTATTTTTGCCTTTTTATCATAACTAAATTATTTTTAAACATAAATTAAGAGTAAAAGTATATAATGATAGGCAGGGTATCTATTTATTTCTTAGAACAGTGTCTATGAATTAAAAAAAAATCAGCATGATGGGTGATTTTTAGGAAAAGAAGACAGCGTTAGATAAAATTTGAGATCACAATTTCAAAGACGCCATTATGTGATGGAAAAAAAACACTAGACAGAGTCTTGTTAAGGGCAGTGATTGGAGAAAAATCAAAATGTTCAGTTTTGACCCCATTGAATTATCTGCTCTGTAAGCCAGGTGCACTTACATCAGACAAAATTTAACACAATGTGAATTTTGCGTTTTTTCATCCCCTAAGGCTTTCATACTGCACTTAGTACTTTATTATGATTTTAGTTTATAGTATACACACTAAATATTAAATTTATTACGTCTTGATTGGGCAGACGCCCTGTAATTCACACAGTGCCAGGTAACATAGACACTGTGTAACAAAGGAATATACGGTAAGGCTTCCTTTCCAAGCATTTACAATTGGCTGGGGGTAATATACAAGCACTTAAGTTATCCAAAAAGACAGAAGTCAATTAACAATATAAATTCTGCCAACATTTATGTGAAAGACATGTTAAAGAAAATATTACATTTGTGTAATGTTAGAAAAAATTAAACACCATATGTTAAACCTTCTCATATATTCTTCAGCCAGCTCCTCCTAAATGTTTTCCTTGAGTCGATATTTTATGTGTAGGTCCCATCATTCACTTCTAACTGTTACCATTAATTTTAAGTGCACAGAACATCAATGAAAAGAATGAGTGTTTGACAGCCTCCACAAATGGAAGATGTCTTTATTAAGAGCCAAACTGAAGAGGCCAAAGCCCTCTAGTTTGCTGTTTCTGGCATCTGAAGTTCAGACACAAACGACTCTGACCGGTGCTTGCGGATGTGACATCTGTCTTTGTCTGCATTTGCTCTAGGAGATTCCCTGTTAGCCCTTTCCTGGACCGCCTTGATTCTGATACCTTGCCTGGACAATCTTATTATTTGTCATCTGACTATCTGGCTACCATGTCCTCTTCCTGTTATCCTAAATGTCCTTTCTTTATCTGAAGCCAGAACTACACTCATTCTGAAACATGCACACAAACACACTGAAATAAAAATCTTGAAATTATAGTGACCAATATATCCTTTTACATTCAGCTGATTTAAGCAGCACTGTAAATGAGGAAATCATATCTAACATGAAGTCAAGGTATTCTTATATCCAGAAATAACAAGCTTTTGATTCACTTGAGAATATTTTGAGCTGACGTCAAGGCTTTTAATATAATTTTGCTGATGCGGGAGCATAATATGACGAACAAAACACTTGAGAATGTTGAGGTATGCTCTCAAATATGTTAACATGATCAGATAATATTTAGTTCTCAAACTGGAACAGAGCAGTTAAGGTAGCATGCACTGGCAGATAATCAAACTCAGGCTCGCTAATTAAATTGTACTGCAGCTGATAACAATGCAGTTGATGATGCCCAGCATATTCCATGCTTGTCACAAATTGCTGTTACTTATGAAACAGAGCAGTAGCTTTCCACTTGAATATTTTCCAGAGCAAAGGGAACTGCGGGTATATACACATATGCTCACAAGTGCTTGGTAGCTCTTTCTAAATATTTTTAAATGGATATTTTAATACACAGAGAAGGCTTTGGATTTTTTTTCTGTGATTCAGCATTGTCAAATACCCCATCATTTGCAACATTAAAGTCAGAAACTTGTCAGAGCCTGTCTCCGCTAGGAATATATGTGTGCATATATATCTTACACCACTTTTCACTTGTCACATATCTCAATGGCTGGATGAGAATACAGTGCTAATTGTTCTAACTGTTGGAAAGTAGCTACACTTTAATGCATTATATCAAACAAACATTTTTACAACTCTAAAAGATCTGTCTGAGTGTGGCATGTGCTGCCCTAAGAGAGCTCTTCTCAATGCCAGAGAAGTACAAGCATACACCAGGTAGTCATGTAGCTGTTATGCTGAATTCAAATTTCAAGTACTAGGTGATGGTTAAACATGTTTTGGTTGGATCCTAGTCAGAGAACAGGGAAGCTATAGGTCTGATTGGTTGGCCTACGTCATGCTGGCAAAATTCAATGTAAATAACAACTTCTATATATTTTTCTCAGAACTGGTTCCTAAGAGAGCAGAAAATCAGCTATATGAAACCATGGCTAAAGAGATAAATGGCCTCAGTACTCAAATTTGTATACCACGCTTATCTTCAACTGTAGATCACCTGAACAATAGTGAATCAACTGATTGGGAAGAATTTATCTAATGTAAACTATGTGGTCAACAATCTAAGGGATTATTCTGTGAAGAAGAAAATCTGGTTCTAATTTATACTCTGTTCTAGCTGATTGTAGAACCTAAGGAATGGTCCGTTTCCCCTAGTATATTCTCTTGTGTCGCTATAAATGCTTTCCCAAAATGCTGATCACAATTTTAAATTTTATCTTTTAAGTGTCTATTCGATTAGTGGCTGAATCCCTTGGTCTGCATTGTATACACGACATTCAACACAGTACCAGCCACAATGTGAATGCTCAAACATTTACCGAATATATGACTGAATGAATTTAAATCTTCTGGGGCTTAGTTTCTCCATATTGAAAATAAAGAGATCCTTGCATCGTGTCTAAATATTGCTCAAATTTCTTACATCTTTAAGGGTTGTGGACCGCCATTTTATGATCCTTATTCTTCAGAAGCATAACAATGTTTAGAAACAGAGGCATGTATGAAATTACTAGAGAAAACAGATATAGCCAACAATCAAGCATTCCCTTGTAGGTTACTGAGCTCAGAAAATGAATGAATAAATTATTATTTTGCATGATGGATGCATTTGAATAATAGAAAGAATGTAAGAAGACATTTTCAAGTTAGCAGTAGAATAACAACAGGGAAAGAAGACAGCGACAACAGAGGATGAGCTATGCAAGGGAATGTGAAGATTTTCTCCATATCTGCATGTTTGCTTCATTAAAATTTCCAATTTATTCTATTAATGTTTGTTTCTCTGCCTAATTAAATGATGAAGTAAATGTCATGGCCCGGATATTTGCGACTGGCTTCATCAGAATCATTTAATTATATTTATAGGTTCCTGGAAGTTCAGATGACAAATATCACATCCCGAATCTTGAACAGCCCAAGTGACAATGCAATACTCCTAGGGAGAAAAACATGGCCATACCCATCATGCTGCGTGGAGGCTGATTTTGACAATAGAGATGCTTGCATCCTTTCAAAGATAAAAGGAAAAACTCCAAGTTCTTTAATTCTGAAAAGCCGGTAAATAGTTACAGCTTATAATAGTCTCTAAAATGACCATAAAGAAAATCCCAATTGATTTAATGATTAGAAGTGAAACTTGAAGTCAAGAAATTCAAAGCCTCTTTATAAAGCCATGCCCTTCACATTTATTTAAGAATATATGTGATCACAGGAACATATTGTACAAGTCCAGCATCCTTTTGCTTATCCAAGAGAATATACAGCCACATAGCACAATGCTTTTGATTAATACCACTGAAATAAAAAATGAGAAATTTAAGTGGAAATAATAGCCAACTAAATGCACACACAATAATAAAGCGTTCCATTTGTTTAAGTGAAGAATAAGAACTTTTACTTATTTTAGGTAATTTTTTTGGAAAGAAAGGCAACAAATATTTTTCAACAAGTAAAACATCATATGTATGTTCTATAGTTTTGACTGAGGGTACAAAATTAAAATGTCCTGGATATTAAAGGGTCATAAAGGAATTTTATGAACAACTGTTTGCTCACAGATTTGATTATTGGTTGATTGTAGTGAATTCATTTTATGAAAGATACCGTCTGCCAATATTTGTAAAAGGAGAAATAGACAATCTGAATAGATCTATGTCTATTATAGAAATTGAATAAATGCTAACCTTACAAAACATAAAGTCCTGGGTCCTCATGTGTTCACTGGGATGAATTCTACTAAACATTTAAGGAAGGAATTAGAGGAATCCTCTCAGATCTCTTTTAGAGATAAAAGCAGAGGGCATACTTCCTAATTCATTCTATGAGGCCAGCTTACTCTAATACTGAAACTAGACAAAAATATGGCAAAAAAGGAAAACTGCAGACCAATATCTGTCATGAACATTGATGCAAAAAATCTCAACAAAATGTTAGCAATTCAAATGCAACAATGTGTAAAAAGAATTATACACCATGACCAATTGGCATTTATCACAGATGTGCAAGGCTAGTTCAACAAGAAAAAATCAATTAATGTAATCCATCACATCAATAGGCTAAAGAATAGTCATGAATTTAGACATAGACCTTACATCCTTCCTGAAAACCAACTCAAAATGAATCATAGACCTAACTGTAAAATGCAAAACTAGAAACTTTTAGAAGCTACTATAGAAAAAAATCTAGATGACTTTGGATATGGTGGTAATTTATTAGATACAACTCCAAAGGCATGATTTATGAAAAAAAAAAATGACAAGCTAGACTTCATTAAAATTAAAAACTTCCACACAGTGAAAGACAATATCAAGAGAATGAGCAGAAAACCCACAGACTGGGATAGAATATTTACAAAAGACACATCTTGTAAAGGTCTGTTATCCAAGTTTACAAAGAACTCTTAAAACTCAACAGTAAGAATACAAGTCTGGGTGTGGTAGCTCATGTCTGCAATCCCAACACTTTGGGAGGCTGAGATGGGTGGATGACTTGAGCCCAGGAGTTCGAGACCAGCTGGGGCAACATGATGAAACCCCGTCTCTACAAAAAATTAGTTGGCCGTGGTGGCGCACCTGTAGCCCCAGCTATTCTGGAGGCTGAGGTGGGAGAAACATCTAAGCCCAGGAGTTTAAGGCCACAGTGACTGCCACTGCACTTCATCCTGGGTAACAAGCGAGATCCTATCAGGAAAGAAGGAAGGAGGGAAGGAAGGAAGGAAGGAAGGAAGGA
>NC_045438.1:53996773-53997357 GCF_002776525.5 Piliocolobus tephrosceles | reverse complement strand
AAGGAAGGAAGGAAGGAAGGAAGGAAGGAAGGAAGGAAGGAAGGAAGACAACCTGATTAAAAAATGAGCCAAAGAACTTAACAGACACTTCATGAAACAAGTTGTACAAATGACAAACAAGCATGTGAAGAGATGCTCCATATTACATCATTAGGAAAATGAAAAGTAAAACAATAATGAGATACCTGTTTGTGTGGCCGAAATCCAGTACACTGACAGCACCTAATCCTGGGGAAGATGTGAAGCAGCAAGAACTCCCACTCATTGCTGGTAGGAAGGCAAAGTGGCACAGCAACTTTGAAAGACAGTTTGATGTTCTCTCACAAAACGAAACATACTCTTATCATAGGATCTAGCCAACACATTCTTTGATATTTACCCAAAAATGTTGAAAACTTATGCCCACACAAAAATCTTCATACGGATCCTTATAGCAGCCTTATTGATAATTGCCCACATCTGGAAGTAACCAAGATGTTCCTCAGCAGGTGAATGGATGAATAAACTGTGGTACATCCAGGCAAAGAAAAGTTCAGTGACAAAAAAAAAAAAAAAAAAAAAAAAAAAAAAAAAAAAAAAAAAAA
>NC_045438.1:53926574-53996673 GCF_002776525.5 Piliocolobus tephrosceles | reverse complement strand
TTTTTTTTTTTTTTTTTGAGACAGAGTCTCCCTCTGTTGCCCAGGCTGGAGTGCAGTGGCCGGATCTCAGCTCACTGCAAGCTCCGCCTCCCGGGTTCACGCCATTCTCCTGCCTCAGCCTCTCGAGTAGCTGGGACTACAGGCTCCCGCCACCTCGCCCAGCTAGTTTTTTGTATTTTTTTTAGTGGAGGCGGGGTTTCACCGTGTTAGCCAGGATGGTCTCGATCTCCTGACCTCGTGATCCGCCCGTCTCGGCCTCCCAAAGTGCTGGGATTACAGGCTTGAGCCACTGCGCCCGGTCCAAATGTATATTACTAAGTGAAATAAGTCAACACCAAAAGCCTATAAGACATTCTGGAAAAGGCAAAACTATGAAGACAGTAAAAAGACCAATGGTCGTCAGGGATTGGAGGAGACAGAGAGATGAGGAGACAGAGTACAGGATTTTTAGGGCAGTGTATATACTGTATGTGCACTATAATGGTGGGGATATGTCATTATATATTTGTACAAACCCATAGATCCTATAAAACCAAGAGTAACCATGATGTAAACTATGAAGTTTCGATGACTGTGGTATGTCAATGTAGATTCATCAGTTGTAACAATGTACCACTCTGTAGGGGATACTGATAATTGGGGAGGCTGTACACGTGTCACGACAGAAGGAATATGGGAAATCTCTGCACCTTCTTCTCAGTTCACTGTAAACCTAAAAGTGCTCTTTAAAACAGTGAAAAATTAAAACAAGGGCAAGCTGGTTAATATGGAGGATGTACAGGAAAGGTAGAGGGGGAAGCAAGATTAATTTTTGAAATTAGGATCATGAACAAAATGAAAGAGTAATATGATTATAAAGTCTCCTTCAATATCCACAGATACCTTTCTTTTTCTTAAATGTTAAATTTCTCCATGATCTCTAACATTTTATGAACCAAACATTTACAATCTTGGACTATCTGATAGTTCAGTAATATATCTGATTTTGGAGAATGCATACTAGACAGGCTTGCCTAGAAAGTTCAGAAGGAAATTCTGAAAGCGGTGTTCTTATCTTAGTGGCAAGCCCTCATTCTCCAATGGGAAAATCATGTTTGTATTTAAGCATCGTTTTTAGTGTCTGCAAATGTCACACACAGACCTTCTATTTTTACTTCAATAACCTGCACATGGTGTATATTTAGTTAGAGGCCCTGCCAGCTTTGAGGAACCTATTTACCCAAGCGTAAAAATATCTTTACTTAATACATAGATTGTATACATTCACTGACTAGCTTGTCTTCTAAAGTAATGATAAGACAGTGATTGTAATTCTTTACTTTTTTTATAATAAGGAAGAAACGAAAGTCTTTCTCTGCAGTTAAATTATCATCTGTTAAAGGTGGCAATATATGCTGTGTCTTAAAATTGAATTTGGCATATTTTTAAAATGTTTAATCTTGCCTTAATGTAATTTAACAATAAAATTAAGAGAGTTGTTTTTATTTCTTTTTAAAAGTTTTTAAATCTTTATGAGTAAACAAAGCAATTACCCATAATGTTACATTATAGTATGCCTATTTCTATTTTTGTACTGGTTTGTCCCAGACATGTATGTACACTTTACCAATTTGTTCTTTTTGCTTAATATTGTATTAATATAGCATTGTAAACATTTTTCCTTATTTCCATAGTTTTAAAAAGAAATATATTGGTGTCAATAATTAAATTTATTTTGTGCTTCTTTTAATCTCCCTAATTTTGAAGCATTAATTATGCTTTTTTTATTGTTTTGCTTTCATAATGATTATCTCAAACTCCTTTTAACTTTTCTAATGTAGTTACTATTTATTTATTTTTGTTGTTACTCTAAATTTTCTTCTAAGGAAAGCAGGGTATAAACTCAAAGCCATGTGGCTTCTCCTAGCTCATTACCTAAATTTTAGAATCTGAAATCTCATTTTTTAATCTTTAAATAAACTTCTGTTTTATTATTCAAAATGTTTATTCTACTTTTTTTTTTCAAAAATGTACTCCAGTTATTTAGACTTACAGCACCTCTTCCCTTGTTAGATCCCTCACTTACTACTATAAACAATAACCATACACTTTAGTGACTGCTCTGTAATGGGAACATGGTTTAAATGGCCACCAAATGTTTTTGTTTTTTGGTTTGTTCCGGTCCATAATTCAATTGGAGAGCTTACATATAATTCAACGTTTTGGAGTTCTGTTTTATATCCTGCTGTGTATTTTGGAGAAAGAATTTCTAGATGGGAAAGTGGGAGTCTGTAGTTCAAAGAATGTCTTCCTATTGTTTTCACACACAAATGACACATTTCCTGAGTGTCTTGGTTAAGATCTTTTTCCTTTCAGATACCAGGCGATTGACTGATACTCTAATTGTGATGAGGTTGAAAGGAGTCCTGATTTTAATGCCCTGAAAGTAAGTTTTCTTTATATAAAAGCTTGAAGACTTTTTTTATAACCTTTAAAGAGCTGCACCAAACTATGAAGTGCTGACTTCTTATGACTAATTTTGCTCAGATATCAAAAGCACATTGAATATCCAATGATACCGGTTTTTTAGTTTACCTCATGGCTTTTACTATAAAACTTTTTCCTACTCCATTTTGTTCCTCAGTAATTTCTATTATTTGAATGTTTTCTTTCTTTTTTTATTCCACACCTGTCATTTCTGTATCATTCTCTTCATTGTTATTTTTTCCTTATTTATTATTAGTTCCACCTTCCATCATTTACCTTCACTTTGAAAGAATTGATTTTTACATCTGCTTTCCATAGAAATCTTACTTGTTCATTTTCAAAATTAATTCTCATAGCTGTGAAAATAGATAAAATTTTTGCCTCAAAATACTGCCTTTTATATATTGGACATTTCTAGGGGAGTATTAGCTCCAGGATTTTTCTTCTTTCTTTCATTTTTTTATCCCCAGAATTTTTTCATGAATCTCAATTATTTGTTTCTGTTTTGTTCATGTTTCATGGAAAACTAGTACTAATTTTAAGAGAAAAAGGAAACATGGACCCTTGCTTACAAATGTTCTTCCTTCAGTCCATTAACAACAGAATGCACTCCCTTCCAACCCACTAGATTTGTCAGGGTCAGTCAGACTCTTCGTGGTATGTTTGAAGTGTAAATTAATACAATGATTCTGACAGAGAAAGAAGTTGGCAAATATATCACTTGAATTTAGATTTGAGGAACACACTTATTTACCTCCTATCACTACTTCTCACCAAGGATTTCTCCATGTTTTAAATTGAAACTGAAAATGGAGGGAGGAGTTGCTGTTTACCAGCTAAACCACATAAGACTTCCAAATTGGGGACTGGACATACTTTGGGGTTAGAGAGCTGTTTCTGATTAATTTTTAAATTTTTACTACAAACACATGCATCTAACTTTAGATAAAAGTGCTTACAAACATTTGTAGAAATTAGTGTAAGCGTCTGTTTGTTGTCTTTATTTTTCTTTTTTCTATTTTTTTTTTTTTTTTTTTTTTTTTTTGTGAGACGGAGTCTTGCTCTGTCGCCCAGGCTGGAGTGCAGTGGCCGGATCTCAGCTCACCGCAAGCTCCGCCTCCCGGGTTTACGCCATTCTCCTGCCTCAGCCTCCCGAGTAGCTGGGACTACAGGCTTGGCTTCTCCCTCTTCTTTCCCAAACCACCCTCTTCACACTCCTCTCCACTGGTAACTCATGTGACAGCCTAGTATATATCAGTGTATACTTTCTCCATGTTTTCTTTTCTAAAACGGAATGAGACTTTACATACCCATCTGCATCTTTTCATATTCAACAACTCTTTGTGGAAAGCTATCCAAGTGAAATTATTTATTCTTATTAATGACTACATGGTATAATGTATGCATGATGTTTCACTGCATGCTTGTACCATAATTTGTTCAGTCATTCCCTTGTTGAAGTGTTTTATCCCTGTGAGAAATGTTGTATCCTGGTACTTTGACTCCTATGGGATATATTTCTAGAAGTGGGGTTTTCAGATCAAAAGACAAATGATTTTTAATTTAATAGGTTATATATTTCTGCACCCAAAGCTGCTAAATATCCTATAATGGCAACGTATTGTAATTACCTTTACCTGATCTCTGTCAGCAATACAATTTGAAAAAGTTTTTTTAAATAGTCTGATTGGTAGAAAGCATATCTTGCTAATTTAATTGGCATTTCTCCGCCTTTTGGTTACTTCTTTCTAATCTGAGCTTTTCATTTCTTAAAACTTATACTTTAAATATTAATCCTTTGTTTTCTGAATTGTGATTTTTTTAACCAATCTGTGGTTTATTTAGGGCTTTTTTTCCTGGTATTTTTCAAGGTCTTGATCTTAATGCTATTCTATGATAATAGAATGTTATTGAAAACTCTGCAAAATATGTAAATGGTTGTTATATAGCTCATATTTCATTTTCTGTTTGCAATGGAGTTTATTAACAAGATGGTCTCAAAACTTTCACTCAGTTTATTCTTTTTCCTGCATATCCTGATTTTTTTATTCTCTCTCATAATAGAGTCTTATTACTTCACTCAGAGTGAGTGGGGAATAGATAAAAAACAACTTTTTGATATTGTAAGAAATAGTCCTTCCTGAAGTCTGAATTGTACTTTCAAAAGTTCCTTTGTAATGTAATATATTTTAATTTTTTTAGCAAAGATAAAATAGGTTTTCTTTCTATTAATACAAAGGAAAAGGAATAATTTTTACATCATTGAGTTCTATTTTGAAAATCATCTTAGATTCCATATGACAGTGACAAATTAACATCTGTTAAATATTTTTACCATGCAGTAGGCATGGTGCTTTCCATACCATGTATTGTTTGATCCTTAAAACAATACCACGAAGAAGGAATTATCATAATTTTACAGTAGAGGAAACTGGACTCAAAATAACTTGCCAACATCACATAATTAATAAAGATTAGATAAGATTTTAAGCAAATACTATCCTTACTCCTGTAGCCCTCTCTGTGTGAGTTTAACAGAACAAACAGTTGAATCGCACAATCAAGTTACAAAAGCAAAAGAGCTACCTGCAAACAGTTCTGAGAACTGCCCACCCACCTGGCCTGAGGATTTACAATATAAAAAAGAAAATTGCTGTGCGTGGCTCCCTTGTTATTTTGTTAAAGCTTTCAAACGAATAACTGAAGAACTATATGGTCACAGAAAATGAAGTTTACTTTCCATCTAGTCATTCAGGAAGGTGAAGCTCCCAGTCTGGGTGCGTAGAATGTCATGAATTTATCAAAGCTTTCCACTGAATATGATTTTCAAGTGAATGTTTTAAAGTACTTCACATCAGAGAGAAGTCCTGGAAAAGGGACCCAGCCTCTGCCAGGCGTTCCTACACTTCCCTTTCCAGGTTATGTAGGGTGGGGCTTCTCAGTTGTGCTCTGTGCAGCACATCGCTCTTGGGCCTCTTTGCTGGAAAGACATAGTTCATAGTTCAATATTTGATTTTCCTGAGAGCACATATTGTTTTTCAAAGTGGCTATATCGGCTCACTCTTGACAAAAGTGCCCAAATGTTGTCAGTTCCCAGTGTCCTCGGTAGCATTTGACAGGTGTGAAATGTAACTGGTTGCTGTTTAAATTTTTTGCTTTTCATTTTTCAATGGGATTTCCCGAAATATTCTTCTGGACTCTTTGGAGACTCTTTTTATTTCTATTATTATTTTCTTCTTGATCTACACATTACAAAGATTTCCTCTCTCCTTATCTTTCTATCCCTGGTATCTGTCTATACAGGACTTTTTTCCCTTAATCATGACTTCTACTGTCCCATGGTATCAGAGTTTGTCCTTCTCTCTGTGTCTTGAACTAAAAACTCCCAATATCTACTTGGTCTAGTGTGATGGTTCATGCTGAGTGTCAACTTGATCGGAATGAAGGATGCAAAGTATTGTTCCTGGGCATGTCTGTGAGAGTGTTGCTAAAGGAGATTAACATTTGGGTCAGTGAGCTGGGAGAGGAAGACCCACCCTCAATCTGGGTGGGCACCATCTAATCAGCTGCCAGTTTGGCCAGGATAAAAGCAGGCAGAGGAACGTGAAAGGACTGTACTGGCTAAGTCTTCTTGCCTCCATCTTTCTCCTGTGCTGGATGCTTCCTGACCTCCAACATGGGACTCCAGGTTCTTTAGCTTTTGGACCACAGACTGAAGGCTGCACTGTCAGCTTCCCTACTTTTGAGGTTTTGGGACTCAGATTGACTTCCTTGCTCCTCAACTTGCAGATGGTCTATTGTGGGACTTCACCTTGTGATCATGGAGTCAATACTCTTTAATGAAATCCTTTTCATATAGACATCTATCCTATTAGTCCTCTAGAGAAAACTCACACTAGTACAACTAGTTCATCATTGTCCTTCCTGTTTAGCAAAGTTCTCATGTTACTTTACCTTAAGACCATTTTCTAGCTTTAGTTGGAAACTGGATTATATAGTTTTTCATAAAAAATCAAGTCTGGGGCAGGACCAGTTAATTCCTACAAGGAATTTTATGCAGAAGACAGATGGAGGTGCAAATCTTTTAGAAGGGGATGGTGAACAGGACACTGTGAAGCTTCAACTTTTCAGGAGGAAGCCCCATGTATCTAATCCAAACTGTTAGTAAAACTGGTAATAAAGTTTGGTTTGTGTTTCCTTATATTTGTGATTTAAAGGTTGTATGAATAATATCTCATTTTTTAAAAAATTTTACATTCATGTTTTATTTCTTCTGGAAGTTGTTTTTCTGTATGATATGAGGTAGAGATCTAAAAGCAATTGTTCCCACACATTTATTAAATACTGCACCTACTTATTTGAACTATATTGATATTAACATATTTGATTTGTATCTATTTGACTTATTTTAGGAACTTTATTAAACCAATCCTTTTATTCTGGCATCAGTACTTTTCAAGTAGTACCACTTGGTAATACATTACTATTCTCTTGAAAAATGCTGGATTGTGTAAGGATTTGTACAAAAATATTAGCTTTATTGTGTGTTCAGGAGAACATTAATTTTATCTGGGAATACATTTGCAAAATTATTGTGAAATTCACCTTGTAAACAAAAGTTAAGTATGGATATTTGTTTTTAAAGCAAGTCTAATATAAAAGTCAAGTTTCAGTTTGAAAGACCTTTATGGGATGCTATGGAACTTGTTTCATGAAACGTTAATTCACAAGTAATGTACAATTAAATAGCAACAAAGAGATAATAAATCTAGACAAGATTTGAGTGAACTACTGGTAGTGATATCATGAAAAGGCTGATCATCATCCATCTCTTTGCTGAGAAGTCTGGCTAGCATGCAGCCCTTACCAATTAACGGCAGTGTTTTTTATCTGAGCTCATTTAAATGCATTTTTAAGAGTCCAGACAATGAGGAATAGATGGCTGTAGTTGCTATCTCTGTGGTACATAGGCATGATCACATTGGATGATTTCACCTAGAAAATACAAGGACATCAGAGTATAACTTGACCTAAAACCCCAAATATTCAGCATTTGGATTTATTCATACTAATGCATATACTCTTTATCTTTTGTCTGGATAATTAAAAAATATCAGTATAGAGTACACTATTGAGATTTAAATGAGTATAGAATATCCAAGTGGAATATTATTGAAATGGAGGATTAGTGGAAGAGAAATGAAAGCACAGAAAGTCTGCAGTAAGATAAGGGAATATTGGAATTTAAATTTTTAGAAGGTAAAACAGACAAGTAAAAACATGACATAGTTATGGAAGAAACTATCTGAATTTACTGTCTTTAAAAATGTTTATAGTTAAGGAGACCAAGAATCTTAATCATGTGTCTATTTCTAGCAGCTTCGTACAGTACACATTTCACTAACTCTTTCCCTGAAATCAATAAAGAAAAAAACTAAAATGATTGGATAAAATATTTTAAAAATTTTTGAATACATTAATGAGCTGATAAAAAAGTGAGAAATCCACAAAGGCCCAAAACTAAATAAAAAATGAAAGTCAGAAAACTAAATGGAGCAATGAAGTAAGTTTTTGCCTTGTGGACATTTATTAACCTGGGATAGCACAAACTTTGGATCCCATGGGTTATGAGACACACAGATCAGGAGACAAAGCCCAAAGACAACTAGAATTTGTGGAACTCTAAGAATAATCAGCAAAAATATTAAAAATAAACAATCAAACACAGTAATTCAAAACAAATAGCTAAATAAAGACTGCATCTTTTGTTCATCAAGGTTGAGCAAGAAGTAGACCCACTGTACAGAAGAGATCTGAAAGATGGTAAGTACTTTTCAAAACCTTCATGTGATAGGAAAGGAAGTGAACCCTTGTGGAGGCTTGCAGCCTGAATGCACACTATATGGAAGATGCAAATATATAAAGTGGTTCCAGTGCCTGATATGATTTGGATCTGTGTCCCTCCTAAATCTCATGTCAAATTGTAATTCCCAGTGTTGGAGGTTGGGTCTGGTGGGAGGTGATTGGATCATGAGGGTGGTTTCTCATAAATTATTTAGCACCATCCCCTTTGGTGCTATTCTGGTGATAGTGAGTGAGTTCTCATGAGATCTGGTTGTTCAAAAGTGTGCAGCACCTCCTACTTTCTTGGTTGCTCCTGCTCCAGCCATGTAAAAAGAGGAGCCTGCTTCTCCTTTGCCTTCCACCGTTACTGTAAGTTTCCTGAAGCCTTCCCAGAAGCCAAGCGGTTGGCAGCATCATGTTTCCTGTACAGCTTGCGGAACCATGAACCCATTTAACCTGCCTTCTTTATAAATTACCCAGGTATTTCTTTACAGGAGTGCGGGAACAGACTAATAGAGTGTCTCAGTGAGTTGGCTCAAAGCAAATGCAAATCTTCTGAGAATGAACCTCACTTAATCACAAGCCTATAATAGTTTTCATGTGTAAACCCTCAGGAAATAAAATCTCTTAGTGGAGAAAAACAAAACAAAACAAAACAACACCAACCAAGATCACAAGGCAGTATGAGTAGGAATTTACTGGAATAAAAAAAAATTGAAAAAAAAAAAAACAGCCTTCAAATATTGGTTTATCTAATAAAAACCATAAAATAAAGAAGTTTAATATATTTTTAAAATAGAAAAAGAAATATGAAGTAGAAAAACAAACAAAGAATGATCTGACAAACAGAAGGAATAGATTACTTTCAAAGGAATAACAACTAGGTTGATGGGTAATTTCTTAACAGAAACTATAAAAGCCAGATGACAGTGAAAGAAATGTCAAATTTTAAAAATTTGATTATTCTATGGGTACTTCCAGGTTTCAAATGAAATAATCAAAGCCTTGAAGCTTTTTAAATGCTTGCAAAAAACCTAGGGAAATGTATTATGTGTTGATTCAGTATTCATGGTTATGACTTAAGCTTTTTATTCATAAAAAAGTTAAAAATGAAAGAAAAGATCTTTATTGTCAATTTCATAGATCGAATTCACTGACCACAGCTCTAAGATCAATCAGAAACTGTTTTTTCTTGGTTATAATGAAATTTTGAATTTGCATGACAAATCGAAGAATAATGTTTTCCTCTAATAAATTAAAATCTGATTTTTAGTAGTGCTCTGTGCAAGGCCAAAGTTAGCCTCTGATTGAGGCTTTATTTATTTTTTTTAACACGCATGATTGGATAAACTAATTCAAGGATGACAATAATTGCTTTTTTTTTTTTTTGAGAAACACAAAATAGTGGTCTTCTCCTTTGATATGGTTTTACTAAGTATTCCTTCACTCTTCAGTTTAGAAAGAGCTGAATTACTCAAAGAAAAAAAACAACAAAGCATTCTGTACTTCATCAGGTAGAACTTTTAGTTTTATGTCCTTACTGTTCAGACTCACAGCAAACATTTCTGCAATAGTAAAGTGCCTGGATTTCAGAGATCTTAGTGTGACCTGTAACTGTTCCTCCAATTCCCACACCTTGCACGTAGGTTCAGAAGCTCAAATGTTGGAAAGGAACCAGAATTGTTATTGTACCCTGTGACTTAAGCAGGATATACACAGTCAAAAGAAGCTACTCACTAGAAGTTCATCTATATTAAATAATTTACATAATTTTTGTATTAGTGCATTTTCACACTGCTGATAAAGACATACCCGAGACTGGGCAATTTACAAAAAAAAAAATGAGGTTCAATTGGACTTACAGTTCCACATGGCTGGGAAAGCCTCACAATCATGGTGGAAGGCAAGGAGGAGCAAGTCACATCTTATATGGAGGGCAGCAGGCAAAGAGAGAGAACCTCATGCAGGGAAACTTCCCTTTTTTAAAAACAGCAGATCTCATGAGACTTATTCACTATCATGGGAACAGCATGGGAAAGACCTGCCCCCATTATTCAGTTGCCTCCCACTGGGTGTCTCCCACAACATGTGGGAATTCAAGATGAGATTTTGGTGGGGACACAGACACACCATATCAATTCTCATCCAGGAAATTAAGCAACATAAGCATTAAAAAGTATTTAGACAATGGTAAATACACTCAATCAGAAGAGAATCTTGAGATTCTACTAGCAAATGAAGATATAATATTTTATAAACACAAAAACTTTAGAGTACTTTCATTTGTAAATATGTTCAATTTAACCTAAAGAAGTTAGAAAATAGTAAAGTAAAATTCTTTTTTAAATAAAATTCTACTAAAGCTTAAAAAATAATTTCAAATGTTATTGAGAAATCCTAACCAGAGCAATCAGGCAAGATAATGAAATAAAAGACATCCAAATAGGAAAAGATGAAGTTAAACCATCTTTCTTTGCTGACAACATAATTCTATTACCTAGAAGACCCTAAAGACTCTGCCTGAGGGACCTTGGAACTGACAAATGACTTCAGTAAAGTTTCAGGATATAAAATCAACATACAAAAATCAGTAGCATTTCTGTACACTAATAATGTTCTAGCTAAAAGACAAATCAAGAACATAATACCATTTAGAATAGCCATACACACCCCCCCAAACCTCCCATCCCCCCCAACTCCACACACATACATAGAAATACATCTAACCAAAGAGGTTAAAGGTCTCCATAAGGATAACTACATAACACTGCTGAAATAAATCAGAGATGATACAAACAAATGGAAAAAATTCCATACTCATGGATTTAAAGAATCAATACTGTAAAATGGCTATATTGCCCAAAGCAATCTACAGATTAAATTACCAACCCAATGTTTACAGAATTAAACAAAATCTATTCTAAAATTAATATGAAACCCAAAAAAGCCTGAATAGACAAAGCAATCCTAAGAAAGAAGAACAAAGCTAGAAGCATCACATTACCCAACTTTAGACTATAAGACTACAATAATAAAAACAGCATGACACTGGTTCAGAAACAGATACATAGACCAATGGAACAGAATAAGACCAAGAAATAAACCCACACATGTGGAATCATCTGATCTTCAACAAAATCGACAAAAATAAGCAATAGAGAAAGGACTCACTTTCAATAAATAGTGCTGGGATAACTGGGTAGCCATATGCAGAATGAACCTGACCCCTACCCCTTACCATATACAAATCTTAAGATGGATTAAGGATTTAAATGTAAGACCTCAACCTATAAAAAGTCTGGAAGACAACCTAGGAAATATCCTTGTCATGGGCTTTGGCAAAAAATGTATGACTAAGTCCCCAAAAGCAAGTGCAACAAAAACAAAAATTGACAAGTGGGACCTAATTAGACTAAAGAGTTCTGCATAGGAAAAAAAAAAAAAAATTACCAACAGAATGAACAGACAGCCTACAGAATGGGAGAAAATATTTGCAAACTATACATTTGAAAAAGATCTAATATCCAGAATCTACAAGAAACTTAAACAAACCAACAAGCAAAAAATAAATAATCCAATTTAAAAATGGGCAAAGGACGTGAACAGATACTTCTCAAGACATACAAGCAACCAATAAACATATGAAAAAATGCTCAACATAACTGATTATCAGAGAAATGTAAATCAGAATAACAAAGAGATACTATCTCACACCAGTCAGAATGGCTATTACTAAAAAGTCAACAAAATAACAGATGCTGACAAGGCTGCATAGAAAAGAAATGCTTTTGATGGAAATGCAAACTAGGTCAGCCACTGTATAAAGCAGTTTGGAGATTTCTCAAAGAACTTGAAACAGAACTACCATTCAACCCAGCAATGCCACTACTGGGTATATATACCCAAAGGAAAATAATTCATTCTATCAATAAGACACATGCAATCATATATTCATTACAACACTGTTCACAATAACAAAGATATGGAATCAACCTAGATACCCAACAATAGTGAATTGGATGAAGAAGTTGTACACCATAGAATACTATGCAGCCATAAAAAGAAGAAAATCATGTCCTTTACAGCAACGTGGATGCAGCTGGAGGCCATTATCCTAAGCAAATTAACACAAGAACAGAAAACCACATACCACATGTTCTCATTTATTAGTGAGAGCTAAATGTTGAATACACATAAAGATAAGGATGAGAGAACAGTAGGCACCGGGGACTACTAGACAGGGGTACATGTGCTGAAAAACTACCTAATGGGTACTATGCTCACCACCTGGTTGATGGGACCATCTGTATCCCAAACCTCAGCATCACATAATATACCCATGTAACAACCCTGCACTTGTACCCACTGAATCCCCCAAAAAAAGTTATTAAAAGGAAAAGTAAAAAAAAAAATCCTCAGATGAGTGGCCAATAATAGCTTTATTTATAAGTAAATTGTAGAGAAAATATTCCTTGTCTTACCTCACTAGAATCAAACTTATATGATACTGAATTTTGTAATCTATAATTCACTAAATATTGCTCTCATTATTGACACTGGATCTTGATTTTCTGTTCCTCAAAAAGAATTGGCTTCTTCAAATCTTTTCCCTGTAAATCTTCATGGAAATAGACCCCACAATAGACAAGTTTTTGTTTTGTTTATTTTATTTTTTGTTTTTCCATTTCATGTAATATGATGTTATAATAATATTAAATGGATTTAAATGAAAATATTAATATAATTCTACCAGTGTGACCCTGCTGGTCTCCTTCCTAGATTTTTTCTTTCAACCAATAATTAGCATAAATAGAATCAGGTGGGGTTTTACAAAGTTGAAATCAGTGCATTGCTTGTGTGTGTATGTTGATATTACCATGACATATCAACACTTTTAAAAACATTGTCGAATTACAGCTTAAATAAATTAGTGGGGTTTTTTCTAACTAATTTGACAAAAACAATAAATTTATAAACCAATGTAAACATCAGAGTTAGCATAGTGGTATGATTAAAACAATGAATTCTGGTGATAGACTACCCGGATTAAATTCTAAATCAGCTCCTTGGACAAGTTACTTCTTTGTGCCTGATCTTCTTTGAATTCATCTGTAAAATGGACATGTTTTGTCACTTTCATTAGGGAATTGTTATGAAGATTAAATGAGATGTAAATATTAAATGCATGGAAAGGCCTTAGAAAACTTCCTGACTCATAATAGATGAAAGCATTAGGCATCAATATTTAATCAACAGAGAAATGAACATAAAAAAAGGGCAAACTATTTGGGTACGACCTTATTAAGGTGCTTATACTAGCATTAATATTTTTTCTGCAAAACAAAATTGTTCTAATAATATGCAATATAATTTTATTTTATATATTTTCCATAATATTATTTCACACAGTTTTTCGGTACTGCAAAGCCTTTAATCTTGTAAAAGCCACATATCATTCCATCTGGTTGATATATATTACAATATTTAGATTGTTTCAGTTTATCATTGTAAATATTATAAATTTCTTTGTCATAATATCTTTTTACTTCTCATGATTTGTTTCTTTAGAGTAAATTCCCAGAAGTGGTATTACTGAGCCAAAGGGCATGGACTTTTTCAAACCCGTTTTATGTCCAAATTTTACTCAAGAAAGATACAGGAAATAAAAACAAGTGGATCTATGGAAGGACAAGTCTCTGTCTGGAGGGAGGAGGTGGAAAAATGCTCATGGAATTAAGGTAAACTGGAACGAGAGCAACAAAGGGAGGGCAGGCACACACAGGAGATGGAAAGAGAGACAGAAGACTTCGCAAATTTGCTTTGGGCCATCTGTGAGCTTTCTTTCTCATTCATTCATAACTGGAATTCATATCAGAAGTAAGACTGGAATCACACAACTTTTGATATAAATAAACTTTTTGTTGGAAGATATGGTGGATAATGATCAAGAAATTCACAAAGCTTTGGAGCACTGAGATAGCAAAGTAGATGCATGACACCTAAGCATTGACTGGTAAGTATGACAATGAGATCATTTAATTGAAATCCCAAGCCCTGGGCAAATATCTTAGAAGAGCCACACTCTCGTAAAGGTTGACTGGGGTTATATGTGTGTGTATGTGTGTGTGTGTGTACACACATATATGTATATATATGTATGTATATGTATATATGTGTATGTATATGTACATATACATTCATATATATGCTCCTATGTTTTCCAAGGGGGGCCAGGCTTGACAGTGACTTTCGGCAGGAAGAACCAAGGAAAGGGAAGTCATCTAATAGATTTAAAATCAGAACTTTGAGGTCCTCTACAAAATCAGAGACCTAAAAATCTGGCAGCCATGGACATTTCCATGTGAAATTTTCAAGGGGGAACATGAGGGAATTTGTCTGATTTGAGGCCTAGGACATATGAAGTATTGGTATGGATACCTTCCTATGCACCCCCCTAGCAAATGCTTAATTTGTCTTTGTGTCTGAGATGATGACCATTTAATGTAAACTACACATGGAAGTTGGGAAACCTTAGAGTGGAGAACATAAAAGCTTACAAAAGTGCCTTTGTGCTCAAGCTCCATGGAGAGAGGGAAGAATCTCTAGAGACAAGAAATGAACTTGAAAGAAGTTAGAGAATCAAAACCAGCATCAAGAAATTGTCAGCAAGGGAACATGATGGGAAGAGAGAATTCTCAAATAATTGTTTACTATACAATGATGATTACTGTTTATTGAAGCTTTGCTACTATACAGCATGATCATAACTTCTCCTATTTTAGTTCTGTGATTAAGCATCTCTGTTTTAGAAATGAGGAATACTAAGATTTAGAGGTATTAGTTAATTTGCCCAAGATTGCATATCTATTAAGTGGCAAAGAAAGGATTTGAACTCAGACTGTTTTGCCCTGAAAAAGCAACTAATCACTCCTATGAAATATTGAACCCTTTTTTTTTTTTTTTTTTTTTTTTTTTGGAGACAGAGTCTCACTCATTGTCCAGTCTGGAGAAGCACCAGCTTGCACTGAGAGAAATGAGAAGAACTGCAGCAGAGCTTCAGAACTGCGATCGATTACAAAGTAAATGGTCATCGATGAATTAACGCTTCAGATAAATTTTGAGGTAGATGACCTTGTTAGTCCCTTTCAATGAGAAGATTCTATGATTCTAATGTTTCTTAAGATGATCCTCTGAAGTGACTCAATGGCTTAAGGGACAAACATTACTCTCTGATTCATTGTAGCCCTTCCACTGTTTGGCAAACTAGCTAAGTGATTTGGGCTTATTTCTAAAATAAAAGCAGTAAGATTAGTAAAGTGTAGTTTCATTTAAGAAAAAAAGCCAAGGAAATAAGAAAAAAATATATTTGGAGGAATAATTAAAAAGACTTAATATGTAGTGGCATTATGAACTAGGCATCTTAGAGGTATATTTTTATTACACGTATTTGTTTGAATAAATGACTTAGATGACATGGCAGCTTTGGATTTTTTCAATTTCTAGTCTCCTATGGGATTTCAGATAAAATACACATAACTTTAACTCTATGGAGGCTTGCCAGGGAAAAAATAGTTGCATTTATTTTCTGGTGGTTTAAGAAGAGAATGTAGAATTTGCACGGAGACCTCAGCTCCTGCTCCATTTCTGTTAGTAATTGGCTGTGTGACCATGGACTCATCACTGAATTTCCATCAATCTCAATTTCTATACCTCAGAAATTCTTTCCTTTCATTTCTGATATTAATTCATTTTTAAAAATCCATTCATTTAAATAAAAACATCTGTTTTATTTGACAATTTATTGTAACTGGTAGGTAATATTGTGATTGAGTAGATATCATTTCTGCTTTAGTTCACTTAAATTGAAGAAGAAGGGTTCCCCAAAAAGGAAAAAAAAAACAATCACCTGAGAAGTATGAAGAGATACAAGTGAATGAAGTTCTAGATGCTGAGCGAGGGGCAAGCTTGACAAAGTAAGAGATTCACTAAAAAGTGGTCAAGTAGGATGAAGATGGATTTTCACTATTGGATTTGGATTGGATTTCACTTTTGGACAGTCACTAGTAAATTAGAGCAATAGTTTTTTAGTTTTTGTTTTCAATTTTTGTGGGTACATAGTAGGTGTATATATTTATGGGGTACATGAAATGTTTTGGTGCAGACATGCAATGCATAATGATCACATCATGAAGAATAGGGTATCCATCCCCTCAAGCACTTATCTTTTGTGTTACAACCAATCCAATTATACTTTTTTAGTTATTTTTAAATGTACAATTAAATTGTCATTGACTGTAGTCACCCTGTTGGTCTATCAAAAAGTAGGTGTTATTCACTCCTTCTAATTATTGTATTGATTAACCATCCTGATCTCCCCCCAACCTCACTCCCATTTCCCTTCCCAGCCTCTGGTAACCAAATAACATTTTAGGTGGTACAAAAGGGCAAGATCAATATTTAAACGAGCTGAAGGATAAATGCATGTAAGAGGAAAGAAGGTAAAGATGACTATTCACAGAAATTTTGCCATGAAGGGAGAAAGGAAAGTAGGTAAGTTTGCTTAAGCAAGAGTTTGTGTTGCTTGAATGACTTTATTATTTTACTGAATACTTCCAGTTTTCAACGATCACATCCCTCTTTGACATTTTTACTAAAGGATTAAATGAAGGCATTTTTGCTTTTACACGGAAGATTAATGACACAGAATTTTAACATCATTACAGTGAGAATTGTAACAATTTCCAAAATGACTCTAATGAAAACACTCTAATTAAGGGGATGTTTGGGGAATGGAGCTCTACATCAGTTCATAAGCCTGACCTACCCCCCAATTATCCACCCCTTTATTTCTTTATTTGCATCATCGCATTTTAAATTGTTTCCCAAATCACACGTCAATAGTTAAGTGCTTTATATTGAGAATCTCTTGTGTGCTAAGGATTATTCCAGCACTCAAATGAGAAGCAACCAAGTCAGTGGAATTATAGAAGTTCAAGATGCTATTATCTACCTCAGAGAACACACCAAAAAAAAAGTCTACATGGCTTAGGAATTTAACATGTGTAAAACCACAGTGTCCAAATAGAACACATTATTAAACCATAAACAGATTTAATTAGCTACAAGTTTTCAGAAAAGAAGATGAGGTTTTAGGGCTCACACAACTGCAGCCCCTAGAAAGGGTAAACACTGCAGCCCCTAGAAAGAGAATCTCATCACAGAAATAATGTCAGAGAAATCAAAGAGAAAGGTATAATACAGAATATTGAACTTTTCTTGAAGCCCAGGTCTGACATGATTTAGCGCCTTTAAGTGAAAAGAGACATATTTTGCATGGGAATGCATATGCTTTGATATATAATGTAATATGCAATATGTTGTTAATTTTCTAAGATCATTGGATAACAATTTGCTCCTTGACTGGCGTAAATTCTCCAAATGGGAAAGAACAAAGTCTGCAAATATAGTAGAAGGAGGGAGGGTCAATAAATAGGTTTTCTCTGAGAATTATACAGATGTGGATTCAACAAACAGCAATTCAAGAAGAGCATCCTTCATGTGCAAATGACAATGGCATCTTTTGGCACAGGGTATGTGGTGTGAACTTGCCACATCTCTCTCATTAAATTTAAACTTCATGGGCAGCACCTTCTGGGGAAAGTGCACCTCTTGGCTGAGATTAAAGAATCTATTTCTTTTCTTCCAGGGATCAAGGGGCAGGACAGATAAGGTATGCCTCTCCTGTGCAGTAGGGACCATGTTCCTGGCCAAGGAGGCAAAGGTAAGCTCCTTCATAAAGATTGTCACTGATACGGTTTGGCTGTGTGTCCCCACTCAAATCTTAATGTGAACTGTAATCCCCACATGTTGGAAAAGTGGACTGGTGTGAGCTGATTGAGTCGTGAGGATGGACCTCCCCCTTGCTGGTTGTTTGATAAATGTCTAGCACTTTTACCCTCTCCCTCTCTCTCCTGCCACCATGTAAGACGTGCCTTGCTTCCTCTTCCCCTTCCACCACAATTGTAAGTTTCCTGAGGCCTTCCCAGCAATGTGGAACTGTGAGTCAATTAAACCTCTTTTCTTTATAAATCACCCAGTCTTAGGTAGTTCTTCATAGCAGTGTGAAAATGGACTAATATAGTCACATTTTTTCCTGAGAAAACAGTCACATTTTCCCTAATTTATTTCACATTTCCTATCCTTGGATTCTTGAGAAAGAGGAAAAAAATACTATGTATTATTTTTAGTTTTTTTAATCACATTTCTTAATGTCATTTGCCAAGTCAACTAGCAGACAAGTGACACACACCATAGTTTGCTTGTGTCCTATTCCAGTTTTTGACACTTACATATATAGATTGAAGCCTGTGGTCTTAGGTGGTGGCATAGGTAGGACAACAAGTTAGTTTTGTGTCGGACTTGAAGAATGCCACATAGGAAGGAAAGCTCCCTAAGACCCTATAAGCCCACAGTGAATGATAAATCGAGGTGCTTATTCTTTTTGACTCCTCCAGAAAATTGAAGGAATAACACACAAGATTTGTCATCATTTCTGAATCATTTAATCCTGAAATGAAATCATGCCTTTTATCTTGGGAATTACTTTGAATACAGACCCATTTGGCATCTAAAAAGTTAGTCTCTTTGACTCATGCATCACACTTCTCAGACAAAGGAACACATTCTTCATTTGGGAAAATAACTTTAAAAAATTCTTGCTACTTGAAACAAGGCCTTGTTAGAGCAGGCTAAAGCTTTGGTTTAGAAATCATATATGAATTCCCTTTTGATCAAACCAGACACTAACCTCAAACAGGACCCAGGTTTGAAACTGAGAAAATCTCAGAGGTGAGATTCTCTGGGCCAGGGGATGGCCAATGGATTAAGAATTCAGGATTATCCACAGGGCAGCCTGTTTCTCACAATAAAACTGAAACGCATATCAAGGAGTAACAAGGTCACCGTGCTATCTCAGAAAGTTCTCAAGAATTAGTGTGTTTCTCTGAAATTGTCTAATTCAGAATGGAAATCTAAAACATTTTGTTGCTTTCAAGGCTAGTTGCTAATGAAACAGGCTGAAAGCCTGCACCAAGTACTTGCTTTTTCTTCTCCTGTTCAATAGCCATCTTTAAAATAAAAATGGAAAACTAGACAAAGACTCAAAAACAATCCTTAAACTCCACATTCACCTCCAGCTACCATCCTATGTTTTGAGTCTGTCACTCACATGCAAGTATTTTGCAAGTGCGAATGACCCTCACGGTGTTCAGTGAACCTGTTAGCAACTCTGGAAATGAAGGGATGGCTTACTACTCTTATCAACTAGCTTTACGATAGATCTTTAAATCTAATATGAATCCCTAAAAATATTTCTCCCAGCAGAAAATGGCATGTGCCAAATTTTATTAGTAGGGAATAGTTATAATAGGGCAAGAAGAACTTTTTGCATCTTTAAGGTCAAAGACCAAGAGATGATATGAGTAAAAATCTTGTTTCCTAAGACAACAGAAATTCATCTATTTTGAGGTTATTGATTGTCCTACACTTATTTTTCACTATAAACAAGAGAGGAAGAGCCAACAAAGAATCATGCAATGGCCCTGCATTTGTAACTAAGCTGGAGCCAGGAAATGGCATTCATCTGTGAAAGAAGTCACTCACTGCCAAATGAGTTCACTGACATTTGGGACAGCAGTGGAGAATTTAAAATGGTTAACCTAACACATTAGAAGCAGGATTCTTGGAATGAGCCTTAAATAACAGAAATCTCATTATTGCAGGTCAGAAAAGCTGACTTTTGAGAAGATAAAATTTTGAAATAGGAAGATACGGAATGATTTTTCATTATTCATTTCAAACTTTCAAATGTAATTGTCTCTCAAGTTCCTTACACTTAACCTGAGGCACATTTTCTGTATTTTTATAATTGATTATGAGACTCACTACTTGAATCTTTCTTTCTGATTTGTTTATTCTAGGATACTTTTACAAGAAAAATTAATCTTCAATGTTTTAAAATAAAATATCTCTAAACATTTACAATGTTAATGAGTAGCTTACACAAATTCAATTATACTTCTCTCTTTTTAGTGATTAAAATATTATAGACTATATTAACACATGTGCTATATGTTATGGTATATATTATATATTGATAAGTCCATATTTAAGTATAGGTTTAAATATATATGTAAATATATAAAAGCAATTAGCAACATATAATGCAAGTAAAAAGTAGTTTAAGGACTTTTTTAGAGTAATTTAAAATTAATTCTATTTTGACCTATTTGCTAGCTTTAAAAAACATCCTCAAATAAGGTATGCTGCCACAAATGTACCCATGCAATCAGTTTATACAGTTTATACATTAGTGCTATGTTCACAGGAGAATTTTATTCAAATGAAAATAATCAATTTGTCGAACCCAATAAAATGCCTAATGTTTATCAGGTATTCACAAATATTAATTCCTGTCTTCTCTTAAGAAACAATATTCCATGCAGATGAGAAAGTAATTCATTACACAATAAGCAAGAAGTTGTTCCGAATAAGAAGACAGTAAAACATGGCATATATGTTATAGTCAAATGCAGGAGCTCAAGTAACTAGTGGAAAGATATTTCATAAACAGAAGAAATCTTTAAGAATCAAAGAAGAATATGTAATTATATTTTGGCTGATTTTCATTTATTTAAAATTTAATGTATCCTTTGAGAAGTCAGTATCATTGGAAAGAAAATGCTCTTCATTTTACAGCAGAAGAATATTAGTGTTGAGAATAGTGTGGGAGATATAAATGCTGTGGAATCTATTAAAAAGGATACAATGGTAGAATAATATCACCTTTCTTTATTATGTGCTTATTATATTTAAGTGACTGAGAATGAACTAGTCATGTCCAGCACAATGACTAAATCATTTGCATTTATTGTTCTTTTTCAGGATAGGCACTATTTTCTCTCATTTATCCATCCGGAGTATTCACTGAATGAGATATCAGTTGATGACTCCCTGATTTTTAGGGTATATGTAAGGACACCTTGAATTTTCCCCCAGCCCAATGTATTTCTTTAATATTCCAAAGTTTCCCTAAATTTCTTTAAATCTCACTAGGGTGCTAGTTGATAACAAGTAAAATGCACATGCATCTTCAGACTCCTGCACTGGTCAAATTCATTCAAGTTACGAATCATCTCACCATCCCATAAGCTCTCTCTGTGTTTGGGCAACACATAGAGTCACACGTGAAACTTATATAATGATGCTATCTATGGCTCCTCCCTCCAAATGATTCTCGGCACCTTTAGAAATATTATAGATGTGATAATAATTTGGTAGAGGAGGATAGAGGAGTGGTCAACATTACAACACAGCTTCAACTTCAACATTAGTCACTCCAGTTATTAAAAGTTCTTTAATTGTCCCAGCTTTCAGATTTGCTTTCTGAAAGCCTGTTGCTCTCTGAGTGGTACCCAGGTTCATGCCTTCTTTCTCTCTTTTGTATTGCTCTTTCCCCCTCTTCTTTTCTCTAAGTATCAAAAAAGAAAACAAAACCCAAAAAACAAAAACAAAATGAAACAAAAACCCAAATCATTCTTTTATAAAACAATTTGGCCATTTTCTACAAGTCTGGCCAATTCTAAGGTTGCCTCAACTCCTAATATTACCTATGCCTTGGTGTTCTCATCTTTTACCAAAGCTATTCAAGACATTTATCGCTACAAACAGTGTTATATCCCTCAAAATAATTCTCGTGCCCCATATTAAGGTTATAAAAGTTTCACCAACAAACCCTCCTTTCCTTTTTCCTTCCCTCCACTCTTATGTAAAGATAAACTCTTTAGAATACACTAGAGTTTTCCAAAATAAGACACTGAAGATACAATTTTCCTGTATCTTTTAGTTCATGAGTGAATGGATTGTTAGTAAGAGCCAGTTTCAAACATTACCTTATGATTTGCATGGCTGCTCTCCTTTTCATTTGAATTTAACAATATATAGGGAATGATAATTATGTGGCTGCAAAGTTAAATGTCCCATGAAAAGTCCTTCACAAACTGTATAAACACAGAACTTATTCATTACTCAATGTAGATGGCCAATGTATACCAATATACAACTATTAATACCGTACTTCTTCTAAGCTTACAAGAAATACTTTACTGATTAGAGAACAGCAGAAATTGAGTAAAACTATAAGAAGTTAAAAAAATCAATGGGAAAATATTTATGAATAATGAGGATTCTGTTATTAGTAAGGATTCTGTTTTTAATTGTGACTCTGCCTCATCGACAGAAACAATTCTTTATACTCAAACTTTTTCTCCAGTATGTGACTGTTCTTTAAGCCTGGCTTCAACACATTGCTGCATGACAGTTCAAACTAGAGCATTCATAATGACAAATCTGCAAGAAATTTTCTTACCTACATACATAACAAATGGTATTTTAATGTGGCAGTTTTATCATCACTGACAAGTACTTAAGAAGTACCCACTGTTGTGTTTCTCTGTTCGAATTGCTAGAGAATCTTAGTGGATGGTTCCAGAATTATGAAAGAAAAATAATTTGGAACACAGAAAGAGCTAGACAATAGCTATTATTTTTCTGGCACTAATGAAAATGTAGCTAGGTTATATAATTAGTAGAGTAATGATGTATAGTTTTGTTTTGTTTTTATCAAGAAAAGTTCAGTTCACCACTCAGATATCCAGTGATTTCACATGGCTAACTCAGAGACTATAAAATAGGCAGTATTGTTGTGCAAATTAGTTAACTTCTCATGGGAAATTTTTTAGGAGTGTGGAAAAACAGTAGAATCCACAGACCATTACAACAGAGTGGAACTTGTATACAACCTATGGCAGAGACATTAATTTCTCTGCCATATATCACTTCCCTCATGGGTTCATTTGCTTCATTCACAGCCATGGAAGAGAATTTCTCTATATAAGGAATGACCTCGTCCACCTTGGCCTCAGCTAATTGGGTCAGGACTCATAGGGAAGGCAGTTACTCCTGTGGTTGACTAAGAGCCAATCACATTGCCTGTCTCTTGAGAACTTCATCTGAGGGCAGATAACGGACTTGGGAGCTGTGTCTCCAGTGAGGCCAGTCAGCATCTGGTAGAGAAGGTACTGAATACTTCATTGTTCATCCCTACTGCAGCCTGCTCATTCCCATTTTTTGAGACTCCTGGAATCTCAAATTTAAGTTTCAGTTATTTGCAGTTGGGGATATTGGAAGAATACTTAGAGTAAGTCATTGTTGGACTCCCTCACAAAAATAAAAGGAATTCCTAAATGGAATGTGTTATCCTGGATTGGATCCTGGAATACAAAAAGGTCATCAGAGAAATGCAAATCAAAACCACAATGAGATGCCAAAATCCACTTAGAATGGCAGTCATTAAAAAGTCAGGAAACAACAGGTGCTGGAGAGGATGTGGAGAAATAGGAACACTTTTACACTGTTGGTGGGATTGTAAACTAGTTCAACCATTATGGAAAACAGTACGGCAATTCCTCAAGGATCTAGAACTAGAAGTACCATATGACCCAGCCATCCCATTACTGGGTATATACCCAAAGGATTATAAATCATGCTGCTATAAAGACACATGCACACGTATGTTCATTGCGGCACTATTCACGATAGCAAAGACTTGGAATCAACCCAAATGTCCATCAGTGACAGACTGGATTAAGAAAATGTGGCACATACACATCATGGAATACTATGCAGCCATAAAAAAGGATGAGTTTGTGTCCTTTGTAGGGACATGGATGCAGCTGGAAACCATCATTCTCAGCAAACTATCACAAGAACAAAAAACCAAACACTGCATGTTCTCACTCATAGGTGGGAACTGAACAATGAGATCACTTGGACTCAGGTAGGGGAACATCACACACCAGGGCCTATTATGGGGAGTAGGGAGGGGGGAGGGATTGCATTGGGAGTTATACCTGATGTAAATGATGAGTTGATGGGTGCTAACGAGTTGATGGGTGCAGCACACCAACATGGCACAAGTATACATATGTAACAAACCTGCACACTATGCACATGTACCCTAGAACTTAAAGTATAATAATAAAAATAAATAAATAAAATTTAAAAAAAAAGAGAGAAAGGTCAATAGTGGGAAAACTGATGAAATCTTAAAGTCTGTACTTAGTAGTATTACATCAATGCTAGCTTCTTAATTTTGATAAATGTACCACAGTTATGTGCAGTATGAACACTGGTAGAAGGTGAATGTAGGCTCTACAGCAACACTCTACTATCCTTGCAACTCTTCTGTAAATCTAACATTATTTCAAAATAAAAAGTTAGATAGATACCAAGACAGATGATGATAGACAGATAGACAGGCAGGCAGACAGACAAAGATAAATAGATAAAAATACAGAAAGAAATTTGGAGCCAGAAAAGTGAAACCCATATTCTATGATAGTGAAAGGTAGAAATTGCCCTAAAATTTTATTCTCATTACTTAGAAGACTTGTGTTTTTTTCTTTATCAGAATTTCCTGATGTGGAATCCTTTAAATATTGGTTCTTCAGGACATTAAGAGATTGAAAACAAAAAAAAGGTGAAAAGTAAGAGTTTTCCCATGATTAAAGTAGGTTTAAGAAACACTGGGATAAACCAAGGTTTATTCACTACAAATTTTTCTGAGCCTTCTTTGATGGGCTATTTCACGGGACCATTATTCTGAGGAAACCATATTGGGAAATGTCCCATCCCCATGAAGTCCACCTAGACTTTTTTCAATCACAAGTACATTTTGTATATTTCTCACAGAAAAATTCATGAGACAATAAGTACATGATAACATACCTTGATAGCAGCTCTCACAGGCCCAGCACTTCCCAATAGTGCTGGTCATGCTGATATTTAATCTTAGTGTTAGCTATGGTGGCCATGAGAAGTAAGAGTAGAGCCCGAGGAGGACAATCACTGATTGCCTTGTGAAATGCCTCATTTGAGGTCTCTGCATAGCATTCAAGACAGGGGTCATCTCCCTTACCTCTGGGGTGTTGGAGCCACTTCTGAAAGCCAGGAGGACTCAGGGAAGTCAAGGGGGAAGTCCAGAGCAAAATCATCCTAAGTTTCACATAGTCCTTCTTCCCTATCAGGGCCTTGACTTTGACATGGAGAAATTGCCTAGGTTCAGAATTAATTCTTAGAAAACTTGTCACTTTTCTAATGAAGTTATGCCTGATCTTCAGCCCTGTTTGCCCTTTGGCTGCAGGAGATGAATATCTGTCAATGCAGCTAAGGAGGCTCTTAGACACTCACACTTTGCTGTAAATTGTGGATTAGTCTGCCTGGGCCTGCCATTTTGAGGAGGATTTGCAGAAGAAAGGGCATAAGGAATGCAGGACAGGAAGGAAGGCAAGTAAGCAAGAAAGCGGTCTTGGCTGGAAATTAGTCTCATCTATCTGAGCCCCTGAGGGGCTCAGAAGTGACAAGTATATACCCTAGAAGTTGTACCATCTTGAGACAAAGAAGCTGGTCTTTTCTCCTCCTGGATCAGTCAGTTATTAACCTCTAGCTGTCCTCTTGAAGTAAGAAGTAAGGTCCTGTTTGAAGTGGCAGCACCTGCTGAGCGCAGTGGCTCACTCCTGTAATCCCAACACTTTGGGAGACTGAGGTGGGCGGATCACCTGAGGTCAGGAATTTGAGACCAGCCTGGCCAACAAAAATTAACCAGGCATGGTGGATTATGTCTGTAATCCCAGCTACTCAGGAGGCTGAGGCAGGAGAATTGCTTGAACCCAGGAGGCAGAGGTTGCAGTGAGCTGAGATCACACAAATGCATTCCAGCCTGGGAGACAGAGTGAGACTCCATCTCAAAAGAAAAAAAAAAAAGAAGAAGAAGAAGAAGAGGCAACAACTATTCAGCTGAGGGCGATTCTTAGGTGAAGCATGCCACTGTGAGGGAAGCAGAGTAACTCACAGCACCTAGGAGCTATAAAGCTGGAGTGGTGAAGGTGATCCGGGTGCGCCCCAATAGCATTTCTACAGATTCCCCAATGCCAACCTTGAGCTACTCTAACCTTCATGGATTCCCCAGCTCATAGCTCCTCTACAGTAATAACCCATGCCCACTGTGTTTAATCTGCTGCATTTTGCTATGCATATCAATAATTTTATAGATTATCATTTTACCTGTCCAGCTCTATTTCTTGGGATCAAAAGATAAGAATTGGGTAATATATTTGGTTTTTATACTGTTTAAGTCACAAAGTTGAACTTTTGGTTGAGACATAAACACTCAGTGATTAGTAGAATAGACAAAGTGTCTATGATATACAACTATTAATACCGTACTTCTTCTAAGCTTACAAGAAATACTTTACTGATTAGAGAACAGCAGAAATTGAGTAAAACTATAAGAAGTTAAAAAAATCAATGGGAAAATATTTATGAATAATGAGGATTCTGTTATTAGTAAGGATCAAACATTACATGCAGCAGCCAAAACATTTGAACAAATGACACAGTAAACTCTCAAATACTCCCCATTAGGCAAACTGTGAGACATAAAAAATATAAGATGTTACATTAAAAAAAATCTAAAGACATTGTAGCTTGTATTTGCTTAACACAGCAGCCATAGAGTGGATTGTTTTTCTTGTGGTGAATAAAAGATAGCAAAGTAATCAGAAGTGGTAGCTATATTTTTAAAGAAAGTAAGTAGAAGTGGATGATAACACAGATACATGAGGCCATTTGAGTAGAGAGAGGTGATGTTCTAGAGAACTCAGAAATTGCCACACCTGTACAATAGAAGGACATCCTATGCTCACGGATGGCAAAATCAATATTATGAAAATAACCATACTGCCAAAAGCAATCTGCAAATTCAATGCAATTCCCATCAAAATACCACCACCATTCTTCACAGAACTAGAAAAAAAAAATCCTAAAATTCATATGGAAGCAAAGAGAGCCTGCATAGCCAAAGTAAGACTAAACAAAAAGAACAAATCTGGAGGCATCACATTACCTGACTTCAAACTATACTACAAGGTCATAATCACCAAAACAGCATAGTAGTGGTATAAAAATAGGCACATAGACCAATGGAACAGAATAAAGAACCTAGAAATAAACCCAAATACTTACAGCCAGCTGATCATTGACATAGCAAACAGGCCGGGCGCGGTGGCTCAAGCCTGTAATCCCAGCACTTTAGGAGGCCGAGAAAGGCAGATCACGAGGTCAGGAGATGGAGACCATCCTGGCTAACACGGTGAAACCCCGTCTCTACTAAAAATACAAAAACTAGCTGGGCGAGGTGGCGGGCGCCTGTAGTCTCAGCTACTCGGGAGGCTGAGGCAGGAGAATGGCGTAAACCCGGGAGGCGGAGCTTGCAGTGAGCTGAGATCGGGCCACTGCACTCCAGTCCGGGCGACAGAGCAAGACTCCGCCTTAAAAAAAAGAAAAAAAAAAAAAAAAAAAACATAGCAAACAAAAACATTAAGTGGGGAAAGGACACCCTATTCAACAAATGGTGCTGAGATTATTGGCAAGCCACATGTAGAAGAATGAAACCAGATCCTCACCTCTCACCTTATTAAAAAATCAACTCAAGATGGATCAAAGACTTAAATCTAAGACCTGAAACCATAAAGATTCTAACAGATAACATTGGAAAAACCCTTCTAGATATTGGCTTAGGCAAAGACTTTATGAACAAGAACCCAAAAGCAAATGCAATAAAAACAAAGATAAATAGATGAGACTTAATTAAACTAAAAAGCTTCTGCACAGCAAATAATAATAATAATAATCACAGAGTTAAAAGACAACCCACAGAGTGAGAAAAAAAATCTTCACAATCTCTACATTCAACAAAAGACTAATATTCAGAATCTACAAATAACTCAAACAAATCAGCAAGAAAAAAACAAACAATCCCATCAAAAAGTGGGCTAAGGATGTGAATAGACCAAGCGTGTAGAAAAATGCTCAACATCACTCATTATCAAGGATATGCAAATCAAAACCACAATGCAGTACTACCTCACTCCTGCAAGAATGGCCATAATCAAAAGAACAACAACAAAAAAATAGATACTGGCATTGATACAGTGAAAAAGAAACACAACACTGATGGTGGGAATGTAAACATAGTACCCCTATGGAAAACAGTGTGAAGATTCCTTAAAGAACTGAAAGTAGATCTACCCTTTGATCCAGCGATCCAAATATTGGCTATTACCCAGAGGAAAAAAGTCATTATATGAAAATGAATCTTGCACACACTTGTTTACAGCAGCACAATTTGCAGTTGCAAAAATATGGTATCAGCCCAAATGCCCATCAAACAATGAGTGGACAAAGAAAATATTGTACATATATAACATTTATATTATTGAATTTATATGTATTGAATAAAGTCAATCATCTTCTGCCATAAATAAACACTTATAGGCCAGGCGCAGTGGCTCACACCTGTAATTCCAGCACTTTGGGAGGCCGAGGCAAGTGGATCACCTGAGGTCAGGAGTTCAAGACCAGCACGGCCAACATGGTGAAAACCCATCTCAACTAAAAATACAAAAAAATGACCTGGGCATGGTGGTGGGTACCTGTAATGCCAGCTACTTTGGGAGGCTGAGGCAGGAGAATTGCTTGAACCCAGATGGCAGAGATTGCAGTGGGCCAAGATCGTGCCGTTGTACTCCAGCCTGGGCGAAAAGAGTGAAACTCTATCTAAAAAATAATAACAAATAAATAAACATCTATATTTATGGAAGAAAGTCAATTTCTTTATCCAATTAACAAGTGGATGAAGAAATGTTACGTATACATACACACACACACACACACACATATATATAAAAAATGGAATTACTCAGCCATAAAAAGGAATGAAATAATGGCATTTGCAGCAATCTGGATGGAATTGGAGATTATTATTCTAAGTGAAGTAACTTGGGAATAGAAAACCAAACATCATGTGTTCTCACTCACATGTGAGAGCTAAGCTATGAGACACAAAGGCATAAGATTGAGACATTGGACTTTGAGGACATGGAGGAAACGGTGGGGTGGGGGTGGCAAGGGATAAAAGACTACACACTGGGTACAGTGTACACTGCTTGGGTCGTGGGTGCACCAAAATTTCAGAAATCACCTCTAAAGAATTTATTCATGTAACCAAACACCACCTGTTCCTCCCAAAACCTGTTGAAATAAAAAAAATTAAAAATTAAAAAAAAATAATAGAAGGAATGGGCATTACTCAATATCATAGATGGAAAAATTCTAAATATAGTCATACTATTCATACATGATTCCCACCTGACCTTTTAAAGAGCTAAATATTTTAGACATTGAGCCAAATCTTCAATGAGACACAAATGCATTATTTAGGCGAGCAGGTGCTGGCTTCTGCAGTCATTTCAAAACCTCTTAGTAGAATCAAAGGAAACATGCTTAGCTCACAAACAGCAGTTTTAATCTCTGCTACCAGGGTTCAATCATGGAAACAAAATTTTGCTTAATTCTTGTCTTTTTCAAGGCCCAGCTCCCATGAATTTCTTTCTCAGTTCTCTAGACAATAAATTTAAGTAAAAATAGAAAGTATGATTCTATTTAACTATCTCTAAGACACTGGGAATCAAGGGAGCACAAGTCTTTAACTCATGTAGTAGAACAGCACTACTGGTGGTATGGTTTGGCTGTGTCCTCACTCAAATCTCATCTTGAATTGTAGCTCCCACAATTCCCACATGTCATGCGAGGGACCTGGTGGGAAGTAATTGAATCATGCGGGCAAGTCTTTCCTGTGCTGTTCTCATGATAGTGAATAAGTCTCACAAGATCTGATGGTTTCATAAAGGGGAGTTTCCCTTCGCAAATTCTCTCTTTGCCAGTGGCCATGTAAGACGTCCCTTTGCTCTTCTTTCATTTTCCACCAACACTATGAGGCCTTCCCAGTCATGTGGAACTGTGAGTCCATTAAACCTCTTTCCTTTATAAATTACCCAGTGTCAGGTGTGTCTTTATCAGCAGCGTGAAAATGGACTAGTATGATTGGTAAAGAGATTCATGACATGTTGGCAAAGAACATGGCCTGGCTTCAGAATGTGAAGGTCGGGAAGTCAGAGCCAGCTTTGACACAGAGGGCTTAGCTGATCAGCAGAGGTCAGCTTCAGCAAGTGATGGCTACACTTTGGTGGGACCATTGTGCCCAGAGGTACCACTTATAACTGAGAGGACTGACTGGTGAGTCCTCATGAAATATTTCTTATGGTCTCCATGAAAATGTTGGAGACGTAAATGTGCAAATAATCCCTAGCGATCCAGAGATTTCACAATTAGGGAAATATCAATCGATTAGGGTTTTCTGGATGAAAACTTCAGACAGCAATTCATGTGATCCAACAGGAAAGAAAATCATTAGAGTGATGGAGGGTAGCTCACAGATTCAAGGAGAAAGCAGAATAAGGCAGGAATCAGCATAGCTCTGGATGCCAATAGATATCCCCTTAGATCTGCTTCCTGTGTGAATTTTTGCTCTGTTTTCACTCTGTTCATGGCTTACATTCCAGAAAGATCAACTGTTTAGTCTAGCTTCAGTCGTGTGCTCATTCTTTGGCTGCAGAAGAGCTAAGTGCCTTGATTGGCAGACTGTACTTAATTGGACACGAAATAGACTGTATTCTATGGAACAAAGATACTCCTCCCAAAGGGAAATCAGGATCTTGTTCCAAAATTAGGCACATTTTAGGAGGAAAAGGTGTACAGAACCACTGAAGTTTAGTTAATTGTTAGTATACTTAAATAAGTTGGTGTGGAACACCAATGAAGATAATTTCAATAAAAGATACTCAGTTGTGCAAGACCAAAATGACCTACATTAAACAAAGTAAGGGAACCGAGACCAGTGGCATGAAAAGAAAAGGAAGGCAGCTCAAAGTAGATTGGAAATGGAGAGAAAAAGAATAGAACTAGAGACCAGTCTTTCAAGTTCCTAAATACAATGTGGCATCCATCCTTGAGGGTAGACTGTCTTCATGGGTGTTTTACTCATATTTGATTTCAAAGCTTAGTCCCTCCTAAATATACAGCAGATAGATGTTCTATAAAGTTTTGCTGAATTTTTGGTGAATAAATAAATAAATAGACTAGCAAATGAATGGATGGGTGGATAGATAAAAGGGAGGACAGCTAACAAAATAATGCTAATTAGGCCAATAGAAATAGACAAAATACACCATGGTAGTGTGCTTCTGTTAGAGCAGAGGTCCATTAAGTAAAGTCGGGTCATTAGGTTAACTACAAGGCAAGTCATGACTCATGCTTAAATTTCGAAGGTGTCTTATAAAAATCAGAGGGATCTAATTGTTTTCAATTCTACATACTCAAAGAACACAGTTGCACAGTTGTCGGCCTCAAACAACTTGTGTGAGTGAGGAGTCGACTTCAATGTCTCAGCTTTTGGAAATTACCCAAAATATACCAAAATCCTTTCATCTTGTAAAGTTAGGTACAATCGATATCTAGCCATTTTGTTTGCTGTTCTCCTCTGAAGTTTTCTAGAATGGTAGCTAGACTAACCTCATAAAAGCATGTAAAGTAAACCTGAACTTTGACATGCAACGGGAAATAATAAGTTAATTCAAGTCCTTCACAGAAATCCTGGTGAAATTGCCACAACTCAGCCAGGATCATTGCTATGTTTTAAGGGTTTTATTTCTTAGAACATTTCCTAGTTCAAAAAAGGAAAAAAGAGAGAGCTCAATAATATAGTCCTTTGTAATTAAAATCTTTGAGATGAGATTATCTGATTTCCTCTTTTATAGCAAAGTTTTGCTTGTGACAAGCTTTCTGAAAACCTATGAGCATTTCTGGCCTGACTTCAGCTTGCTGTTTTTAATGTGACTTTTTCCGACAGACCCAATTAGAAGTTTGATATGTTTTCTGTTGTACCGTTCAGTAATATACTAAATACCTTCTCATTGTTGTGCAACCAGTCTCTAGAACTAGTCATCTCACAAAATTGAACCTCTATTACTCATTAAACAATAACTCTCCACTTTTTTCTCCTCCAAGTCCCTAGCAAACATCATTTTACTTCCTGTTTTAATTAGTGTGACTATGGTATATTTCACTTAACCTATAACCTATAACCTGCTAACTATATTGTAGCATGTGCCACAATTTTAAATCTCCTTTTTTAAAGACTGAATATATTCCATATATTCAAAATAGCTTGTTAAGTGGGGCAAACCCAATGATTGTCTCACCCTCAGTAGGTTACTGGGTGCTTAAAAAGTGCCTTTAAAAGCAGGAAGCCACATCCTCCAAGGGCGAGACAAGTGGCCTTAGAAAGCTGCAGCTTTAAAAGTCAGGAAGTTTGTACAGAGAATAGAAGCACTGGAGGTGAGCAACCAGATGGAGTCACAGGAGAGCCAAGCAGATGGTGGCCTGCCACAGGAACGCCTGCTCACCCAGGTATAGCTCTCCTCTTTCTTCCTTTTCTTTCTTCTGTCATTCCTTCCACCAATATTTACAGAACAACTTTGTGTTGACACTATTTTAGGCCCTCAGGATATATTGGTGAACAAATGAGATTTTTAAAAATTCTGCTCTCAAAGTGCTGGGATTACAGGCTTGAAATACCATGGGCCAAGGTGGATGGATCACGAGGTCAGAAGTTCGAGATCAACCTGGCCAACGTGGTGAAATCCCGCCTCTGCTAAAAATACAAAAATTAGCCCGGTGTGGTGGTGGGCATCTGTAATTCCAGCTACTCAGGAGGCTAAAGCAGGAGAAATGCTTGAACCTGGGAGGTGGCGGTTGTAGTGAGGCGAGATTGCACCACTGCATTCCAGTCTGGGTGACAGAGCAAGACTCTGTCTCAAAAAAAAAAAGAAAAGAAAAGAGAAGAAATTCTCTGCTCTCATAGAGTTTACATTTTGGTGTAACATTTCTCATTTCTTCTTTCTTCTCTCTACTCTTTTCTGGAATCAGCTTTTAGAGGTAGAACCAAAGTTTTTGCTGTGGCCAACGATTCAAAACCCCAGTCCCAGAGCAATTAAAAAACAAAAGGCTTCTGTCAACCCAGTCAGTGCTGGGCCTCAGGGGTTCTACTAAATGTCCCCAGATTATTTTGTTAAGCATTCATCACCACTCATAAAACATAAGTCTCTAACTCTCAGGGATGAATTAAGAGGCCACAGAAAGGAATGGAAAAATGGTTAAGACCATGGGGTTTGAAATTAAATTCAAAATGAGCTCTACTACACTCTGCTTGTCGACCAATAAATATAACTGATGGATGCCCAGTAGGGTGGTTCTAGGCAGGCTGTTGGCTCTGGGTGTAGAAACTAACAACAAATTATTTCCCAATTTAAATTGTGGTCTCAGTTTGGTTTAAGCTGTCCACGGAAAATAAAGTGAACCATTCCAAGAGTAGGCTATTTTTCATATCTTCTTAGGCTTTGTACCATATCTGAATTGCACATTAATTGCATTAAGCCTTCCTACATACAAGTCAACTAAAATCAGCTAAGTTCTTGACAATGTTAAGTTGTCAGGTTGGCAGTGTAATAGTTCACTAGCGTAAACGATGAATTGGAAATTTTAGTGAGTGAGTTCCTATCGTGAATAGGATTAACAATTCCATGAGCATTTGAGAGTGTAATTACTTATGATCTGCAATATTTATGTTCTCTTTGGGCATCATTATGTTTTTCTATATGAGTAATCTTATAACCCATATATCTATAAAGGCCCAAAGATATTCACATATGCTTATATTTAATTTCATTTAAAATATCTATATTACACTCAAAAATTCAAAGAAGGATAAATGAGAATAATGTGAAACTGGTTACTGGAACAGAAAATAAATATAATTCTTCAAAAATGAGATTGGCTTCAAATGTTACATGATAATTTCACATACACTGTAAATATATATATAATTTTACATAAAGTATGAAAATATTAACTCTTCTATAAGTAATTATTACTGCTATTGATTTGCTAATTATTTTTAAATACTTAATGTATTGATTTAAGTTATAAGCAATGTGGTGTGTTAATAAAAGAAAAAAATCTCTCCCTCTCAAACAAGAAAAAAAAAAACATGGTCTATACATAACCAGAAAAGTTACATACAGATTAAACTATACAACGGTCCTAGGGCAGTAAAGAATATCTAAATCTCGTATTTCTCATTATTTGCTGTTTCCAGTTTGAAGATATTACAAATAGTGTTGCTAGGAATATTCTTGTACATATCTGCTGGTGATTATATACAAGAGTTTACTTTTATTGTCTTCTCTGACTAGGGCCCATAGTACAAAGTTGAATAGAAAAAACAACTGTATCTCTGACATACTCTTAATTTTTAAAGAGATACTTCTAATGTTTTCCCACGCAGAATTATGTTTACTGTAATTTTTTGGTATAAACCTTTACCATGTTATATATTTCTACTTTGTTAATTTTTTTTTTTTACCATGAAGGGGTACTGAAATACATCAAATGTTTATGTACACCTATTGTCATAGAGTTTTATGTGCTTTAATTTGCTCATATGAATAGCACTTTTAGGTTTGCTAACATTAAAATACTTTTGAATTCCTAAGAAACCCAACTTAATCAATTCATGTTATCTTATAAACACAGGTGAATTTGGTTTGCAAGTACTTTGTTTGGGGTATTCAGAGGAAGCTGGTAGAATAGGAGGTCCCAGGTGCTCTCCCTGGCATAGAAAGCTCAACTACAACTATCTACTGATGAGAACACCTTGGTGAAAATCTCAAAACTTGGGAATAAGCTTGAGACACCTGAATGGACCATGGAAGCGAATAAGAACAGCGTTAGACAGATGTTGCCTCTCCACATCCTCCAAGTCAATGCAGCAGCACACACAGAGGATCCCTGGATCAACAGCAGGAAAAGAGAACAGAAAACTCACATCCAGGTCCCCTAGCATCCTGCGAAGCCGAAGCCCACTTTGTCTCATGGGGAACACAGGGGAGAAAGACATGACTAGACCGCCTTGGGTCAGATAGAAACAAAGCAAGAAGGCACTGCCTGTAGTGACCTGCACTCAGATCTTGGTGGTAGCTCCATATTACTGCCAGCAGAGGTGCTGATCCGAGGTACCAGCAGCACAGCCCACCAGTAGAGCCAGACTGGTTGCTCCCAGAGCATATTAATTAGGCTTGAGTCTTTGTTTGTTTATTTATTACAGATGGTATCTCCCTCTGTCACCCAAGCTGGAGTGCAGTGGCACAATCAGAGCTCATTGTAGCCTGGAATTCCCAGCCTCAAGAGATCCTCCTGCCTCAGCCTCCCAGGTAGCTGAGATCACAGGGACGTGCCATCATGCTTGGTTATTTATTTTTTGTAGAGATGGGGTCTCACCGTATTGCCCAGGCTGTTGTCAAACTCCTGGCCTCAAACAACTCTGCCACCTGGGCCTCTTAAAGTGCAGGGATTATAGATGTGAGCCACAGAGCCTGGCCTGGCTTGAGTTCCTAGATGGCTAGCCTCCATCTCCAGCCTCAAGGCCCCTTTTAGCAAAGCTCAGGCACTAGACTTGTACATCCAGGCTTTCAAACAATGGCTCAGTGCAGCCTCAAAGCCCACCCTAAAGCTCTGACCAGATGAAGAGGAAAAACTCAACCACGCATTTCTACCAAGCAAGAAAAAATGTTCAACATCACTAATGATTAGGGAAATGCAAATTAAAACCACAGTGAAATATCATCTCATACCCATCAAAATGGTGATTAAATGTCTTATTAAAAAGACGAAGATTACACACACTGTTGGTGAGAATGTAAACGTAGCCATTATAGAAAACAACATGGAAGTTCTTCAAAAAACTAACAATAGGATTACCATATAATCCAGAAACTACATTGAAGAGATATCTGCATGCCCACATTCATTGCAGCACTATTCACAATAGCCAAGTTGTGGAATCAACTGAAGTGTCCATCAGCAGACGAATGGATAAAGAAAATGTGGTATATATACTGTATTAGTCCATTTTCACGCTGCTGATAAAGACATACCTGAGACTGGGTAATTTATAAAGGAAAGAGTTTTAATTGACTCACAGTTCCATATGGCTGGGGAGTTCCATAGTCATGGCGGAAGGCAAAGGAGAAGCAAAGTTACGCCTTACATGGCAGCAGGCAAAGAGAGAGTGAAAGCTAAGCAGAATGGGAAACCCCTTATAAAACTATCAAATCTTGTGAGACTGATTCACTACCAAGAGAACAGTATAGGGGAAGACCCACCCCCTGATTCAATTACCTCCCACTGGGTCCCTCCCATGACACATGGGAATTGTGGGAGCTACAGTTCGAGATGAGATTTGGGTGGGAACACAGCCAAACCATATTATATATGCAATGGGCTACTATTCGACCATAAAAAGGAAGAAAATTCTTTCATCTGCAACAGCATGGATGGACCTGGAGAACATTATGCTAGGTAAAATAAGTGAGTCTGAGAAAGACAAAAACCACATGTTCTCACTTATATGTGGAATCTAAAACAACTGAATTCACAGAAGCAGATAGTAGAAGGGTAAGGGTGGTAGAATGGGGCAATGTCAGTCAAAGGATAGAAAGTCACAGTTAAACAAGAGGAATAAATAAGTATTTAAGATGATGGGTATATTCATTCATTTGATACAATCATTGCACAACATACATATGTCATGGCATCACTGTGTATCCCATAATTCTATACAATTACAATTTGTAAAAAACAAAATTAAAAATAATTTTTAAAATATTTTGTTTGGGATTTTGCGTCTATGTTTATGAGTAAGATTGGCCTGTAGCACTCCTTTCTCATGCGTTTTTTTTTATCTAGTTTTAGCATCAAACGTTATGCTGACTTCATAGAATGAGTTAGATAGGAATCCTTCTTCAATTCCCTGGAAATGGACCCGAGATTGAACTAATCTGTCCCTTAAGTGTTTGCTCAGCTATAAATATACAAGGGGCCAGGCACAGTGGCTCATGCCTGTAATCTCAGCACTTTGGGAGGCCAAGGTGGGTGGATCACCTGCAGTCAGGAGTTTGAGACCAGCCTGGCCAACATGGTGAAATCCCGTCCCTACTAAAAATGCCAAAAAAATTAGCTGGGCGTGGTGGCAAGCACCTCTAATCCTGGCTACTCGGGAGGCTGAGGCAGGAGAATTGCTTGAAGCCCGGAGGCGGAGGTTGCAGTGAGCCAAGATGGTGCCATTGCACTCCAGCCTGGGCAACAAGGGAGAAACTGCATCTCAAAAAAATAGATAGATAGATAAATAAATAAATAAATAAACAAACAAACAAACAAGACACTGCATCTGGGGCCTCCTTTGTGAAATGATATTTGTCTTAGTCAGCTCAGGCTGCCAGAACAAAACACCATAGACAGAGTGACTTAAACAATAGAAATTTATTTTCTTGCTATTCTGGAGTCTAGAAGTCCCAGGTCCTGAAACCAGCATGGTTGGTTTCTGGTTGGGGCTCCTCCCTGTCTTGTAGAAGGCAGTCTTTTCAATGTGTCTTCACGTGGCAGGAAGAGAGACAGTGCAAGGTTTCTGGTGTCATTTCTTATGGGGGCCCAGCCCATCCTGAGGACCCCACCCTCGTGACTTGATCTAACCCTGATTACTTCCCAGAAGCCCCATTTCCAAATACTGTCACAATGGGGATTAGGGCTTCAACATATGACATTTAAGAGGATACATTCAGTCCACAGCAATGTTAAACAACTTTTAAAGTTTCCTTAATAATTGTAAAATAATTTATTCTTTCTATTCCTACTTGGATATATTTTTCATTGTGCCTATAATTTTAAATTTTTTGGCATAAAAGATGATCCCCTTAGTTTATTATTATATTTTAATCTCTTCTCAATGTGCAATTAGTTCTTCATTCTCATGCTTAATATTTTGGTATATACCTTTGCACCTTCCTTCTACTTTTCTGGATTAATTTTGCCAAAGTTCTTTTTTCAACTTCATTAATATTTTTCAAATAGCCAAAAGAGGTTTGTAGATCTTTTCTATAATTTCTTTATTTTCTACTTTATTGATTTCTGCTATTGCCTTTAGTTTGTCTAATATAGTTTGTTCTAAAGAAAAGACATTATTATTATTATTATTATTATTATTATTATTATTATTATTATTGAGACAGAGTCTCGCTCTGTTGCCAGGTTGGAGTGCAGTGGCTCGATCTCGGCTCGCTGCAACCTTTGCCTCCCAGGTTCAAGCAATTCTCCTGCCTCAGCCTCCTGAGTAGCTGGGACTACAGGCATGTGCCACCACGCCCAGCTAATTTTTGTATTTTTAGTAGAGACAGGGTTTCACCATGTTGGCCAGGATGGTCTTGATCTCTTGACACCATGATCGTCCCGCCTTCGCCTTCCAAAGTGCTGGGATTACAGGCGTGAGCCACCACACCCAGCCATAAAAATTTTTAATCATTTTTATTTCATACTTTCACACTAATTTAAAGGAGGATAAAAAGATGACAAGTCTCTTATGGGTGTACACCTGTACCAGTTGTCAGTTTATTGCCTCTCAGCCACAAAACCACTGTTCATTGCCCTGCTGAGGATACTGGAGCTGGAGTTCTAAATATTCTTCCTTTGCCGTTAGAGGGTCTGGAAGGGATGCTGCAGGAAGAAGATTCTTCCTGTGAGATGCCTGCTTTTTGTTCTTGTTGTTCCTACAGTGCAAGGCTAGGCTGTAGTACACCCAGTGGAACTCACTGCCAGCTGGTTTCAATGGCATCCCTATGGGTACTTCCCAGCATCTCCTATGGGTGATTTCCCAGTAAGTCCTACAGGGACTCAAACCCACTTCCCAGAGAATTTTATCTCCTTCCAAATTCCTCATAAATGTCATGGGCACTGCAGCAGGGGGTTTTCTGCCCACCAGCACCCCGGTGGGAGCTTTCCAGTTTCCCAGTACCAGTCCTTGGCCTCCACCTGCTATAATGGAGCAGCTTAAGCCTGGGGCAACTCCGCTAACTTCAGCCTCCACTGGGTTTTAACTTCATCCTTTCCATTGAGATCTGAATCCCATCCTTAAAGAGGGGTCCTCTTCCAAGTTGTTGTCTCCCTTAGCATTAGGTACTTAGTAGAACTCTCTTTTATCCCCTTTTCAGGAGCTAATCCCCGGCAAAGAGTCGATAATTTTTTTTTTTTTTGCATGAAACCTCCCTGTTCAAATTACTTGGTTGTTTCTGTTTTCTGACTGAACCCTGACCGATACAAAACCCCCACAAAATATATATACATACAAGAATATTTATAGCATCACCATTTAATAGACAAAAATGGAAAGCTACTGAAATACTTAATAATAGAATGGTAAATTAATCACAGTATATTTATACAGTATATATTTGATTTCTGTTGCTGTATAACAAATTACCTCAAACTAAGTCAATTAAAATAGCACACAGTTATTTATTTCTAATTTTTTATTTTAATTTTAAGTTCTGGGGACATGTGCAGGATGCGCAGGCTTGTTACATAGGTAAACGTGTGCCGTGGTGGTTTGCTGCACCTATCAACCCATCACCTAGGTATTAAGCCCTGCATGCATTAGCTATTTTTCCTAATGGTTTCCCTCCTCCCACCGCACCCCCAGTAGTCCCCAATGTGTGTTGTTCCCCTCTCTGTGTCTGTGTGTTTTCATGGTTCAGCTCCCACTTATAAGTGAGAACATGTGGTGTTTAGTTTTCTGTTCCTGCGTTAATTTGCTAAGGGCAATGGCTTCAAGCTCCATCCATGTCCCTACAAAGGACATGATCTCATTTCTTTTTATGGCTGCATAGTATTCCATAGTGTAAATGTACCACATTTTCTTTATCCAGTCTCTCATTGATGGGCATTTGGGTTGATACCACGTCTTTGCTATTGTGAATAGTAAAACAGCACACATTATCCATAGTTTCCATGGATCTGGAGTCTTAGCACAACTTAATTAGGTCCTCTGCTCAGGGTCTCACAAGATTTTAATCAAGGTGCTGGCCAGGCTATGCTCTCATTTGAGGGCTGTATTAGGGAAGAATCTGCGTCTAAGTGCATTCCAGGCTGTTGGCAAAATTCCCTTCCTGTGGCTGTGTGACTGAAGACTCTGGCTTCTTACTGGCAGCCTGCAGTTCCCTGCCACATGGCCTTCTCCATGGGGAATTTATAGCAGACCTGGTGGCTTCTTCAAGGCCAGCAGAATGGAAATGACACTTCATCTTCTTTGACATATTCTATTGGTTAGAGACAAGTCACAGGTCTTTCCTTACTTGAGGGAAGGGGCCATGGCTCATTGCGGGCCTTAAGGGTGTGTCTGCCACAGAGTAGAATTCTTTATTGCAATGGGAATTAACATGGATGGAAAAAAACAATGCTGAGTCAAAGAAGCCAGACACAAAAGAGCATTTACTGTGGAATTCCAGTTATGTCCAGTTCAAAATCAGGCAAACTGATCTATATTGTTAGAAATTGGTGCAGCGGTTACCCTTGGGGGTTGTGTGTCATGTGCGACCATGTGAAGAGACCACCAGACAGGCTTTGTGTGAGCAATAAAGCTTTTTAATCTCCTGGGTGCAGGCAGCCTGAGTCCGAAAAGAGAGTCAGCGAAGGGAGATAAAGGTGGGGCCATTTTATAGGATTTGGGCAGGTAAAGGAAAATTTCAGTCAAAGTGGGGTTGTTCTCTGGTGGGCAGGGTGGGGGTCACAAGGTGCTCAGTGGGGGAGTTTTTGAGCCAGAATGAGCCAGGAAAAGGACTTTCACAAGGTAATGTCATCACTTAAGGCAAGCACCGGCCATTTTCACTTCTTTTGTGGTGGAATGTCATCGGTTAAGGCGGGGCAGGACATTTTCACTTCTTTTGTGATTTTTCAGTTACTTCAGGCCATCTGGGCATATACGTACAAGTCACAGGGGATGCGATGGCTTGGCTTGGGCTCAGAGGCCTGACAGTGTGTATTACTTGAAATGGGGCAAGTAGGGTGCTGATAATGGCCTCTTTCTTGCTCTAGATGCTGTTATTTGAGCATATTCACTTTGTGAAAGTTCATGGAGTGGTACTGTCAGGCTAATTTTTGTATTTTTAGTAGAGGTGGCATTTCATCTTGTTGGCCAGGCTGGTCTTGAACTCCTGACCTCAGGTGATATGCCTGCTTTGGCCTCCTAAGGTGCTGAGATTACAGGCGTGAGCCACTGCGCCTGGCCACCACTTTAATATCTCTAAATATCTGTCTTTTATTTATTTCCACTGTCACTGCCTTCATTCGAGTTTTCATCTTTTCTTATATTTTTATTTTTTATTTTTATTTTTTTCTTTATTTTTGAGACTAAGTCTCACTCTGTTGCCCAAGCTGGAGTGCAGTGGTGCGATCTCAGCTCACTGCAAGCTCCGCCTCCTGGGTTCATTCCATTCTCCTGCCTCAGCCTCCTGAGTGGCTGGGACTACAGGTGCCTGCCACCACCCCCTGCTAATTTTTTTTGTATTTTAGTAGAGATGGGATTTCACCATGTTAGCCAGGGTGATCTTGATCTCCTGACCTCGTGATCAGCCTACCTTGGCCTCCCAAAGTGCTGTGATTAAAGGCGTGAGCCACTGCATCTGGCCTTATATTTTTATTTTTGTAATAGTTTCTCAATAGGTCTAATATACAACACTGCACCTGACACATTTTCAAAACCAGTTACCTACACTTCTTTCAAGGTGATCTAGTTTAAATTATCAGAAGATCCTCTTACTACCTTCAAAGAGCCCTAGAAACCTATGGACTCTGTCAATTAAAATAGTAACTACCGTCCCAGGTAGAGGTGTGTGGGACTATATACTACAGCTGTGCAAAAGTTGTTTACCAATTGCCTCCACCTCTGAGACTATATTGAGTTCAGTGCCAAATGCTGTAAAATCTACAAGTTAAAGATAGCTTCAGGATACATAAGGATTTCTTCGAAAGCAAAAGAGGTTATTAATCAGCTAGGTGCTCACCTCTGGCAATAGAATGATACATAAGTCAAGTATCATTGGCCAAGCGGCTCTTTCCTTTGAAGCTGTATATTTCTCCACAGCAGTCAAGGAGTGACCACAGGCATCTCTGCACTCACCCTTTTAGTGTCTGATTTTTACAATGTGTATTTCCCCTGCAAGTTGTGTTTCAACTGACATTTTACGTTATCTTATCCTGGAGAAGTGAAGAAGTACTATTATCATCATATTTCTTTGTACTTTTGTTTGTGTTTCGTTCGTTGTGTCTGGAGTACCAGTGGCTCTTTTATAAAGTCACTGAAACTCCAGTGAGGGCTTGGTGAGTGGTAAGGCCCATAGTCAGGACTCTGTTCATGTCTCCTCTCATATCACGTCTTGTGATGCTTCCCATTTTGTCTCACCCTTCCATTTAGACATTTCCTTTCTCCATGAAAACTCCTGACATGCTCTTTTGTTGGGGCTGCTACCCAAAAGCTAAGTCCCAGCTCCAGCACCTACACCTGCAATTATAAGGCTATATTGATTATAGGATAAAGTGAATGGTGCTTTGTTTTTTGAAGAAACTGACAAACTCATTCTAAAATGAATATGGAATGACAAAGTCCTAGACTGACCAAAACAGGATTGAAAAAGAAGGCAATGGTAGAAGACCTCTGCTACATTATTTTAAGACTTATGATAAAGCTCCATTAGCCAAAGCAGTGTGGCACTAGGATTAGTATAAATAACTAAGCCAAGAGAAGAGAACACACAGCCATAAAGAGACCCACACATATACTGTCCATTGATATTTTTTAAATCAAGAAGCCAAGTCAGTTAAATGAGCAAAAGAATTTTTTTTTTTTTTTTTAGACGGAGTCTCACTCTGTCACCCAGACTGGAGTGTGGGGTACAGAGTGCAATGGTACAACCTCGGCTCAATGCAACCTCCACTTCCCAGGTTCAAGCAATTATCCTGCCTCAGTCTCTGGAATAGCTGGGATTACAGGTGTGTGCCACCATGCCCAGCCAATTTTTGTATTTTTAGTGTAGATTGGGTTTCACCATGTTGGCCAGGCTGGTCTCGAACTCTTGACTTCAAGTGATCCTCCCTCCTCGGCCTCCCAAAGTGCTGGGATTACAGGTGTTAGCTACCATGCTCAGCCAAGGAAAATATTTTTAACAAATATTAAGGCAACAGGAAGTTCAATGGGAAAAAGCCTCAACTACTACTACTTAACTCCATTTATAAACACTAATTTGAGATCATATATTTAACTATAAATGTAGAACCATAAAACTTCTAGATGCAAACACACTCCACAACCTTGGGACAGGTGAAGATTTCTTGGGCAAAAAACACAACAAAAACTAACCACAGAATAGAAAATTAATAAATCGAAGTTGTCAAAATGGAAGTATCTCTTCATCAAAAGACAATATTAATGTTTTCTAACTCCTAACACTTATATCTTAAATTCATACTGTGGCCTTTCCATTGGGAGCTGCCTTAAATTTTATTAAGATAAAATCCTATGTTATAAATTTCTATATTTATATGTCTGAGTTCCCCCATCATAGTCTCTCCTGCTTCTTTCATTTACTCTGATTTTTCAACCAGATCTTCCTCTTTCAAGCTGCTCATTACTCTTGAAAGTATAACCCTAATTTGCTGTATGCTTATTCTTAGTAATGTCAGTTTTTAATAGAATTTGGGAATCATAAACTAACACCTAGACGTAAATTTGGCCCAAATACTTGGATTGTTTGGACAAAATATACTTTTAAAAAATGATATGACTTTATATAGGAGATTCCGTCTCCAACAGATCAAAGCTTCTACCAGTCTTATGATAGAACAGTGTGCAGATTCTCTTGCATGTGTTTTAACCACCTGACTCTTGAAATCCTTTGGGTTTGACCCTCATTGTTGGAGGTCTGACTGGTGGTTTCCCTCAGACACTAGTGGGCTAGTAAGAAGTAAACTGGAAAGAATAAATCTATCTCTGCATAGGCTGAGGTTAAAGGGCCTTCCAGCTGAGGGAGGACTCTGGAGGTTCATAAACTTTCCTCAAGTCATGAGAATCTGAGAGAGCTGGTCAGTCCTCTTGTATATGAGAAGGTAGTGATTCCATTCAAGTTGCTGAGGGCTTGGCTGAAGGCCCTTAGGGGGCAGTAGGACTGACTTACCTAGCTCAGGGCACAGTGAGAGAGCTGGCTAGGTGAGCTGTGATCTCCACAACACCCCATTTCAAAGCCAGCCCTTCACCACTTCCACCTCTCCTAGGCTACAGAGACCCAACAATTCAATTGTAGCTTGTAAACTACATCCCCCTCTAGTCAAGAAATATGGGAAATACTGTATGTAATTCTACATTCTTGAGTAGCCTCAAAGAGTAATCGAGACAGGCAAGGGGCTTACAGTAGCTGTGGGGAACAAATTATTGCCACAATTTCCCCAACTCCTTTAAATTTTATAATCTCCTCTCTTAATGAACTACTTTCTGAAGGAAGGCTATCATAATCATCTGAAAAGATAAACTGAGAAAGAGTTTCAACAGTAGCAGTATTCACAGAAGTGCAGTTCTAAATTCTGGTGGATATCTGGACCAGATAACGAAGTTAAGTAACTCTTACATTATTTTATTGGAATAGGAAGTTTGGAATTTGATGAGGCTTTAGTACACTATGCTGATGAAGGGAACACTGGGTTTTGCCTTCAGTAAAGTGTATTTTAAAAATAGTTTTAACATCTTATTTTCCACATATTTTCCACAACATTTCTTTATTTTAATTTTTGTCCTAGTAATAATTTAAGAAGTGAAATGAGTTTATTAAAATGAGATGGAGCAGGATGAATTCACATTGAGTAATCCAAATTCCAAAACATTTTCTGTGCTCTGAATCACGGTTACAATTTGTGATCGGATTCCTTTTTATCTGAGCTGAATTATGAATTTAACACATGGACTTACTGATTATTTTTCCTCAAAGCTTAATCTGTGATTTCCTTGCAAGCATTTTTGGCATTATAAGTGAAAAATAGGTAAACAAATATGGCAACCGTAAGCACGGAACAGAGACCTATTGTGTGAACTCCTGCAGCTATGTTTTAGGAAAAAATAAGCACCAAGGGTCCATGTGCACTGTGCTTTAGTGAATATTGACCCTTCCTGGAACCAGGAAGAGCTATTTCTGTCTCTGAGTTGATCTGTGGGTCAGATTGGTAAGCAACTGATCTTTGCAGTTTGGTCTTGAGCAGAAATGAACTGTTGACAAAGGTTGAGGCAGGCTCTTGAGGCCTTTCAACCCCCTTTAAAGCAGAGATGCTGGCCCCGTACTGGCGAATGAACCGAAGGAAAGAAAGGTCACTGATCCAAGAGAGACCAAAGGCAAACCCTGACTTGGGCAGCTCCTGGGCTGCAGAGGGCCCTCGGGAAAGAGTCCTGATGCAAACCAGCTACTGCTTTAATACCCTGAGTGTTTGATTCCTGGAAAAGTGAATCTTGCTTCTCAGCCGGTCTGGGACTGTAGATGTACCATGCAGTTTTTTAACACTCAATTCAATGTCCTGAAGCTGAATCATTTTTGTACCTTCCAGGCAGTGAGGCTGATGTCCTTGTGACTCCTTGATTCTGGGGGGAAGGTGAGCCTCTATTCTGTCTTGTAGTAACTCACCACCCATATCAGGCAACAATAATGTAGGCATGAAAATTGCATCAGCCTATGACTTGCATGTCTATGTATGTGTGGGCACTTCGATTGCTCTGGTGTGAACCTCATCAGATTCTGTAACAGACTTGGGATCTCAGTTCTATTCTAATGCTACATTTTTTTAGTCACATACAGAGGCTTCATTTGCAAACCTGAGAATGAGTTCCTGGGTTCCCATTAGACTGCATAGTGACATTAGAAGTTATGAAAAAGGGAGGAATCTAAACCTTCATCTTCATGCTCCAAAGCCATTCAGTCACACAAGTGGCCTCTCCCAGTTCTAGGAAAACCAGAGAATATTTGCATGTATTCTTTATTCATCACCCATCCTTTTAGAGTCATGTTTTCTTTCTGATAATACGGACTATTAGGAAGAGTCACTAATTAGCAATTTTTCTTATTACAAATACATGATGACTAATGACTTTAATATTCTAGTTCATTCAAACTAATGGTGGACGGAAGTTTTTGGCTACCTACGTGGACAGTGTCCATTGAGAAACAGCCTCTCCTGTTTAGCCCCTGCTGTTTGTCCCCCACTGAGAGTCATGGGACAAAGAAAAGTGGTATTTATACTTTGTCATTTGTTCCAATAAATCTTGTATCATCAATACTTACTTATTACTTCCCAAAAGGAAGTGTGAACCTTGGTAGCTTGAATTACCTTTCCACCTGCAACATCACCGAATTAGTATAATCCATACAATATCACTTCATTACAAATTATTCCCATTATCATTTAGTTTCCAAACATTTTCCAATTAGAAACAAGTTGGTAGTTATGTCCCACAATTTAGTAAATAGTATTCAATTTGGGAAGTAAAATATTTTTATTTTATTTGTAAAAGTCAGTATATAGTTTCATCATAATATTTTAAAATATTATAATTATAACCTCTACATATAACCCAACTTCTACTATCATCTTTTGTTTATTTACAACTTTTCAGGTATGTTCTCAGCCCAGCTTCTCCTATAAGCAGCTGCTCAACAAGAGCTAAGATCTTTTTTTAAACCAAGATTCACTTCTTTTTCTTTTTTCTTTTTGTTTGTTTTTATATTTGTTTATTTTTAAAATTTCAATAGTTTTGGGGAAATTTAATTTAATTTTGGAGGGTTTTGGTTACATGGATAAGTTCCTCAGTGGTGATTTCTGAGATTGTGATGCACCCCTCACCTGAGCTGTATACACTGTACCCAGTGTGTAGCCTTTTATCTCTCATGCCCTCCCACCCTTTCCTCTGAGTCCCCAAAGTCCATTATATCATTCTCATGCCTTTGAGTCCTCATGAGACCTAATATCTTAAAATTGGAATTTTCTCAGTTCTCTTCCATTGGTTTTATCTTCACTACCTACACACAATTTCAGATTTATCCTTCTGTGATAAGCTCTCTATTTTGGTATATGCCTGTTGCTCCAAATCCTTGTTTCATTAATATCTACCCAAATTTATAAGGGTATAGCTAACATTTCTTTATAAGAATCAAGGTAAGGGGAAATGTCTTTGAAGAAAAATTAAGAATAATGGCTTAGTAATTTCCTTAGAAGTCAACTACAAACTTACAGATAATGGCAACTTCTAGCTCAAAGATTCTGTTTTTAAAGCAGAAAGGTAAATGAAATGTAAATTGAGAAAAGTACCTTAACAAGTGTGATGCATGTGTCTAAGATCCCATGCAAAGAAAATTTAAAAGACAAAAGGAAATCTGGAGAGATCTAGATGCATTTTCTGTCTCTGGAACAGATGAAGTTAATATGTAGGTATGGCATGAGGCAGAATGAGATACCCCAGAGAATGAACCCATAACTCTGTAGAGAACAGAACAGCAAAGAGGTAAGAAGCAAAATTATGAAACGAGGGCGAGTTTCCAAGGAACAAGAAAAGAAAGAACACAATTGTGTGGGGGAAAAATGAGACAAGTTAAAGTCTGAAAAGAGATGCATCTTGCCAGAGATTTGCAATTACATAAGGCAAAAGAGAAGGACCAAGGAAATGTTTTCTCTCTAATAGTCAGGGAGAAAAAGCTGTTAACAGAGGGTTGTGAAAAGGCAGATGCTTTTCATGTATCCTTTCCCTCTTTCTCCTTTCCAAAAACTGCAGCTGTTATCAGTTAACCAGACAGGAGACTATTTGAATGTGGAACACCAAACAAGAATAGGGAAATCAGTAATTAGAGTATATTTTTCTAAACTCTAGGTCTACTCAAATGTGCAGGCCTAAGGGTCTTAGGAACTCATAGATAGGATTATGGAACTTTTAGTCTCTGTCTTTGAGATATCCTGTAGGATAGTTTCTGCTTCTGAATCCCAAAACCAGAGTGTGCATGTGTACGTGTGTGTATGTTGTCTGTGTTAGTATGAATATTAATATAGAATACAATAGTATTCATAGTCATATATATTATATTTTATCTTCTACATAAAAACGTGTAGAAGAAAAGGTGTAACTTTGATTACTAGAATGGATAGATTCACCTTAATCCTTTCAGAGGTGTTAGAAAACTAAGTATTCACAATTTACCTTCTCAGATATTGAAAATATAATCACAGTTAAGATGTCTAGAAACATTTTGAGTTATCTTAAGTGATTATTAAAGAAAATTTGGTGTCCTTCACCAAAGAATGTAGTTTCCAACTTACAAATTCAACACCTGAAACAGTTAATATAGTATGCAAAATGCATTCATTCATGAATAAAATAAGCGTGCATCCAGATCTTACATGAAGTACAATCTAGGGAAGGTAACATTACATTTCTGATATTTCTTTATTTTGTCCCCTCTCTTCTCCATTATCTTTTTCTGAAACTTCTATTTATCAAATCCAAGACCTCTATTGATTTTCTACAACTCATCCTTAATCTCTAATTTATCTCTAATACTTTAAGAATTTGTTTCATTTTGACACACTTTTAAACTAAATTTTATTGTAATTTAGGCAATTTTTGAAGTCCATGAGCTTTTCTTCTCTATTCCTGAATGTCATGGTTAATATTGAACGTCCACTCGACTGGATTGAAGGATGTAAAGCATTGTTCCTGCATATGTCTGTGAGGGTGTTGCCAAAGGAGATTAACATTTGAGTCAGTGGACTGGGAGAGGCAGACCCACCCTCAATCTGGATGGGCACCATCTACTCAGCTGCCAGCATGGCTAGCATAAAAGCAGACAGAGCAACGTGGAAGGACTAGACTGGCTGAGTCTTCTGGACTTCATCTTTCTCCCATGCTGGATGCTTCCCGCCCTTGAACATCAGACTTCAAGTTCTTCAGCATTTGGATTTTTGGGACTTACACCAGTGGCTTGTGAGGGCCTCTTGGGCCTTTGGTCACAGACTAAATGTTGCACTGTCGGCTTCCCTACTTACGAGGTTTTGGGACTTGGACTGGCTTCCTTGCTCCTCAGCTTGCAGATGGCCTACGTGTGATTTCACCTGCTAATCATGTGAGTCAATACTCCTTAATAAACTCCCTTTCATATATATCTATCCTGTTAGTCCTCTCCTTCTAGAGAACCTTGATTAATACACTACATTAGGTTCTTTTATTTATTTATTTATTTATTTATTTATTTATTTGTTTGTTTGTTTGTTTTTGAGCTGGAGTCTGGCTCTGTTGCCCAGGCTGGAGTGCAGTGGTGCGATCTCGGCTCACTGCAAGCTCCGCCTCCCGGGTTCACACCATTCTCCTGCCTCAGCCTCCCAAGTAGCTGGGACTACAGGCGCCCATCACCGTGCCCGGCTAATTTTTTGTGTTTTCAGTAGAGACGGGGTTTCATCGTGTTAGCCAGGATGGTCTCGATCTCCTGACCTTGTGATCCGCTGGCCTCGGCCTCCCAAAGTGCTGGGATTACAGGCCTGAGCCACCACACCCAGCCTGCATTAGGTTCTTGCTTTATATGTGCAATATTATTCATTTTCGGTTAGACTTTATCTTTTATTATCTAGCATCTATTTTCACTACATATTTAACTTTTTAAAAACTTCGGACTTTCTTCAAATGCCAGGAGATCCTTGGTTGTTCACTTGTAGACACCGTTTATGATAGCCCCTTCCACCATTAATTTAAAATCTGTTGGATAAAATGGAAAGGGAAAGGAAGGGAAGGGGAAGGGGAAGGGGAAGGGAAAGGTGAAGGAGAGGAGAGGGGAAGGCAGGGGAGGAGAGGGGAGGTTTGGGGAGGGGAGGGAAGGGGAGGGGGAGCTAGAAAGTCTGACTACGACATGTGGGATTTCTCCATGTGGATGAAGTTATTTGAAGGCAGGTTTCTTTTTAGGCTGAGCAGGTGTAGGAAGCCAGATGTAACCAAGGTGACCCCACATGGAGAAAGGCTTAACTCTGGGTTCGACTCTCACAATTGTCATCCCACATTCTCCCAAGGCAACTACTCCCCCAGCTCCGACCCCATTTCTTTAGAGAATAACTCTGTAATTATTTTTCTGCTGGGCATCCAGGAATTTCAGCATTCTGTAGCAGAAACAGGAGATCAATAATCTTGTAACTCTTCAATTTATGCCCCTGTATTCAGGCCCTTCCACAAGCTTGCCCTCAGTTATAGTGTTTCCAAATTCCTGACAAATAATAATTTTTGGTATTCAGGAAAGATCAATCAGAATTGTCAGGAATTCTCAGGAATTTCCAAACTTGTAAGTAGTTTTGCATTTTTCATAACACATTATTTATATGTTTTAAAATAATAAAAAAAAATCAAACTGCAACCATGAAAATTTTTCTGTGATGGGATCACACTGAATATTTCAGAGATTTTCTGTAACAAAAACAGCATGATAATAAATACATGGCTTGTTATTATATACCCATATATTGTGATGAAATATCTTTCAATAACATGTGAAAATAATTTCTTCCTGATAAAGACATTTGATAATACAAAATGTCACAAAAAGGCAACTCCACCAATCAGCGTTTCCTGCTCTTGCTTTTGACTTGACATCAATAGTGCCATGGGCTGAATTGGGTCCCCCTAAATTTTATATATTAAAGTCCTAACCCTACAGAATGTGACCACAGAATGTGGATGTATTTGGAGGTAGGGTCTTTAAAGAAGTAATTAAATTAAAATGAGGTCTTTAGGGTGAGCACACTAATTCAGTATGACTAATGTCCTTATAAGAAGAGGACATTTGGCAACAGATGTACATGGAGGGGGGACCAAGTGAAGACACAGGCGCAGAAGAGAGGCCTCAGAAGAAACCAATCCTGCTGACACCTTGATCTCAGACTTCTAGCCACCTTGTGAGAAAACAAATTTCTGTTGTTTAAGCTCCCCATTCAATGATTCTTTGTCATGGCAACCTTAGGCAATCAACACAAGAAGATGCCTCCAAGTGAGTAGCACTTTTACCTTGATTGTTAAACTTTAATTCTTGCATTCCTGATTTTGCAACTGATTTCTCTTTGGATTCAGAACTTGTGAAAGTATATACATTCTCCCAGAAATATCAGGAAGAAATATCCACTTGTATTTGTCAAATCTGAGCTTTCCCATAGGACAATTAATCTGCTACAAACTGTCCACATTAGTTCAACATTGAAGTTGCCCTATCAATTTCCTGGATCTTCTCTTCAATCCACTGCCCATCTTTCCCCAGAAATGTATTGCAATCTCTTGACCATTTATGGCTCCTTTCTTTTATTTTGATTGCATGGGATAATATTTCTTTGGCAAGGAAACAGAAACATGTTCATGAGCTTAATATACCACATTAAATCTGAGAAACTCCAGGAATATTACGTCTCTCCTTTTATTTTTTGGTAGATTTTGTGTGTATCCACTGAAAGGAAAGGAGAAGATAGAATATTATTTTCAGATCCGTAGAGAATGATTTCTAACATAATCTTAGTCTCACTTCAAACTCATGTATGTAGCAATAAGGCTGAAATTTTATAACTGAAATTAATTTGTATCCCAAATAGCACTTATATTAAAATTACTGAAAAAATAATTTCAGTCAATTTTATAATTATCTTAGTCAATTCAGGATTACCCTAGCAAATCTAGGTTTTGACACTTCCTCTCTTCCTGGAATTAAACTCAGTGTCCCAACAAGCATTTTATTTCAATGGTTTGCTGAGGCAGCCTTCCCTAAAGCAATGGGCACTAGACTCAAGTTCTATTCTTTCTCACTTCCACCAGTCTAAATCCAGATCTGTATTATCTCACCCTTGATAAATTTAGTGGTCTACATACCATTTTCCCAAGCTGTAGGATGGTCTCCACCTGAGTTCAACCACTACATGATTCTGGAGTAGGGATCTTAAACAGCAGCTGCTGAGCACTGTGAAATTTCATGCATGGGCATGTAAGATTTGGTGGATGCTCTGAAAGTACTATATTGTGTGTGTGTGTGTGTGCATGTATACACATATGTATTTCTGGAAAAAGGTCCCTAGTTTTCATTAAATTTTCAAAATAATAAAAAATCATCTTGTACTACTTAATTTGACCCTTTCTTCTAAGTTACCTCAGTCATCACTGGACTCTAAGTATAACAAACATATTTTCCTAGTTATTTACTCTCCCACTCATCCACCAAACTCTTTTGTATTTTTCTTTTACTTTCCTCACATCTCCTCACTTATCCTTACTCTCAACTCTTTCCCTGAGAAAATAGGTGTAATCAGAAGAGGCATTCCATAAACTTCCACCACTTCATCCTTCCATTCATCCACCTTGGAGCCAACCACTCTGCCTGTTACTGTGATTGAAGAGAGCTTGTGCCAAGCAAAGGTCAATCCCTCTATTTTTGAATCACCCACTTCCCTCTCTTCTCAAGGACATCACTCAAGTAAAATTCCACTTTACCTTCTGCATCACCAATTTTCCCTTTCTTGCATCTTTCCCCTTAGCATGCAAACATGCTTTTGATATTTCTCCCACAGAAAGCCAAATTACTTGATGCCTTCTGATATGGTTTGGCTATGTCCCCACCCAAATCTTATCTTGAATTGTAGCTCCCACAATGCCCACGTGTTGTGGGAGGGGCCTGGTGGGAGGTAATTGAATCACGGGGTGGGTCTTTCCCATGCTGTTCTTGTAATAGTGAATAAATCTCATGAGATCTGATGGTTTTACAAGGGGGAGTTTCCCTGTGCAAGCTCTGTTTTTGCCTGCTGCCATCCTTGTAAGACATGACTTACTCCTTCTTGCCTTCTGCCATGATTGTGAGGCCTCCCCAGCCATATGGAACTGTGAGTCCATAATTTATCTCCTTTGCATTTATCATTTTCTAAAACAATATATATTTTAGTTAACTATATTTTACTTGACTATTTTATTATCTGTTTCAAATCAAAGAATGCAAGCTCCATGAGGGCAGAAATTTTAGTCTGTATTATTCACTGCTTTATTATCAGAACTTAAAATGGTGCTGGGTAGATAGTAAGTTCCTAATAAATATTTGCAGAAGAATTAAATAAATGAATCTTAATCTACACTGTAGCAGGATTTGATTCTGTTAATTATACCCTCTTCCTTGAAAGATCTTCTTCACTTATTTTCCAGATGACATGGTCTCCAATTTTTCTCCTATTTCAATAGCTTCTTCTTCCAGACCATTTTTATCCCATTTGTTCCTCAAAACTCCAAACTCTTAATGTTGGCACGCCCCAGGATTATGGGTTGAACTGTGTCCCCAAAAATTCATATGTGAAAGTCCTTAATCCTAGTCCTTCAGAATCTAACCTTATTTTCAGATAGGGTTTCTACAGAGGAAATCAACTTAAAATGAGATTATTAGCATTGGCCCTAATCCAAAATGACGGATGTCCTTATATAAAGTGAATATTTGGAGACATACACACATCAGGGAGAATGCTAGCTGAAGGTCACGATAGAGATAGAAGTGATACTTCTACCAGCCAAAGGTTGCTTGCAAGCTACCTGAAACCAGGGGAGAGGAATGGATCAGATTCTTCCTCACAGCTCTCAGAAGGAGCCTACCTTGTTGACACCTTGCTGTAGCACTTTTTGTCTCCAGAACTGTGAGACAATAGATTTCTTTGTTTGAGACACCTGGTCTGTGGTGCCTTCTTATGCCAGCACTCAGAAATAAAAACACTCAAGGATTATGTGTTGAGGTTTCTATTTTTGCTGTGTTTTGTTTTTTTAGCAACACTTGGTCTCTTGCTGATCTCATCCAGTCTTGTGTTTCTGAATCCCATCTATATGCGAGGTCTCCCACTTGCCCATCTGCAGCTCAGCATCTCCTCTTCATAACATCTCCAAAGTGCATCCAAACTAAGCTCACCTTTCCCTGAAACCTTGCTCCTCCCAGTCTTCCCTGTCTCACTTATTAGCAACCCCATCCTTCAAGTTGCCTCAGGTGATTTACCTTCGATATCATTCTTTACTTTCCTCCTTCCTGAACTCCTGACCTCAAGCAATCCTCCCGCCTCCGTCTCCTAAAGTGCTGGGATTACAGGCATGACCTACCATGCTTGGCCTCTCCTCCTTCTTGTCTTCAGTCTATTTGCAGAAAACCTGACTCTCTTTTCAAGATATATTCAGATACCCCTTCTCAATACCTCCAGTGCTTCTGCCTTGGTGGCACCATCATCTGCCACTTGATGTATAGCACTTGCCCCCTAGTTTGTCCTCCTGCTTCCACCCTTAGCACTCCTTTACTCTATTCCCATTAGAGTATCCAGAAAGATCCTGTTAAAATGCAGTTCAGAAAATATCACACCTCAGTCCAAAACTCTGCAGTATCTCATCTCACTTCACAAACAATTACAGTGGCCTGTGAGGCCCTACAAGGTCCAGTCCTTAGTAACCTCTTTGACCTCCTCTCCTACTCAGTCCCTGTCCAGCTCAACCTGCTCCAGCCACATAGGCTTCCTTCCTGTCCAGATATGCCAGGACTGTTCCCTCATTTGCACTTGCTGTTCCCTCAGCCCAGAACAATCTCTCAAATAGCTACATAGCACATCATAATCATTCAGTGAATATTTCTTCAATGAATTTCTTGAAGCAATAGGGAATACATTGACAAGATTCATATTAATAAAATAAAATTAAAACTCTTTAGTTTCACACTCAAATTATGGTTCCATTTCATCTTTACAAGCTTCTTATGTACACTTAACACTCAGAAATTATCTGTTTTCACTGCAGTGCTTCTCATAAAAATGTCACTTAATAAATATGTAATAATTTGAAGAATCAGATAAGAACAAGAGATACAAGAAGCTCAATTTACTTCAATTTGTGAAAACTGCTTTGCAATTATTGGTAGTTCTAAGATTAGTTCCTCCCGATGTAGCCATTTGTCCTAATTGCAGCAAATGAAACCAAGCAAAACTTTGCCTTCTGGGGATAATGCTGCTTCATTAATGGTTGGGCTCTGACTCTTACTCTCTTTATTATTTGTTTAAGCTTTTTGGATGAGAATTTAAGATCCAAGCCTGGAATTTTTTTTAATCGCTGTATAAATTTATTCTTTCCTTGTTTTATATTAATAGAGTCTTAGTTTTAAGTTGGGTACATGATTACCCAGAAAAACAAAACAAAGAAAACATACTACATTTCCCAGCCTCTCTTGCAAATGACTGGCCATAAGACTATGTTCCAGTAAAGGGGATATTAGTATAAGATATCAGTTCAAAGAGAACTGGCATATACTATTTGCTCCCTTTTTTCTGTGCCTCTTCCTACAGCCTGTTGCCTGGAATGCGTATATGATGGCTGGAACACTAGCTGTAATTTTGGATCATGAGGAATAGTGCCACACCGTTGGAGATGAGGGATGAGATGAAAGGGGTGTGTGTTATTGAGGGTTTCGCTGAGCAGAACCATCATAATAACCCGAACATCTTCTTCTTGACTTATGTGTGAAAGAAATTTCTCTTTTATTTAAGCCACCATTATTTTAGAACTTGCACACAATCAAATACCACAAAAGCTATCTAGTGCCAAGAAATTTAGAGCTAAAATGAGTTACTGCTGAATCATATAAAAGAATCAAACAAAAAAATTATCTGCAGTGATAATCAAAGGTCTTTATTTTCTCTATTTGATTTCTTAAAATTATTTTGGAAAAATAGTTATGTCTTTAGATGTACTTTCACAGAAGGAAGCTCATATGACCAAAGCAATATTCTGAGTCATTATGGCAAAAATATTTATTATTGAACAACTGTTTCATTTACTTCACATTTTACACATACTTAACACAAGCAGAAAGGGAAGGTTCAATGTCAGAAGCAGGGGTCATTCTCCTTAACTGAAAGACTATCAGGAGAGAGCCTTTGGTGATTAGCAATCCAAATTTGAGATTTTTAAAAATAAAGGTTGCCTATAAAATATGGAGACACATAATATTTTCTGAAAATCTTTTTGGAAGAATGTCTTTTTATCTTCATTGTTACTATCTTAGACATTTTGAGGTTTATTTAACACAGCATTCCATCTGCTTAACATTCAAATTTAGCCACACTGATTATCTGTTCTACTCTCCTGAATAGTTAAGTACACTCTATAAATAAACACATCAATTTTGCTCTATTACTACTCTTCCAAAAAAGTCTTACATAATTGGAATTAACCTAACATTTACTTATCATTAAATATATTTTTTTGTTAGAAAGGATATACAGCATATGAAATTGCAGGCTTTTTATGAGTTAAAGACAAAATGTAGAACTCTTAAATAATATTTACAATGTAAACATCACAGTTATTACATTAGCTAGAATACATCACAACATTCACAACACAATACATTTTATTTGGTTTGGATATTGAAGTTTTTTTCTTGAATTACTGATGTAGAACTCAAAATTTAATTATATTGCGTATCGTTTTCCTTCAAGAATTCTGAAAAAGAAAAAATTGTTGTTTTAGGCATAAAATATATTTTATTTCTAGCATCTTAGTTTCATTCACTGATTTATTTATCTGATAAACACTTATTTCTCTTTGTCCCTTGTTAGCAGCCCGTAGCAGGGGATCATGTCCTGGGACATATCAAGAGAGCAGCTTCTAGAGGACTGATTATCAGAGAGGAACTGGAATGTGAAAAGATGTCTAACTAACCATTATTAATGATTCACTTGTAATTTTCACAAATGGATGACCCACATGATTTCCTCTTCAAAGAATTTGTCCAAAGTCACCCATTTAAAAAAGAAAAGGATGGAGAATGGAATCTCGTAAGTGATCTTACCATTTACAAAGCACAATGTGATTAATCAATTTTCCTTTATATTTTAGTCCCTACTCTGTTTCTTAATTTGATGGAGAAGACTTCTTATAAACACTCTTTCAAAAAGCTGTATGTAATTAACTTTCTTCTTTGAGCAAAGGAACTTGTTTCTCTGAAATGTCTATAAAAGATAAGGAGTTTATGTGAGTCACATTCCTACCTCTGCCTTTCTCTTAGAGGTCGGAGGGTAATTAGTGGACAAAAGCAGTTAGGCAGGTGTCTTCCCAGACACCATGTCCACTCTTGATGACTCTTGAAAACCTTAGATAACTCCATCAGGAACTGAGGTAAGGCCATGAACCTTTAGTTTGAGCATGAGTGATTTTAATCTCCTTAACCTAGTTAGGGATTGGAATCTGGCTTGCCTTCAGGTTTTATGAATAAAGTTTTATTGGAGCACAGTCACTCCTTTTCATTTTACATCTAACTGTGGCTGCTTTTGTGCTACAATAGCAGAGTTAAGTCATTATAACAGAAACTAGATGGCCCACAAAGCCAAACATATTTTACTCCATAGCCCTTTAAAATCTGCTAACCTTTCATATGGTGACAGCATGAAATTTCTTTAAGCACTTGCCCAGTATTATAGATTTTTTATGAGCTAACGTAAATAATAATGTGACATAACTCAGGAAAGAAATATGTCTTGAACCCACATTTATATAAAATCAATTTTGATAGCAAGCTTATTACTTCACAAAGAAAAAAGTCTATCCATGTTTTTTCTGCTTAAAAAAAAAAGTTTACAGAGAATGCTATTGGAGTCACGTAGGTAAAACAAACTTACAGGTAAAACAAGCTGAATTTTACTTTTGCTGTATGAAGTTTGCCATGTTTCAAGGAATATTAGACCCAGAATGCCCTGATATTTTCATGATAATGGGTCATGTTCTAATTTGGTGGTATTTCCCTGTGCTTAATTAAGTGAGGTGCTAACAGTCAATTATGGGACTAAACCTTCAATTAATAAAAGCAGCATGGGTTGATCCTCAAAAGGAAAGCCCATTTTTTTCTTGTCAGTTTGAGTCAGTCTCCTCTGTTTTTTTATCTTGATACAAATGTAGAAATAACCCCAAGTAAACCAAGAACACTATTCAGATCTCAAAACGTTTGCTTATTGTGAGTGCTCTCTTTTATGAGATCAAAAAATTGCATGAATCATTCTAAGCTGTTTACTGGGTTGGGGTCCACTGTTGTAGGAGTGTCTGTCTTGGATGAGGTCTCGTGATGAGAAACTTTAACCCTAAGATGTTTCTTACTAAGTGACTCTTAGCTACTTATATAATCAGAGACTGCCATAAGAATACAGAAGGAATGCACAAATATACCCACCACTGGGAAGTTGTCATCAGCTTTGCTCCAAAGGGCTTTTTCATCATTTTTCTAACTCTTCTGGAAAGTCAGGAGATTCTCCCTCACTGCTGCAGAGCAGAAAAACATTGTGCATATTAAGGCTCTCAGATGAGAAAGGTTCTAAAGAAACCATTATAACATAACGACTATGCTGTTCTCTGTGCTCTGAAAGTGTATCGGGGGCTAAACAATTACCTTTGAAGTTTGTTACTACCTATGAATTATTTATCAATCTTAGAGTTTCTAAAATTATTCTTACAGAATTATCATCTGTAATGGGCAAAGAAGGTCATCTTGTCTGATCACACCCAAACAGAATTATCCTTAATACTCATCATTTAAACAAAAACAAATGGAATTAAAAGACAGAACACTACACTGTTTATGTATTGTGTCCGATATTTACACACCACAGAGAGATACTGATTTTACAGAATCTAAATATACAAATACCTAATGGTTTGATTAAATAAGAGTATTGAATATGCATATGAAGTGAGTTCCACATGTTACCAAATTGCAATTGACTATGCTTTACATATTTTAAAAATCATCACTTTTGATGAAACTCGCTCCTAGATTCAGACTAGATGTCTCTATAGTCATCATTTTTAACCCTGGCAGTACAGTAACGTCAACTGGGGAACTCTTTAAAGAAATGAGTGCCCAGGGCCACACCACGGAAGACACTGATTTCCTGGCAATTGGTTTGGGGGAAGGCCCAGACATTGGTATTTTTAAAGTTCTGCAGGGTAGTCTAATGTCAGCCAAGGCTGAGAATCACTGCTTCATGTAGTATAGATAGTGAGATAAGGAGGTCTTCATGTGCAGCTTCTATTTTGAAAGTCAGTCATGATTTCTCATTTTAGCAAGCTCTTTTTCTTTACCTCCTCTTTCCATTCAGAATTGAGTTCAAATATTTCTTTACAGCCATTTGTTTTCTAAGGCGGGTATAGTTGTCTGTGAAGACTGCATCTGAGTGACGTTTGACTGGTACAGGGTCTTCTGAGATGTTACTGCTAAGGAACACAAGGAAAAGGAAATCAAAGAGTTTTCACAGGAAATGATAAATACACACATGTTCCAAGTTTCTTGGAGCCACATAAAAAGGAATTCCCACTCCCAACTAATTTTCCATCATAAAAAGACTAAAAGAAAAATACAACTAAACCTGAGGATGAAGGAGAAGCAAGGAATCATCTGCCATATTTTGGCACGACCTGGGACTGTTTTATGACACATTCTGTACAACTGAGCAAATAATTCATCCAAAAATAAAAATTTGAGGATAGCTGAAGTTGTGCTCTGCCACTGGGAGAAAACTTTTTTTAAAAAAACATAATTACTTCTTTAGAAGCTATACTACCCTGAGCAGCGTCATCTAAATATTTGACTGTTAGCCATTTGGCATTCTCCGTTTAGTTTGAGCAGGAAGTAAAAGGAATATTCTATGGTTGACCTTAACATTTACCTCAATCTATCCTATGTCTTCTTGATTGTTTTACTGAGTCTTGTTCAATTTGATTGCAGATTGGTAAACGATTGCTACTTGACAAAAACGTGTGTCTGGAGTCAATGAGTATGATATTACGAAAACGTCTTAATCCATGGGCTTGATAGATGTTATTGAACAATACAAGTTATTTCATTTAACTAAATTAAACATTATCAATGAGTTTTCAATTTCAAACAAGGTAAATAACTTGTTAAGAGTGAAAATACAATATTCAGGTTGAATAATAACACATTTTATAAAAATAATAAGTTTCTTTACCTAACACGTTTTCCCATAAGAGACTCAAGGTACTTTTTGGCAGAAAGTTGACCCAAGAGTTTACTGAAGTCACTGGTGAAAACTCCATCAGCGTGCCTGGCATTTCTAAAACACGGAAGAAAAAAATAGCTATTATTTTGTAAATGGCTTTCTAGAATATTATTATGGTTCATTTAATAACAAAAAATTATGGGTTTATTATGAAAGCTTCTCATTAAAACTAAAGTTCAAAAGGAGATTTCTTAACTCCCTAACAAAAGAGATCTTCTAGCCACTTATATCAAGATATACCCTGTATTTCTAACCCAAGACACTGAAAAATTAAAGAAACAGGCATTTCTAGAAGCACATTTCAATATTCCTTCATGGCTGAATCTTTATAACTACTTTTGTTCTAAGAAATATTGGTGTAAAAATATGATCTATTTAAATTAGCTGCTCTTTGTACATGGTGCTTTGCGTCTGCCCCACTGAATAAAGACATACACAATGGGAAAATATTCTGATTTTGGAAAGTTCATAAACCCCAGTATAGCTTTTTTTCTTTCTTTTTCCAAAATATTTGGAAACAAAACCTCTTAAGATAGAGAAGGCATTAAAGCCTATCATTCTACCTTTTCTCTTTCAAATGAAGAACCTTTTATACTTTGTCTATACCAAGTCCTGTAGAGCTACTTAGTCTGTACTTGAAATGATGCTCAGACAAGCAGTTCTATGAATGAACAGCTCTGTCAGATACCTTTTCTTTATATAGAGACAAAACTCCTCGGCAACTCTTCATCACTGGAATGTTAAATGCTGTAGTTTTATCAGAATTGGTACAATCTGTGATGTTGGAATTATGTGCAACAGAATGGAAGTGAATGATATGTTCATCCTGGCTTGTTACAACCTTTCAGTATGAAAATCATGTACAGCTTTAAGAGCTGCAATAAATCAGGATGAGTGAAGCCATGACACATGGAAACCTCTAGTGTTTTGCTATCGGAATAGCTTCATGGTGAGATAAAATTAGCACGTTTGTAATTCTTAAATACATTTGCTAAAATAAAACTCACTGGATAGTTTTATAAAAAATAAACTCACCTGGATACATCATAATAGGGTGTGTCATTTTCAGCTAATGCATTTTGCAAGATGTCCATGTCTTCTTTTAATGAAACTTGATCAGGTTCATTTGCTCCCTCAAAGGGTAGTCTGTCACCCAACCTGATAGGGAAAGTTACATGAGAAGTATAATACATTTCTTTTTCAGAAGACAGTGCGAGTGGTTCTGCAACCATTTAAAATAAGATACTTAAACTCTTGGGAAGTATTACCCAGTCACAATATGAGAATAGCATAATTTGACTTAATGACTCATATAGTTAATGAGAGCATAAATAGGAAATTCCTATTATCCTACAAAGTAGATGTCATATGACTTTTATAAGCTGAATATACAAAACGTAAGAACTACTTAATTCAATCTTATCTAAGCATTAAGCAAACTGTACTTCTTTGGTGTACTTTACTATGCCAAGAATATATTCACTTTGCAAAGTCAAATTCCACATGTAGAAAGATTTTATGCAAAATAGAAACTTGGAAAAAACTAATATTAAATGAGAACTGATAACAATGTATGTATTTGGTGATGTTCAGTATCACCTGTTCCAAACATCTCTGAAGAATGGAGTATTAACTGCTTCTCTCTCTCTCTCCAGACCCTCAAGCTTTGCTTCAAACATTTACCTTGGCATGATAAATTTCTCTGTATTGACAAAGTTCAAAGAATGTCTCCATAGATGAATAGCTCATCTATGAAGATGAATATGAATTCAATAAATTTTATGGGGCCTTCTGGTTTCTAATCTTATGTATTAACACAACTTTAATAAGGGATGTACAATGTTACACTGAAGGACTAAGAAGAGTCATATGCATACATGGAATATGACTATATTTGTAGATGCCTGCATATTTCAATTACTGGCAACTCTTATAATTTTGTGTGTGCAGATTTTCACTGTTAGGGCAAACCTCCAAGGAGCATGTCATCTCCTGGACACTTGTGTATCTTTCAGCGATTTGGGAGTTGGGAGTCACTAACAAGTAGTCCTCTGTGGATCTGAAGCTTAGCAATCAACAAGAATGTAAGCATTCTTATGATTGTTCATCTGCTGTGATAGAACTTCAGATAGAACCATTTTATTTAGTTATCAAAGCAACACAGGAGCTGTATTTAAACAGATTTCACAGAGAACACTAATAGCTAAGAGGTTGTTCTCTCTATTGAGCATAAGTCTACCTTAATCAAAAAATCAAGAATGAGTAAATAAGCAAAAAAAAAAAAAAAACCGAATTATTATTTTTCCTTTGGAGATATAGTGGTGCCCATATCTCCAACTGAAAGAAAAATTCAAGCTAATGTAGTTTTCATTTACTGTTTACTTCTTTAGCATACATTAATAAAGTTTTAAATATGAGTTGTGTTATACTTTATAGATTTGAAATATATGATATAACATATAGAACAAAAAAACTAAGGATTTATGGTTCAAACAAAGTATACCAAAATTTACCCATTGGGGGTGTATCTCAATAGATCAATTACCCCATATTTAATATTGACAAATTGACTCTGCCTAGATAGATTTCTGTGCAACATTTTATACATGTTTCACTAATCAACCGCTAATCTTATGATTATTTACTGATTAATCTTGAAAATAAATTAAAATGTGGTTGGCAACTAAACTGCTTTTTTTCCACCAGAAATTGAACTGACTTAACAATGGATAAAGGCTTATTATTCATCTAAAATTGGTTTCGAATAAAAAGAAAGTCAGAGCCTCCTTTCACCATGTTTGGAATGTGATCCACTCAGCCCATAAAACTAATCACTGACAGTGTCTCTCATGCCCTGAAAGTGAATTCCAGGATTCAGAATGACCTGATGTTGACAAACACCTCTCACTCAACACATCAAGCAAAAATTTAAATAAATAATACATAATTTATACTATTCAGTTGTCCAACAAAACATATAGGAAATTCCCATTTAGATGAAGAAGGAATGCTCAGATGTCTGAATTGAAAGGGAACTTACCTGAGAGCAGAAGGTGCCCTGTAAAGAGGCCATGCCGACGTCTGTGAGAACAGCACACTGAGAAGGGTCAGAAGCACAAGAAGCTGGGCCTTATTTCTAGTGTCCATTTCTGTGCCTCTAAAGAGAGAGAATCACCTTAGTTCTTCCAACCAAAGATGTCACCAGCAAGGTAATTCTGAGTGCCTAGCAGTAATTTTCAATGGCTCTTGAAGAGTTTGTAAAGAGTAATTTTCATCTTGTAGAAAGAGATAAATTGCAAGATGATACATTCAAAAATCAATATTTCTCTCAGTGACAGGTACTTGAATAAAAAGTAGAATCCTTTTCACCTGCTGTCTGGGCACATGGTTGGCCCCAGTATCTATTGAATGCCATACTTCTATAGTGCTGGAAATAACCCTGGGAACAGTCTCTTCATAACAGGGATGTACCACCCAAGCTTAGTGTATTTTTTGACAAAGGAAAAAGCTTCAAGACATTGATTTTCTTTGTTTTAAGATTTCAGTATCTGATTAATATAAGACTGGGGTATCATCTATTTAATAATTCTTCTGCTCGTGTTTGTACAAATGTATAAATATAATGTGTATATATACATATAATTTTTTAAAGATTTTGTATATACATTACTTTTTCCTCTTTCAATTGTTGATATTACTGGAAACTTATTTCCTTACACCTGAATTTGAATATCTTAACTCAGTAGTGAATATTAATACTCAAAATATCACTGAATCATATATTGTCACTGAAATGAATTTTTCCATCAAAGGAAAATATATGTTAAAAGTAAAGCTTGCATTTCTTGCATTTAATCAACTTACACATTTCATTTCTAGTTTCTAGATTAAAAATTTAGGAATTCAAGGTCTGTTTCTCTTGCTGCCTATAAAAATTACAGAATTTAAACTTAAGGCAAAAAATAAATGCATCTTAGATTCACTTAACCAACATATGAAATAGGGGGAAAAAAGCACTGTAAAAATAAGTTGAAAATTTCAAAAGCAAATGTGCCCACTGAACTTTTCAGTCAAAAATCTACATACAAGTAAACTTGATTTGAATGAATTATTTTTAAAAATCAGTATTCAGTAAAACAGCAAGCAGGGTAAAGCATCTTACAAACAAAAGAATTCAGAAAATCTATCTATATGAGAGAAATTGAAGTATTTCTATCCTTACCAGGTGACTTGAGAAACTTGTCTTTTTGCTGTTGCAAAAGCAGAGCACTATCCAATTCTTTTCAATAGAGAGAAAAATTCAGTATGTTGTGAGAAAAGTTTCAGAGGCAGGAGGGAAAAAGAAGAGTAAAGGTAAAGTTTTCACTTACCTTGCCCACTCGTGCTCCCCCGGAGCTGCCTGCTCTGGTTTGTTTTGGAGCTGTCTTAGGTGCTGAAGTCCTGGGCGTAAGAGGAAGGCTCCACCAGTTCTCTGCCCTTAGCAATGGCTGAGGGTTGGCTGTTACTGCCTGCTGGTGCTTCTCACTCTACCCTGACCAGCATTTCAAAGCCCATCATTTTATAGGGCTTATACTTAGGACTGAGCAATCACAAAGCGCTCTGAAAGACGTCACAGTATGACGGCCATGGGATGAATAGTGCTTGAAGTTCTTACTTAATTGTCATTATGTCTAATTTATATAAGTTTATAGTGAGTAACTTCAAGACGTAAGATAAGAGGAAATTTACTTTTGTTTCAACAAACAAAGTAGCAAGCTTAATGTGAAATGTTTTAACCTTTACTTAATTGTAGTGAAATAAGAAAATGATTGTAGTGTTATAGCCATGGCCACTGGGATTCCTTCAGAAAATAAAGATTTCATGTGTAGAAACAAATGCAGAAAGCAACAAACACTTATGTTCATTATGCTTATAAATGTGTAATTATACTTTATTACCAAATATCAATTCTGTTAATATTTTTAATTTTTATGCTATTCATATAGATCCAGATTTAATCTTTCTTGAAATCTATCCTAACTTTAAAAGTTCTAGAGATAATTTTTGCCTTTCTATTATTACATTTCCTTTTTGTTGAAACTAATCCCAAGATAAATGTTTCAGAAAGTCTCTAAGATAGTAAGATATGCACACTGCTGTACAAAGCAGTAGAAGTAGTGCTATTTCATATTTGTATACAAAGCAGTAGAGTGCTATTTCATATTTGTATAAAAAGGCACAATTTCCAATGCACTTTTACATACACTGTGTCAAATGATCTAAAAAATAAATTGTTGTCAGACTGTATACCTCAAGGAATTTAATTATCTTTTCTTTTTAAAGGTTTTCCTCATCACTTTTATAAGTCTTTGCATAATGTAGAATTAGTTTTTCACCCTCACCCCCAATGCACACACACATACTCAAACCAGTTTGGAACATTTCTGATTCAATCACTTGACAGGTGGCTTCAAATAATTAGTTGAAAAACATTTATGTAGTACTTTGATAAATACTTCACTTCTATTTGTGGATTTGTAACAAAAGGTAGCTTAGTACACATTCAATCAGAGTTTAAGGTAAAAATGCAGCCACATGAAAAATTTCCTAAACAACAGAGTAAAATGCCATTTTTCCTTTTATGTTAAAGAATTTCTGCCATGTGTATTATTTTTACATTTTGTTTGTAAGTTTCATAAGAAAGAATGACTTTACAGTCCTCTTTCTTCTACTTTAAGATTTTAGTGCCTATTTGCTTCACTCAAAGTCAGACTGATCCAGTAAAAGACTATCCTGCTATGCTTAATCATATTTTCTAATCCAGTTACCAGAAAAATTAAATGAATTAAATTTCAAAATGTCTGGAAATTTGTTTCCCAGTTGACAGCTCTGACTTAAGCCAGAGTTCCTGTGGCTTAATTCCAGGAAATCTTTTTTTACCTGATTATTACAAACTAGAGGTTGAAATGGTTCTCATATGGAATGTTTTTATCCTTAGCTCTTCATCACACAATTCTTAGTGAATCAATTTTATTTAAGAGCAGCAATGGCAAAGCAACTTAATTGAGGGTCACAGACAAATTACTGCTGAATGATAAGAAGAAAAATTTTAAACATAAAAGATGTAAAGCTGATTATTATTTGGCCTAGGCAAGCACTTCGCATTTATAAAGAGTAACTAGAGTAGCTGTTTTCAATAGAAAAGACAGTTGCTTCTATTATAATAATAATAAAACTAAAATAAAAAGAAATAATTCAATTTTATTACCTCTGAATAAAAGTAAACTTAATCAAAGAACTGCATTTTCTCTTACGAATTTGAACTAGAAAGCAAAACAATTTGAAAATGGAACCATAGCACCATCTGCAGGTTCAAAGTTTTAATTCACAGATTTTATAAAATTGTGTTTATTTTTTCTTTTCTTTCAAGGAAATGAATTGTAAACCAGAGGTCCTTTAACCGGCTTAACTTATGGATGCTTACAGAAAAAATAAACATAAAAAAAAGTACTGCAGTTGAATTTATCCTGAATTCTCCGTTACCATAAAACTTAGTAAACAAATACAAAAATACAAATGTGAATTTACTGTTTAAATCTGTCTTTTCTGTACTTTGACATATTCTTCCATAAGTTGCCTACATTTCTGGCAACGTTTATTTTTGCCTTACGCCTTCTTCGTAAAGTGGTGTTTGTAATAAGGGGAACTATAATTCATTTATATGGGTAGAAAAATCTTCAAGATCCTTCTTTTACCGAAAAGTAAACCGATCTCCAGAAAGTTTCAGTAATTTTTGCCGCTCAGGTGGTTAATAATAAATACGAGACAGGAAGATAGACTGTCTGATTTTGAGTCCGCATTCTTTCAATTTAGAATTGGTAATATTCCCTAATTGTTGCTATCACCATTTTGATGCTAGCAGATCAGATATGGACATTGACAGCTCATAAAAATATTGGCATCCCCTCTCCCCTTTATAACCAACAGAACCAAGAGCAGGGAAATAAAACAGGCATTCTAAATTCAAACATAGTGGATGCAAGGAAATTAGATGGAAGGGATTTTTAAGCTCAGGATATTAGCAGAAATCCAAATTTGCCTTTTTTTCTTTAGTGCAATATGCTAATAGAGGGTCCATATTCTTCTTATGGATTAAATGCCTAAGCTTATCCTCTTCTGCCTCTTTGTATGATGGTTTTACCTTCCTAATTTCCCCTATTTCACCTCCAGTCCTGAGACCTAGCCAGTGTCTCCCATGGTCATCCTGAGTGGGTGAGTCTAGATCAGAGGTCTGGAAACTACCGGCTGTGAGCTAGATAGACTGACCCCTCTGGGTTTTGTTGGTTTGTTTCTTCATTAATTCGTTTTTGTTTGTTTATGTCTCTCAAGCTAAGAATGGTGTTTATATTTTTAAATGTTTTAAAAAAATTAAATGAACTTTTTGTGACACGACAATTATATGTTATTATTTTATTTTATTTTATTTTGAGACGGAGTCTCATGTACTCTGCCATCCAGGCTGGAGTACAGCGGTGCAATCTTGGTGCACTGCAACCTCCGCCTCCTGGATTCAAGCGATTCTTGTGCCTCAGCCTCCAGAGTAGCTGGGATCACTGGTGTGCACCATGTTGGCCAAGTTTTGGTCTGGAACTCCTGAGTTCAAGTGATCTGCTCGCCTCAGACTCCCAAAATGCTGGGATTACAGGTGTGAGCCACCTCACCTGGCCAAAACTTATATATAATTTAAACATCAGTGTACATAAATAAAGTTTTATTGGAACATAAAAACATTTCATCATATATGTATTCTCTATAGTTGCTTTTGTGCTACAACGGCAAGGTTGGATAGTTGCAACAAACTGCACAGCTCTCAAAGGTTAAAATAAGTACTATTTGGTCATTCACGAAAAAGTTTTTCAATCTTCTAGATTCTCCTGTTTGGCAGATATTTAAGATGACATGTTTGCTTTAACATTCTCAAATCCAATATCTTTCAATAACTTGTATTAGGAAATATATATTTGTGTGTATATATATATTTTATATATCTAATGTACAATGTATTATGTGCTGTATATATGTATATATACATAAATACATATATCCTATACAATATATTATACATGCATGTATATATAACATACACAATATATACATACATTTAATATACATGTATACTTTTACTAAAAGTATACATTTGCATAAGATGTAAATACATATGTATAATATTTGTATAGCATATTAAAAGTTTATATATTTAAAGCATATATATTAGAGTATATATAAACACTTTCAATTCTTTTAACTTAGAAAATTTGAATTTATTTTCAGGATTTTGTATTCTTGTCATATTAGTGATTTGATGAAAATAATGTTACAATAAAGGTCAATTTTCCCTTTAAAGTTACCTATTAGAATTCATTCTGGAATCTAAAATTATATCAACAAATATAAAGAAAAATAAGTAATGGGGGGGCGGAGCAAGATGGCCGAATAGGAGCAGCTTCAGTCTCCAACTCCCAGCGCCAGCGACACAGAAGACCGGCGATTTCTGCATTTTCCACTGAGGTACTGGGGTCATCTCACTCGGGAGTGCCGGACAATCGGTGCTGGTCAGCTGCTGCAGCCCGACCAGCGAGAGCTGAAGCAGGGCGAGGCATCGCCTCACCTGGGAAGCGCGAGGGGGAAGGGAGTCCCTTTTCCTAGCCAGGGGAACTGAGACACACAACACCTGGAAAATCGGGTAACTCCCACCCCAATACTGCGCTGTAACACCGGCACACCGGAGATTGTATCCCACACCTGGCTGGGAGGGTCCCACGCCCACGGAGCCTCTCTCCTTGCTAACACAGCAGTCTGCGGCAATCTAACCGCAAGGCAGCAGCGAGGCTGGGGGAGGGGCGCCCGCCATCGCTGAGGCTTAAGTAGGTAACTAAAGCCGCTGGGAAGCTGGAACTGGGTGGAGCTCACAGCAGCTCAAGGAAACCTGCCTGTCTCTGTAGACTGCGCCTCTGGGGACAGGGCTCAGCTAAAGGAGTAGAAGCCAGTGAAACGCGAACGACTCTGTCTGACAGCTTTGAAGAGAGCAGGGGATCTCCCAACACGGAGGTTGAGATCTGAGAAGGGGCAGTCTGCCTGCTCAAGTGAGTCACTGACCCCTGAGTAGCCTAACTGGGAGACATCCCCCACTAGGGGCAGTCTGACACCCCACACCTCACAGGGTGGAGTACACCCCTGAGAGGAAGCTTCCAAAGCAAGAATCAGACAGGTGCACTCGCTGTTCAGCAATATTCTATCTTCTGCAACCTCTGCTGCTGATACCCAGGCAAACAGGGTCTGGAGTGGACCTCAAGCAATCTCCAACAGACCTATAGCTGAGGGTCCTGACAGTCAGAAGGAAACCTATCAAACAGGAAGGACACCTAAATCAAAACCCCATCAGTACGTCACCATCATCAAAGACCAGTGACAGATAAAACCACAAAGATGGGGAAAAAGCAGGGCAGAAAAGCTGGAAATTCAAAAAATAAGAGCGCATCTCCTCCTGCAAAGGAGCACAGCCCATCGCCGGCAACGGATCAAAGCTGGTCAGAGAATGATTTTGATGAGATGAGAGAAGAAGGCTTCAGTCCATCAAACCTCTCAGAGCTAAAGGAGGAATTACGTACCCAGCGCAAAGAAACTAAAAATCTTGAAAAAA